>NC_059472.1:9087080-9388531 GCF_018139145.2 Gymnogyps californianus
ACTCCGGTTAACATGACAAAAATTAGACTAACGATGTTTCAGATCAAAGAAGGAAAGACTTGCTGTAAAGGATGAGAGAGAAGCTAAGGAATTATATAGTGCAAGGGTGTCCTGTGCAACAGATCGAGACAGACCATCTGACCATCACCTGCAGTCGTGTTTTTCAAGGGTCTGTCTCCTAGGAGTGAGCCACAGACCATATAAATTGTCCTAGCAAGGCACTCCCTGATGTTGTCGTTCCCAACAGCCAATACAGACTACATGACTGGAAGCTAAGACATCAGCCTACCTCAGGTCCAATGTCCCCTGTCACATAAGGGGGGGACCTTGTTCTATAGACCAAATGTTCTATCAAGTAATAGGAGTAACCTTATGTATTGGGAGACATGCTAGTTGTTTCAAAGTGATATTTTGTAACAACAAGTTCTCATCATGTGACAGAGGATGCTCACATGGGGGTCATGGACCAGGTAAAAGCCATATCACATCGATGGACATATACCCATATGTAACCAAACTGCAGGTACCTTATTAGGATGTTATCACATGAGAGGATATATCAGCTTTGTGGATGTGTCTGGACATATATGATCTGACAGTGGAGGGCGTGAGGTTCGTGGTCTCCAGGTACCTCTGCAAGATGTTGCACACATAAATTTGGGCAACATATGGGGTACCATAGGTATCAAGGTCATTATTTCTGTTTGGAAACATGCAACCAGTGCTAAGTATAGTCCTTGTTAAATGACATAACCATTCAAGGATGCTGTTGCAATCATGCTCGTCTCAAAAGTGAAGAGAAATAAGCCCAGTGGCCCAATGCTGTAAAACTCTGCCCAGCAAAGGGCACATGACTGCATTCGACTTACGTGTGTTATGTTATAGGTTTTGCTTTCTCATAAATATTAATAATGATCCTTTATCGCCTTTCGTCTAAGGATCCCAAAGCAGTTGACAAGTATAAATTACCAAAGCTTTGCAACACCCAGAAGGGGAGGGTAAGTGCTGCATCCTTTTAACACTCAGGCATAAAATGGCAAAAGGAGGGTAACTGACCTGTCCAGGGTCAGGCAGTGAGTCAGAATGGGAGCTGGAAAGTGGTACCTCCTGAGTTATTGTTCTGCTGCTGCTGTTGCTGAATATACACAAGAACAGGCAGCCAGGGAGCTGCCTGAACAATGTTTGCTACAGCTGGTGCTGAGTCTCACAGCCCCTTGTCTCTGTGCATGGTGCCCTAGAGCAGAAGCACAAACACACTCTCAGTCCATATGCTCAGGTGCTGGGAACATCCCAGAAGCTTCTACAGGTGCTGTGGAGAGGATTTCTCTGGGCTGATGAATGTAGAGCATAATTTTAAACGGTGTGTGAGTTCAATATGAAAGGGAAACAGGCACTGTTGGACTCCTTTTTCTGCATTTCCAGCAACTTCTTTAGGGGAGTTCCTCTGTTGCCATGGTCCTTCCAGGTACAAAGAGCTGTTAGGATTTTTTTGGAGATACCCTGCATTGGTAACAACAACAATAACAACAAAAATAATATTTTAATATTTCTTGATTTCATTTTAAGTTGCTGAAATGGCAAACATTTCATTGGTCTGAAATGTAGATAAATCAGAAGATCTCCATTTCACAGATGAGTAAACTGAAGTTAAGGAATTGCATCTGTAGCAGAACTAAGAACAGAAAATCCTTCACTGACACTGGACAGCCTTCCTTTAGTGGCTGCAGGGAAGTTCTATATATGTATATGATAAAAATTTGAAATACTCTTCACTGTTCTATCCAGAAAATGCTCATCACTGTGCTGCTTCCCTAGATTATGAGCAATTATAAATGATTCTGCTGAGACATTACCCTGGAGACTGACACTAAAGTCACTGCCTAAAAAGCAGCACGATAAAGATCATTACCATAATTACCAGCCTAGCCAAAGCTATTACCAAAGCCAAAGCCATGGCTGAAATCATTAATGGTTCCAGGGTTCAGAAGTTCCTGCTCTAAGCTAACGTGTTTTATTTCACAGCTGTAGAGGGCTATGAATGTATGCATAGCCAGTTACCATGCCCAGCTGACAGTCAGTAACCTGTTATACAATGACACACTGATTGCCTTGGCTTAAGGGCTCACTTAGACTTCTGGTCTGAATTTTGGCTACATTAAAATATCCTTCATCTACCAGGTTTTCTTCTCACTGTGGAGATTTTTCCTGTCCCATATATACACTAGGCAGTGGCTGCTTTCCTCCTGCTGTTGAATGGGCACTGGGAATGGGTCTTCCACTCTGTGTGTTGCCCCAAAATAAATTCTGCCTGAGTCATCCATAAATCACTAGATGATCTCTGTGGCACAATGGCTCCATGTTGCTCACCCTGCGCTGATACAGTGTAGGGCACAGTGCCACAATCCAGCTGTTCAGATATGAATAAACTACCAGGAATAATTTACAGAGAAATTTAAATACTGCTGACTTAAGGGAAATAAAATCACTGAAGCACTGAACGATGCTGGCAGGCTTGAAGCCAAAATCACATTTGCTTTTGTTCTGCTCTGACATGAGGTGTAACTGGGTTACAGATACAACTTTGAAATAATCTTTTTTTTTTTTTAAGGCGAAAAACAAAAAAAACATTTCTGACAGTGTCCAGTCGAGTGTGAACAACATAATTGTTCATCAAGAATCAGACACCCTCCAGACACTCAGATAGGCGAAGGTCATTAATATTAACTCCAGAAAGATACTAAAAAAAAAAAAAAAAATCTTCTAGAATAAGTGTCCAAATAATATTTTTTTCTTTTTTTTTTTTAATTTAGATTAAATAATAAAGAAAACATTAAAACACTCAGAATGCATAAACTGGTATTTGGTCCACTGAGGGTAATGGGATCCACGAGTGATGGTTGCCTCAAACTTTCAGAGGGAGACATGGACTGAAAGCACTTCCCTCCCACACCGCAGGGGCGCAGGGGGAGGGGATGCGCTCCGTCCATCCCAGCCCCTCTCGGCCGCTCCTCCCTCCTCACACGTTCCCTGCTCCAGCGCGGGCCCTGCCCCGGGCTGCAGTCCTTCAGGGACAACCTGCTCCCGCCTGGGCTCTCCACGGCCGCAGCTCCTGCAGGAAAGATCCCCCTGCTGCGGCGTGGGGCCCTCCCCGGGCTGCAGGGTGGGTCTCTGCTCCAGCGGGCTCTCTCCAGGGCTGCAGGGGATCCCTGCTCCGGGCCTGCAGCGCCTGCAGCCCTCCTCCTCCTCCTCCTCCTCCTCCTCCGCCCTCGGGCTCCCTCTGCTGCTGCTCCCTCCTTGCCTTCCTCCTCCTCTGCCTGTGCCGCCTTTGGCCCTTGCTGAAACCTGGTTTCCCCCAGGCGCCCCCAGCTTGGCTGAGGGGCTGGGCTGTGTCCTGCGGTGGGGCTGTTGGAGCTGGCTGGGACCGGCTGGAACCGGCTGTGTCTGGCATGGGGCAGCCCCGGCCTCTCCTCACAGAGGGCGCCCTGAGGCAGCGTGTCCTCTTGGCCGTTGTGCCTCACACCAGAGCAGAGGTGTACTGGGCACGACACAGACAGCTGTCGCGGCTCCGGAGAGCTGAACTCTCCCTGAGGTAGGCAGGAGAGTAACAGATGGCTGAAACAAAAAATAGAGGTGAGACTGGGAAAAGAATTTCTGCATTTAAAAGCCCTTGGCCTTTGCAGTTTTAGGAATAGGTTTTGAGCACAGTTGCAAATGTATTTTGGGTTGTCTGGTTTGGGGACTCTTAGTTTTGCCAAGTATCGTGTATCACCATGCACTGTCTGAAGGAGCCAAGTCAGGTGCAGCTGTATCACCTCTTGGAGCCTATCTATCACTGCAAGTGACAGCTTCAGAGGATTTCACTTTGACATTTACTTGGCTCCTGCTGTCTTACCATTAACACACTGCTGGTGCCTCCCCAAGAGAAACACAAGGCATCAAAAATGCCTTTAAATCACCTGTTTCAGCCATAAAATTTTATTAACAAAGAATGAATTTCTGTCATCGGGCAACACTAGTCGTTTCTTCACAGCTACACTGTGCCCTTGGTCCTCTAGTCTGACAGACTGAGCAGCTTATCACGGGCTGCCTGGTGGCACTTGTGTTAACCTTGCAAGCACTTGCAAAAGGTGTTGAATTCCTACCTTCCCCTGCATGGCTATTATTTATTAATGTATTAGACCTTCACTCACTGTATATTCTTGGATTTAGCTTGAAATGAGATATACAGATGTTCAGCCTGTTCATCTAGCCACTGAAAGTCGATAAAATGCCTTAACCTGAAGAGGGTGAGAAGTTGCACATTACAGGGTCTGAATCTTAGTCCACCTGAGACTGCAGACGGTGTATCTTTCCCAGTAGGACTGGAATGGTGATTATTCCAAGAAAACTGGTAAGTGAGGGTAGACTTCATCCTTTTAAGTGTTCAATATCTCAGAGCCAGAAGGCTGTATTTTAAAATGAAAGGTAAATGGATAAATATTTAAAGCAGACCAGGAAGGATTAATTTTGATGCTTTGAAGGTGGTAGCACTGTTTTGCTAAGGTGAGAAAGGAGTTGCTAGAGAGATATCTTGGCTGGTTTTTTTTTTTTCCCCAGTAAAAATGTGTTTGTTTGTTTTTTTTTTCCCTAGGACAAACTCTGTATCTCTTTGTAGTGTAAAGTACAGTGTGTCCTCAGGGTGGGAAGGAGCAAGCAACAAGACGGAAAAAAAAAAAGCAGTGGGCAGTAACAAGATAAATTTCAAAATCTTTTGGCACTGGCAAGCCTTAGAGGCAAAAAACACTAAATTGTCTCTTGTGTATATCCCAGGAGAATGTTTTCTCCTTTGGTGTGTTGAATCTGTGTGTTTGCTCATGTATTAAAATTACTGCTTGGTCTGCAGTGTAAAGATAACATAAAATGAATCCTAAATACCAGATATAGGTTTACAGCCTGAGATGCTCTCCAGAGCTGTCATCACTTCTGGTTGTGGTTGTGATGGGATGTAATGTTTTGTGCTTTGTAGTTTCTGGACAAAGCCACAGCTAAAGTTAGAGAAGCTGACCAACAGATGTAGGCTAGGACACTGCTAGAGAAACACACAGCAAGTAATGAGGATTTGCCGAGGAAGAAAAAAACAGCACAGAGGGACAAGATTAAAAATGTGGGTTATCACCTTGCAAAGTCTATCCTGCCTTGCTGTGTCAAAAGCTCTGCTAGGGACTGGGACTCATGAGGACTTGAGGACTGACACGAGCAGGTCCCAGGCTCTCATGGAGAAGAGGAGGGGGAGCAAGTCACAGCTCTCGGGCAGACAGAAACTGTTCTCATTCCTTCACCAAGGTCACAGCAGCCACTGTGCACTAGATGAAGTTGCTTTACCTCTGTATTCGTAGTGTCAAAATCACTTGCCTGCTTCAGTGGGGTGGAGAGAGGTAAGACTCGAAACACGATGACATCTGAGGGTGGCTATCTTTGATATGGTCCTGGATAACCAAAAGTAACTCATCTTTCCTTGTGATGATATTACCTGTGAGATTTTTGCCGGTATCCCTCTTTACATACCCACAGCCTGGGAGCTCACAGCACTGCAAAATGAAATTTTGCCCAAGCAGAGCTCTCTGCCTGGTCTGACATGCCGTGTTGCATGTACCAGAGATGATTTTTACCCCATTCCTCAGGAAGATAAGTGCTCCTGGAAGTGGGACAGGTGTCTTGACAGCAGCTATGGTCATCAAAATGGGCTCGGCTGGCAGACACCACTTGGGCCACATGGCATTCGGGAAGGGAGCAGGGAGGAAGAGCATCCTTGCTCTCACCATAGGTACACCTCCTTAGACTGTGAGCCAGTGGCTGTTTTATTGCAGGGTTTAATTTGTGATTAATGAGTAGTTATCAGCACTGTTAAAAAATCCACCATAGTTGTTTGTCGCCAGATAACATTCGTCTCCTACTCAATTCCTGCTTTTGGCTGTCAGGTTTTGGCTGAAATCAGACACTGAGGTGATAAGCCCTGGAAAGCAATGGATGGTTTCAATTTAGGCTGTGTAAAGAGACCAGTTACTCTGCAAAAGCACCTGTGTGTGTTTGGTATTGATAGGATTAGTGCAAGGTAATTCATATTCCAAGACTGTAACCTGGCTCCAGATTAAATAATATGTCCTGCAAAGGAAATTACGAAGCAATTGTGTGTTAATAACACTGAACACACATTTTTTTTTTTTTTTTAATGAATTTTGAGTACCAGCTTCACACTTCAGGACTGTCTCGACAAGCTATTACACCTCCCTTAATTAAAGTTTTGTTGGCACAGTGGCTTCTTGAAATTTCCAGGAGATATTGGCCTTGTAGCCTGTGTAAATTTGTACTTCCTGAAGTCTGTCTTTCAGCTGAACTCTGGATTTGTGCTGCATGCTGGGGTTACCTGTGTAACTCAGGGAAAGCAGCATTAGGTATGGTCTGGCATCACCCAGGAGAATTATGAAGATACCAGAATTAATTTCTTGGGTTATTATTAACACGGTTCCAATAGAAACCTCTTCATAGAAATGTTCACCATAAGGGAAGTACAAACATTTCTCCCCTCTGCTATTTTGGGTCCTGCCTCTGTGGAGTGTTTCAAAATTATGGGAATCACAAGAGCACTGCGAGACTGCACTGAGAGGCTGTACATGAAGTTACATCTCAGCTCCCTGTCTGCAAAAATAAATTACTGAGACCTAGTGCTTTAAGAATGCTTACAGACAGATGTCAGACTGATACCAGAAAGTAAAAAAATCCATCATTTTAAGAAATGTGATTAGAGTCAAGCAGATTCTTTGAATTATCTTATCTTGAATTGTGTGGACAATCTCATACTCATAAGACAGGGAAGTGTAACTGTAAAGCTTCTGGCATGTATTTGTGTGGGATGACACTTGCCTACAATTTCAGTTCCTCCTTTAGGTTCTTCCCTTGTCATCAGCAGGCAGCCTTTATAACATTGGGCAGGTTAGCTAACCTTCTGTCTCATATTTGTCAGGCTGTGGAAAGCAGCAGGACGTGCACCGTCCAGAGGTTTGGTAGGTCTTCATCAGCTGTAGGGTTTAAAATGGTTTGAACATGGACATGTAGAATAAATGCAATTGTCTCATTTTGGCACTAGGCTATATAGAAACCAGTGGCTCATTCTGAACATAGACATGTCTGCTGGCTGTACATCACTCTTCTATACTGTTCTTCCTTTCTTCCGTCATTATGTGCAAGAGGGTAGAGATCTTACTCAACTTAGGTGATACCTCTCACCATAAACATTTGCATTAAAGTTAATAGGATTACAGAGACACTGAGCATGCATAAAGATGCCTACCACTTTCTGGCTTTAACTAGTTTTCAGGTCCCCTTAGCAACTGGGTTTTGCATGTGCAACAAAGTGTTTTTAATGAGTGATAATCATCAGACATTAATGCCCATGCTGAAGAGTTAACATTAATGCCCTCTTCATGCTGCAGCTGTTATTCAGAGATCTGCTCACATTATATAATTAGATTGAACGATCCTCTTACATGTTTCTCTTTAACATTTCCTTGAGGGTGAATGGAGGATTTACTGAGGAAATCATTTGTTATTTATTTTTCCCTCAGACTGGTTTAGCTTTGAAAACAGCCACAGTTTCAAATCAGTGCTGATATTGATGGAAAACTTTGCTCTGTTAGTTTGCGGTGGTGCGCCATCCCACAAACCCCTGACGTGATCCCCACTTTTCTTGTTTATGCATCACTGCATTCTAAATTAAAATAAAGCCTTTTCCAGTCATGAGCAGCTTTTTTCAGCAGCCTGTGGCCTCATTCATTCTTAAATCATGATATAGACTTCCATTCTGTTGCCAGCCAATTTGATCCAGAGTTTGATTTAGCCAAAAATATCCACAAACCTCTCATTTTCCTAACACTTCTCTTCCTCCAGTTCAAGGTAAAACATTCTTCCTAGTCTTTAACTGTCAATTGTCTCCTAGAACAACAACTGCACTTTTTTTTTAAAGAAATAGTTAATGATGGCAGGGAGGAAAGGGAGGGATGCAATAGCCTACCAAGGGGCAATGAAGCATCTGAGGTTTTTAACCTTGATTTTGAAATGGCTTTGTAATTATGCCTTCTTAAGACAGTATGTTTGAAAGTCTGCTTATCACTGGCTGAGTGGGAGAAGGAATCTTGTCATTCATGATGGCTGATAACTCGTTTGCCAGATCAAAATTAAGAATAACCTTTCACCACCAGCTGTAGCACAGCCATCATCCTTTCTGCCTTCTCAGTGGGTACCAATGAGATTACAGTCAGTTTGCACATGACAAACCAAAAATAACCCCAGCAGTCTGTTAAAATTTAACTCCTCCAAAGGTTTACATCCTAACAAGCTCTGAAGCCTGGTGCAGTTCAGCAGATCAATGGGAGGTGAATCATATGCTTTATTTTTTTTTAAGTTTTCAAAAATCTCAATCAGAAAAGAACTGTGTTGTGAACAGGGAATGATGTATGGTGTTGTAATATGCAGCACAGATTGCACGGTAAAGTCTTTGCAGGATTAAAGCCCCAGGCCTTCAAAACTGCCACGGTAAAATTCAGAACCAATTCTTTCTCCTAATAAAACCTTAGCTAAATCCTGTCTGCTTCCAAGCCTTTCATTGCTCTAGCAGGTTTCTCTTATTCTGTACATATCTGTCTGTTGGAAAGCACATGAAACTACAGCATTAGCTAAAGGGCACCTCAATTTCCTATCTGTATTCCAAGCTATTACAATGTGAAGGTTTTCTTTACAGTTGTAAGATCTCTCTTAGATCTCTCTTTAAATTGCTCTTTAAGGCTTCTCTCATTCACCAGAGACATAGGTATTCAGAATTGGTGGAGTAAAAATTCTTGAGCTGACAGCAGATAGACTGGGGGGGAAAAAAAAGGAAAAAAGAGAAAACATCAAAGAAAAATAATCAGCAGCTTTGAACGTCTTGAGTTCAGTGCATAGTGACAGTATATTTGGGGCCATCTTCGCCAAAGAGGGAAATTACCAGATGTCAGAAGTGCGTAGGTCATTGAAGCATGGAGCTTTTTACATGGAAGTTTTTGGCTATGAGCTTTACTGTCTGACTGTCATCATTTCTCTGTGCCTACTGTCTTTCATCACAGACCTGTTTCCTCTCTTCCTCTCTTGGGCTCATGCTTTGAGCTCTGATCTTTCACTATTAAAGTCATTGAGAGTTTTGCCAGTAATTTTTGTAAGCATAAGATCAAGCTCTGATTTTCCTTTCATACTCTTTCTTAAGTTTCCCAAATGTTTCTTTCTAGGCTTCATTTCCCAAAGCACAGATGTTCTTTCTGTCTCTTTTTTTTTTTTTTTTGGCTAAAGAGTAGAAACACTTCAGAAAAGCAGTGAATAATTTGATTTGTCAGATTTCTTCAAGCATTTTGGGAAATCCTCTTTAGGATAAGGGTGATGATCAAGCTAGTTCAGATTTTCCAGCAAACCAATGTCTGTAGGATGTTTAGTTGCCAGAAAATAAATTCAGATACACATGTACATTCTCACTCCCATGTACAAACCTGCCTGTATTCATGTTAAAAATAATTAAATAATTTATGGTTGCTCACCTCTAAGCTCTGTGAACAATTCATGCGGTTAAAGCTGCTACATTAAACCTTGCCGACTCCATAATGCCAGTATACCAAGCAGATGTATTCTGGAGTACTACCCACTGGCATGCTATCTACTGACTAGCTGCATATAAAGAGAGAAGAACACTCATGTAACACTGTCTATAAATACAGCAACCAACATACACTCCGGAGATGTTGTAAGGGCTCCAAAGTTAAGTTTACTTTGAGGTTTTGAGCTTAAATCAGAACTAAAACTGCCGTAAAAGATGTTACAATGATTGAATATACTTTCTATATTTAACATCGTCACAGCCCTATTTAATTTCCTGTAATATTTTTAGTTCATATAAAAAGAAGTTCTCCCTATTCATCAAAAGATATTTTAAACCTGACGAGGGGAAAATGAAGCTACTGATGTCTGCTTCCTTTATTTAGTACTTTTCACTTGACACCCTGTGCTCTCACATCAGCTTCTAACCACTGTTCTGGGAACCAGGGAGAAGAGCTGGGTCAGTGAAAGTGTAGGAAGTGTAGGAAGATGGAGTAAGGAGACAGATGTGCATCTTTCTGGGTTCATTTCAATGGCCTGCCTGCTGCATGTGCTGGAGTTACGAGCCCGCCTGCACCTCTGTCCTGGAGGGGTCAGGCTCCTGACTATGAAGATGGGGTCCTCTGTTTCATTGGAAAAGTCTACAAGGACCAACAGCTTCAGTCACCTGCAGCCACAGAAAATTAAGTGTTTTCTTCAGATGATATCAGAGACAATCTACTTATGCACTGCATTCACCAGAACAATGACAAAGTCATGTCTACGATGAGCCTGAAGCATTTAAAAAAAAAAATGCCTGTACTAAAGACCAAGCATCTCAACTGTAACGTACATGAGGAAGAGTGAGACTGTAATCATTTCCTGCTATAGCAAAATAATTCCCAGATAAGCCTAAGAAATGGGCAATGCCTTATGTTCCAGGGAAAAGAAAAGAAAATATCCAGGCCTAAGCCAATACTCAATGCCAGAGTGATGTGAAGATATATCTCTTCCTGATGCTAAATCTGGTGCTTGGCTTAACTCAGACTGTGGAAGTAAGATACACAAAGTGTGTCATCCTGCACATCAAAGATTTTCTGGATTTTATGACACTTCTGTTCAAGCTGTCATTACTTTCCTTAAATGGTGGCCTTTGTGTATGTACTGCCTTTAAGAAACAAAAAATACGACTATGGAACAGATTTCAGTGGGATGTAGAAATACCTGAGCTAGCTTTAACCAGGCTACAATGATAATGGAAGCAGATTAACTGTGAAAGCATAGGACTTTGTGCTGTCAGATTAATTCATCACGTTGATTA
The DNA here is from genome assembly GCF_018139145.2 of Gymnogyps californianus. NCBI lineage: Eukaryota > Metazoa > Chordata > Aves > Accipitriformes > Cathartidae > Gymnogyps > Gymnogyps californianus. Next base: position 9,098,032 of record NC_059472.1, read on the forward strand.
ATTGGTTCTTAGCATGGAAAATTAACCCATTCTACTTCAGCTACATTTACCTTAGTGCCCTAGATAGCTTCCTTAATTCTAACACTTTTGTACTAAAACATCCTACAATTAAGTTAGAGGTACTAACAAGTAACAGTAATAGTATGGCTTGCTATTTGACCAGATCTGGATCTCCAGCTTCAGGCTAAGGTTGTAAGGATGTGTGTACAGAAACTTTTTCTCAGGGACCACAGATAATCTTTTTTTTACTAACTTGGATTGAAAACCCATTGCAGAGCAAAAAAACTACAGTGATGTCAATATAAATTTGTGGTGCTTAGTGGAGACTGGGAAACAGATTCACATGGCCTGAACTCCCCCTAAACCCAGTATTTTCTATTGCCAAGGTGCCAAGATCCAGCCTATAGGGCTGAGGGCAGGGTAAAATTAAGGTTACCCAAATCTGTCCAGATTGATATTTCAAGTTTTCTCAATTGCCACTGGGCACCAAGGAATGAGAAACTCTCCTAAAGGCTTCAGTGCCTGTTCTTTAGCTGAAATACCCCTGAGAGCAGCAGCGCTAACCTGGAGCAGCAGCAGACAAACAGTTAACCCAGATAACTTTGCCATACCCTTTCATTTGATGCTGGTTCTCCTGAATGCTGGCAGCTGGAGTGCCACAAGCTTGAGTCTTGCCACCTCTCCTGATCACTGATGTGCTATCTATCCTGTCTTATGCAATGGTGCTGAAGTGGTCATTCAACTTCCTCAGCCAAGAAACTTCTGCATCAACCTGTTAGTTTTATCCTCACTGTAGAGGCCATGAGGCACTGAAGCTCACCAAATACCATGTAGGATTTGAGAGATTACCTGCTCTTTCTCCGTTTTGGAGTTTCCTCACCAAGCAAGCAAGCTAGTGCATCGCATGGAGGAGACTGAATGCCATCTTGTAGGTGAAGTGGACTAATGAGAGAGGAGGACCTGAGAGGGCAGGAAGAAGCATACAAACCATACTGATGCACGCTGACTCTAAAAAGTCATTATAATATAAGAACTGGTAACTCCCAAAAGGTTTTAGGCTATATAGTTATGAAATAAATGTGGTCTGGATTTTATATGCGCAAATTCTAGAAAATATATCTATACTTAATTTGTTCCTAGCTGGAAGTGGGGAATAAAGGAAACTCATGCATGCAAAAAATGTCTGACGTGATGTACTGTATCTTATCAATTAGCAACATTAGCTGAAGCAATTGTTAGTGTGAGTCTAATCTATCTAGCTTGCTGTACCGTAAAAGCAAGTGGAGAGGAACCAATAACCCCTGAATTCAATCTGGTTTTAGCTGTTGCTTCTTGTTTCTTCTTTTATCATCTATCTCACAAAGTTTGGGTCTGTGGGATACCAACTAACTGATAGGGATTGCTACTAAATCAGCCTATGAAGTCATTGCTGGATCTTATGCCTGCAATATAAACCCTGCTTTTGAGCCGATAATGGAAAGGTTAATGCTGTAATAAAGGATGAATAGACAGACATGTGCAATTTACTCCCTGCTCTGTAAACTAGGGAACTAATAAATCTGTGCTAGAAATAATAATAAAAAAAGAACAAAAAACCCTAACCAACTTTATGACAGCACCCTCCAGCATCAAGAATTTCCACATATTAAAAAATGACAGAAAAAATAAAACTGACGTGAGTTTAAGCACTGGAGCAAGGTAGAAAAATGCAACTGAATGTACAAGATGACTGCTGCATTATTAACTTCTGCTGTCCATGTCCAAGGGAAAAGCTGCTCCTGCTTTTGTGCACGGTGTGGCATGTCTTGTATAAGGAGAACGACTCAAAATTCCTGGCAAAAAATACTTAGGTTTGAAAAATTTCACATGCTCTTGTATCCTTCTGTCCTGTGAAGGAAAGAACGCAGTGATCCATGCTGGAGGAAGGAGCACAAGTTCCCTCAAGAGTCTAAAGCATGAAATATTTCTTAGCCTGCCTCATAACTCCAACAATGGTGTGCAGAACTTAATTACATACTTTCTGTTACAGGCATGTTGAATTATTTGTGTTAGATAAACAACATCCATAGCTGCATTACAGATGTTTAGTGTACACTTAAAGTGGGCACCTTGAGATACATCTAATAACCTTACAAGCAAGCTGAGTGTAAACATGCTTATTTTTAAAATGTCACAATGACTGAAATAGTGCTAGTAATTTAATGTGTAGTATTCACCATGAAGCCCTTTCAAATTTTGTTCTTGTGAGTAATTAACTTTATCATCAGACCTACCACAGCACCCTCAGAATTCAAATAACTTGAAAACTAATAGTTACCAGGTCTGATAATTTTACTGGGTGAGGTAGGATTGCAGTATTGATTTCTCCAATCTTTCTCTAACTATAACATTACCTTCATAGGAGGAACTGAGCTTTTGTTCTTTAGAAACTATTACTTTAATAGTTGTCTTGGCTGTGGAAAAACACTAGAACACATGCACCTTCAAGGGTAAAAATAGTAGGGGGTAGGTATTTCTAAGAACATCTCATTATTAATTTTGGCTTCATCTCATGTTTTTTCAATATTCAGTTTGGCAAATATTTGAGTGTCAAACATGTTATGTGTGGTTACAATGGTAAGACAGAGTAAGAAAATACAACTCTTTTTTTCTGTATTGTTAAAGGTTGTATTTAGACATTTGTGCTCTGGGGCCCAATGGAAAGCTTTCTTCCCTTTTACTTCTTTTTTATCATTCCCAACATTGTGAGAGAATGTTAGGTTTGATTCATGGCTTGTTATCTGACGTTGTGAGCGAGATTCATCTCACCTAGTCACCTGAGGCTCTTTTTCCAGTTGGAGAAGTAGGCACTTCTAATACATAGTTCATCTCCTCCTAAAGTAGGTACCTAAAATAGAGCAGATGAACCATGCTTTTAAGGTCCTCAGTTTTCCCCACTGCTTTAAAGTGAGCCAGGCACGCTGAGATGCAGACACTTGCACTGTCAATGTCTGCAATAAGTTGAGGTGAATCCCAGCCTGTATTTCACACGCATCTGGCCTAATTTTTATTGAATCAAAATGCAGGCAGAAATCTTAATTGGCAAAAGGGTAAGGCTGAGCTCCAGCACTCATTGAAGCCAAAGAAAATGTTCTCATTGATTTAAAGGCACTTTGAATTACTCCCTCAGAAAAAATGAAGAAGAGAGGGAAGTCAGAGGAGCAATCTTGTCCCGCACCTTAATTTCCTGTTTAAAAAAATATGGACTGCTTTGAGTATAGACCAGACTTCTGAACCTTTGTAAGGCTACTGCTTCTGGTAAGCAATGGAAAAATCAATGTACAATCGGTTGGGAGCATCTTGATCAAGACTACTCAGAAGTCATTGTAACATCACTGGAGCAGTTAGAGCCTATGACCTAAATAATTAATCAATGTTGAGAACAACTTCAAGCCACGTTACACCAAATACAAATGTACAGGCAATGTTGTAGATAGCAAGGCTAATATCCATAGATAATCAGAGCATTGAGATACTGGAGAGATCGTCTGATTCATTCAGTACGTCTTTCAGCTGGGAAAGAGTTACCACCTAGTGCTCACTTACTAATGTTTTTTGTATTCACATGGCAAGTGTGCAACCCCATCCCTGGAGATGTCCTGGTGGGATGTGGAGGGAGAAAAATCTGACGTTCCACACACTTTAGATGCCTGTGTCAACCATCACAGTTGTCTGGGAGGTCAATAAAAAAAGCCCAGACCTGACATTCATCCCTCTGCAGCAGTCTTAATTTTACAGGAAAAGAGAAAAGCTCTGTACGTCTGACGCAAACCTTCCCCATCATCCCAGGTTTTGGGACTGGAAGAGGCACTGGAAGCTGTGAGCACAGCATCAGCGTTGTTGCTTTCTGCTCCAGGCTTTTTGCTTTTGTTCACCTACATGAGATGAGATTCAACTCATGATTAAGAAATTCAATTCAGGCATCCAAATGTGTGCGTACGTACGGGTTAAGTAGCTACTATCCCACTAATCTACTCGGTACAGTCCGTGGAGCTTGAAGGGCAGTTCAGCCCACTGAATAGGCTTTATTGGCTGGCTGGCTGGTCAGATGTGTCATTCTATACCTGAAAATGGATTTAACTCTCCACTCTTACAGATTCATTGTTACACTGAGATTCCAGCCACTCTCTGCATTGATGCCACAACAGAAGAAGGTGGCAATAGGAATTCCTGTTCCCAAGGATGTCAAATAAGAATAGGAAAGTTATGTCGAGGCTGTGTCCCACTATGCCCAATACTCCTCTGTTATAGAGGATCTTCCTTCAGTAAAACCAGCTGCTCAGGAGAGAACCAAAGATTCATGTTCTTTGAGGACATAAACCTGTGACTCCCAACAGAGCTGCTTAGCACAGACTTAAGTAAGTGCTCTGCTAGATTGTATTCTGCATGTAGAACTTCTCATTACTGCAAATTGGGGTTTATTTTTCTAAATGTACTTACGTATGCTGAATTCTGTCCTGTTTCAAATTACTTACTCAACTAAATAGAACTCTTTCTTCAAAGAAAAACAAATAAAAATATTCCCTTCCATATTGCCATTTTTTTCCTGAAGATTTGATAGAATTGGCTTTGTTTGAAACTGTCAGGTTAAACGGTGATAATGTAATCTGAGATATTAACGAGTCAGTTGAGCAAAAGAGCCATCATACATTGTGTTGAGAAGCATTGTTACAGATGTTGGTGAAACGCTTCAGGAATAAAATTGGGCAGGTCTGGAAAAGGCTGATAACCTCCTCCAAAGACTTCAACTTCAGACTTCAAATGAAATATCACATGCTTACAGATGATCATTTTGAATTTTGAATGCTGATTAATTGCTTATGGTAATGCAAAGCAGCAGAAATACTTTAAAACAGCATTAAATTTACGGAGGTACAAATACCATGTGCTACTGTTATTGTTTAGTTGTGTAAATCAGAGTTCTGAGGATACAATGACCTCTAAAGAGCTTATCCAAAGTTCACCTTCAAGGAGGACGTGATTCATTTGCCATCCTAACACAACTCATAATTTACTAATGAATGTGTACTGGAGGTGAAAAAGGAGCACATATAACTTACCTGTACTATATGCTTCAGCTGTTCCTGTGTTGGCCTTAGCGGCTGCGTTAGCACCATGGGTCTGCAGCCCACTGAAAGTTGCATACCCTTCAATGCTCTTTCCTGTGGAGGTGCAGATCCTATAGAAATTCCACATGACACAGCCTCTGTAATCACTGAATCACTTTGAAGTTATTGACTCTCATTAGTTTAAAGACGAGACGTTGAAAAACCACTATTATAAAGGGATTTGCCTCTAAGCAATTGATCATCCCCCTCACATTTCTGTCCAGACCACGTATCTTGTCATATGTTATACCATCAAGGTAACAGCTGACATTTTAGGGTTAAAATCCACTTTTCGTCCTTCTTCTGACTTCCCAATAAATTGTTAAAAAAATCTTCCCAATGTTCATATAGAACTATGAGAGAAGAGAAGCCCTCAAATATATTTTGAAAGGCAGGTATTAAAGGGCATAAGACCTGCGGCAGCGGTTTGATTGATGTGCATTTGAGTTACAGGGAGTGCTTTCATTTCTGCACTGTGAGAAAGGGCATGGCAGTGAGAATTTCGCCAGCTGGGGAAGGTGTGGTTAGGAGACCATGCTGCTCAGGTTGACGTCCAAAAGGCATTTTCATCCACGTGACACTGTGTTCAGTGCCAGGACTCTGGTAATACTCTCAGTTGGTATAATGGACCCACCTCCTCCAAAAAGGCAAAGAACTGGGGCTTGAATCACATGCACTTAGTGCACTATGAGACACCGTGGGGCATCTTCAGTATCCATATAGGGCTGGCAAATATGTAACAGAACCTATGCGACATCTGCACCCCTGTGGAGAAGTAGCCTGAGAGTGAAGTTGCACCAGCATGTCCATCATTATCTGATAAAAGTCCATGCCTTGGGTGGGATTCTGACTGAGATAAGACCCCTACATTAATGTGTTTAAAAATGTCTGTTTCCATGTGATATCTGAGATAATCTAAAGCTTCTGAGACATCCCCAGTTCTTTTGTAGAAAGACATGTTCAAGAATATTCTGCATTCAGCAATCTGTGGCCTTCCCCTGGCCTCCACCTAATGCCATTTTATGGGGTACTGGCAGTGGGCCAGAGCTGTGAATCTTTGTTGCCTGACTGATCATCAATGCCAAACTACAGCCTGCTTATCTATGGATCACAAAGGAAAAATTAAGAGTCTGATGTAAGAAAGGGTTTATAGGAACAGCATCAAGTCAAACTGGACTAAAAATCTGGTTTAATTTGCAAGGAAGTTTGGTCTGTCTATTAACATAGTATTTTGTCTGTGTTAATTTGTGTATCCCAAGAAAAAGCATTCCTCCACACCACCACTGTTCATTTGATCCACAGCTGCTGTTAACGTGAGTTTAGCCCTTACATCTTTTAGCACAGATCCTTTCTCCTCCTCTTCTCTCCCTGTGAATAAAGCGAGAGCAGTTCATCTGCTTTGCATCCTGCACAGTAAGAAATCCTTTCCTAACTGATTGATGAGCTTGTTTTGCAGCACCACTGGATTTGTGAATGGCTACAGACCAGTTTGTTAAGGAAAACTGATGTGCAGTGTTGTCACATAGACTAAGATACAGTGATGACTCTGCACTCTTCACTTATATACAAATCAGAAAAAATTCAAAAAAATCCTCCTGGATTAAAAAAAACCCAAGAACTGGATAGTTCAAAGCAAGGTTCTGAGACCTTTGTCTGATTTTCTCCAGTGCAGGCAGTGATTAAACAGTATGTGGAGAACATCTCTCTTCCATTCTAGCTGTGATACTTCATACTTTTAGCTGGAAAAGTCCTGAGTCAAGTGCTCTGTGTCACAGCCAAAACTGTGACCACCTCAGGTGCGAAATGATAGAGCTCTCTGTGGAGTTAATGCCAGAAAATTCCGGAAGGGGCTCTTAAAGTGATAATATTTATCTCCTCTAATCCAGAGATCCCACTCAATCTGAGAGAGCTGAGCCATATATCTGGCTCCACAGGAGCTGCATTATCAGGACATCCTTCATTGCCCATAATGGAAAACCCACTGAACTGTTACGTGGACCTGGAGTGTACTGGCAGTGTTGTTGTGGGGTGCAGGTCGTGTGCAGCCATGCACCTCTTCCTTACACAGTTGCAAATCTTTAACCATGAAAAAAAGTCCATTGGGAATGGCACCATGCAACTTTTCTTCTGAATGTCCCACTCCATGTGAAAACTGAGATCATTGCATAAAGTGCTCATGTTCACACATAAAGGTGAGTGTGTGATGGAGTTTGAGATGGCACAAGCAAAGAAGATACAGTCCAAATTGGAAATTGTTTTTTCACTTGGCAATCCCACCTGTCTGAAAGTGCTAGATTAGGTTGGAAGTATTGGCGTTTTTTTAAAAAGTATGTTCTTTTGCAATGTAGGGTCAAAAATAGAAAAAAAAAAAAAACTATCAAAACTCCCAAATGGGTCAAAGTCTTGGGTAAAGATTCTCTTTTCAGTTCACTGTAACAATCTGGCCTGTCACTGAATTAATGTTATCACTTCCCTACCTAGAAATCCTGTATTAGAGACTAGAGAGGCTGTTTCTGGACAGTGCTGTCTTCCTGATATTAGAAATATACTTTCAGCTATATCACCTTTGGAGGACCTAATATATTTGATGTGAGTGCCTATGAGAAAGGGGAATTTGGTCAGGTGGAAGAAAGGGTAGGTAGGCTGTTTGTCTGGGTTTTTTTGCTTGTTTTGTTGTTTTTTTCTCTCCCCTACAGTATTTTGATCTTCACTGATTTCAAATGGGAAGGTAGCAAATATCACAACAGTGTGTTCAGTCAAGGCAAAAAGCATGACAGTGGGTTCAGAAGTTTCTCCTATTTGCATTCTTTGGAACTCCCTAAAAATTAATTCAGAGGACATGACTCATTCCTCTCCTCCTTTCTAAAGAAATAGGAAGGGTTTGTGGGGAGATCAGTGCATGTCTGTGTGAGAGATCCTAATTCTTGGGTATCTCTGAGATTTTGTCATGTTTGGAAGTGGACTCCTTGATCTTTTGTCTCTCTGGACACAACAGTGTTGGTGACGTTTAGAAAGGTACCTCCCTGGAAATTCCTACTCAGGATGTTTAAGCATTGACATGGATGATTAATACTCTTACCTTAGGGTCTTTATATACTCCAAATTCACTTCTTTACAGGGTTTGCTGAAGGCTGGGCACTTGACTGCTGAATTACAGGCAAATGTCCTACACTTCTATTTCATAAAATTTAGCAGAAACCAATGTATGAATCATAAAGTTTACCTTCAAATGGCTACACACAAATTTGTTAATGTCCTTTGGAGAATGTCCTGTTAGAAGCATTTCTGAAACTCATTTGATTTACGGTTATTGCAGCTGGGGCTGCTGGGTAATGTGGCTTGGCTCTGTGCTGTTCCTGCTTTGCTGTGCTGCGTGGCCCACCGGGTTTCATAGTCTATGTGTCTCAACTCAATTAGCAGCATGCTGCCAGCCAGAGAAAAGCCCATGGACAGGCATACTAGTCATGGCAGATAAAAGCCCCAAACTATAGTTCAGTCCAATGTCATTCACTTAATATAAAAATAGAATTTAAAGCCACTAACAGAGCAACTCAGAATATTTAGTTGCAACAGTCAGAAGCTTTTCCATCCTTATTCAAGCTGCAGGAGGATAGGAGACATCTAACTCCTTGGCAGCTAATGCTGTCATTGCCTCTCCTTTGCTTCTGCAATCTGTCCTCCAGCCACCTACGTGATAAGTTGTCTAGGCCTTTTCTTGTAACCTATCTATGCTAGGCCTTTCAGAGCATCTTTAAAACTTGTCTCAGAGACAAGATGGAAATGGGATCTTGGTGGATGACTCTTGTCTTCCAAGCTGAGAAAAATCAGGCAGGGAAATGTAGTGCTCTGGGCTATTGTGCACTCTCATGCCAGCAAACCTGGGAAATGTGTCAGGCCATTCTTCTGAAATGTCCCCTAGAGCAGAAAATCCAGGTTGATGGTGGTCATGCTGTCTGACATTGCTGACCCAAAATATTTTGTACCAGCATGCCAGACTCCCTAAGGAAGATGGCAATGGTGGTACACAGGACACTGAGGCAAAAAGTTTTTAGGAGTGGACCTGAAGAAAAAGCAAAAAGAGGAGGAGGCCTTAACCAGGCTGTTGACTTGTACGTGGAGGACAGGAGAGAGGAACCGTCTGATTTAAAAGCTGTTCTTTAGCACCTTAAGTACCCTGCTGTGAAGTACAGGTTTCCTCTCCCAGATCTTGCTTTTTAAAAGTTTTCCAAGCTTAGGGAAACAGCAGTGAAGCCCATTCAGATGCTCTCCTGCCAATGAGAACCCAAGGTCATCAAAAACCTGGCATGAGTAAACATTTAGGCTTTTCTGGCTCAGCTTCCTACTGTGAGAGGGACAATTTCTCTCACCTCTGTCCCCAGTGGACTAGTGTCATTCTGGGCTACCACTTTATCACCTGCCAGATCAGCTGGTATGCCAGTGAGACTAGGATCTTTTGGGGATCTTTCCTTACTTCCTAGGCTTTCCTCCAGCATCTTGTGGAGGATCTTGTTCTGTCTCTGCCATTGCAGCAGAGTAAGAGTGCAATTCAGCTTACTGAGCATGGCATTTCTACCCTGTTCTTGCTGTATGATGGCATTGGGCATCCTGTATGGAGCTGTGTGTGTATACTCAGTGGAATCTGTGGACGCAGAGAAAGAGGAACCTTTGAACAACCCTACCTGCAGCATTTGCTGCTTTTGCTCTCCTCCTCCAAGATCTCCACTGAGTTTCTCAGTGCCCTTCCCCACACCCCTCTGCACAGTGCACATTTGTAGCCTCACAAAGTTTTGGGATTTTTCCTGTCACCCTTATCTCAGTACTGACCTCTGTAAGAGTAGCTGGCCTATTGCTTGGAAGAGCAGAGATGTATGAATCTAAATATTAAACAGTGAATATTCCCAAGTCTGTGAAAATCAGGCATGCATTCCCTTCTCTCTGAAGAGCTATTCTCAAATATTTGGTAAAGTCATTTTTTTAGTGTTAAAAATCCCAACTCAAGCCTGTCATTAGCAACCATAAAACGATCAGTGCAAGATACTGCAGATGTTCTGTGAAAACTGAAGTTTGGATGCAGAGAAAAAGATGGTGGGTAGGAATACAGAGCAACTGAAAGAACTGTGAGAAAAGATGCATTTTTAATCCTAATGGATAAAAGCCAATAGTTGAAGAAAATAAGGTTGTTCCAATATGAAATTTGGGAAAGTGTGTGGGAATCATGGTTTTAGAACCATATTGCATTGAGAACCCTAAACCAAAAATTTAGCAAAACACTGCCAGATTTTCCTAACACAATCTTAGAGAATTCCATTAGCATTTACCAGGTGGCAGAACATAATGAAACTAGAGCACAAGTTTTAAGGGAAAACAAGAAAGGACCAAATGAAGCAAAGCAGAAAAATCTAAGATTCATAAGAACATTTGGAGACAGAGGAAATTCCAATGGCTTGCAAGAAATGGTATTGAAGATGTGAGAGCAAACAGAAGTCTATGCACTGTCGCACTGGAAGGGATTTCTTACTAGTAACTGTTCCAGAGGCTTTCCTGCCCAGAGCCTGGATTATTATTTTGTAAGCAGGATCCTCGACCACATATAGATGTGATACCTAAATTTACAGGAAGGGATTTCAGAGAAACCTGGTCATGTAAGAAGTGGGCTGGTATGGCTGGTAGGCTAATTCTTTCAGTAGTAAAAATATATAAACATTATTAAAAGATGGTGTTTGTAATGATATCCAAACCAGGGCTGAACATAAGGGGTGGCATTCAGCTAATTTACACAGTAAACATCTCCATAAGAGCTACTCACTAGAGTCTTTCCTTACAGTTATAGAGAAGAAATTGTCTCTGTAGGTGCTTCTGACCAGCTTGAGCCATCTACTTTAAAACGACATGAGTTGTACGCTAGAAGCACGCGTTCCTCTCTATCAACTATAAGCCTAAGTGAGACTTAACATTTTGTCACACAGCACAAAAATTTGCCAGAATGATACCAGATGCGAATATTGTTTGGCCTGCCTATCATGTATCTAGTCCTCATAACAGCTTCAAAAGGACTGCGATGGTTTGGAATAGATTATAGGCAAATTACTATGAGATCTGCTCCTAAAATTTTGAAGAAAGAGATGGTGAACAGGATACATGATGAGCACCTATATATGGAAAAAATATAAAAGTTATTAGCTAGATCTGCATTATATTGGCTTCAAATGAAAGCAGATACAGAAGAAAAACTCAAAGAATGTGAAATATTAAAAGAAATCAAAATTTTTCAAACAAAACAGTCTGTGATGTTCATCCAAGAAACATTAAATTCATGGTCTAGCATAGTCATAAATTACTCCTTTCCTGGAAAAAATGTGTGTAGTTTTTAGAATACTGTATTTAATACGCCAAAATAATATGAGTAGAAAATACAAGTGTTAAACATGTGATTTCCAACAACACGAGCATGTATTTACTAGATAGCATATTAGCTGTGACAATAACAAAAGAGCACTGCCATTTGGTGGTCTGGAACTTATACATACAACAAACTAATCAGGATTTTAAGCGTAATACTGCAAATAGGTACGATGTAATGGGCTGCGAAAAATGATGTAAAATGATAGCAAGGATGATTCAAAAAACTGAAGAACCAAATTCAGATCCTCATTTGGCATATCTGATTTACAGATTTACTTCAAGAGAAGTCTGGCCTGCCACCTGCTGAAACACTGTTCAATAGGAAGCTTAGGCTTAATAGGACTCAATTTTCATTACTAAACCTTGACTTTCACCCTATTTCTTTCTTCTAACCCTTGGTGCTCTATGTCCCATGGATAGTATCATTACAACTGTGAGTAAATTTCAGACTTTCTCCCTTTCTGTCCCTTGATTCCCCAGGTCAGTGTGTCAGTCTCCCCTCTACTCATCCTCTGGGATTTCAACAGTTTCTTTCCCTGTGATTTGCCTGTTATGATTTTACAGCCAGGCTCAACCACTGGACCTATACTGCTGCCTCTAAAAGACGAAATTAGACAACGTAGACTCAGCTATTGTCCTATTGCCATAGGACAATATAGACTCAGCAACTGTCAAGCAAGTTAGAGTCTTTATGTTTGCAAGACCGCAATATGGGCATAAGTGGTACATATGCCTACCATACGGGCATAAGCAGCAAGGCGAAGATGTACCTTGTTATCATTTTTGCTGAGCAAGGGGGATCGATGAAAAAACCATGACACCTGTGTAGCGTCTTCCATAGAAAGAGGACACAAGAAGATTTGCAGGCTTCGTAAACACCAAGATCCAAACCAGAAAAGGCTGAAGGGAAATTGGTGCGTTGCATAGCATCAATGGAGATTAAAATTCATGAAGTGCTCTGAACTGCGGTCGTCATTTCGGATGCTAAGGGAAGATTGCTGAGATGTGATTTGATTAACTTGCTGTGGGTGTTTATCCTTCAGAAACGGTGCGGTAGGAGGATAGCTGACCCTTCCAAGATGGATTGCAGTTATGTGTCCCAACACAGGCTTTTCATCCCTGCACACCCCAGAGTAGTGCAGGAAGGAGCAGGAGCCTGGCTCCGTGAGCTCTGTGGTTTTTGGGACTGCGGTTCCAGCTTAGCAGTTGCACCTCTGAGGCACTCTTCTGGGCTGCATTCATGCACATCCTGCAACTGGGGGTTCAGACCACATTCCCTGCTCGGATTTGCCCTCAAAATTATTCATGGTAACTTCTGATCTCCAGTCTCACCCTCTCATTCTATTTTTACTTTTTTTTTGTCCTTCATGATCTGTTGTTTTCATGGGTTGGCTCTCACTTGGAGCAGTGGGGCTTGCAGCATGGGCTGTGCCGCACAGAGCGATCGAGCGAGCAGCACCCCTTGTCCGTTAATGCCAATATTTGGGGGTTTTAGTGACCAAGGAAAAGCTTGGTCACTGCTCACTGCTGTGAGACTCCTTTTCTTGCATATCAAATACATGGGTGCGATCACCTGAACGTCACCTGCATTGAGTTTGTTTCATGGGGAAGGAAAACGGGAGCGAGAGTCGTATCCCCTTGCTCTATGGAGCACCGATACCCTCTAGTGGTAAAACCGCAGGCATTTTTAGGCAAAAGGTGACGATTTCACCACCAACTTATCTTCTGTCTTCCTCTTGGACAAAAATCTGCACATCATCTTTAATTGGCAGTGCTGTTCTGTTGAACGATATCGTAAATTCACACCTTTAGTTTAAGTAGCTGATGATGTAATTTCCTTGGACTCTTTTCAGTGTGTTTCGCCTTTCTTAAAATCATTTAAACAATAATTTTGAACTGATGGGTGACCGAATTTTCACATGGTATAAAGAAATGGCTGTAATCGAAAGCTTCAAGTAGCAGCAGCTCAAGGCTTTAAATGGAGAATTAGTGATGGTACCACGGTAATGGCTGTAATGTGGCAGATCATGGATGGTTTATAGCTAATCAAAGGAATCATGTTGTCTTGATTGAGTTCTCACCAGTTTGCTCATGGAGGCGCAGGACAGCTGGATCGTGGGTCTTGGGAAGCCAGTGAGCCGCTGGCTTCATAGTTGCAAGGTAGGGACAACAAGATATGGTGTGACAAAGCAAGCTTGAGGGCATGGCAGGAACATCACAGAATTGCTAAGTTAACTGCCAAATATCTTGAGCAGCGGGACTGTGGTTATAGGTAGATGGCTAAAGACACATTCTGGACCCAAAGGCTGTTTCCTACCAACCACATAACCCATGCTCTAGAGCTTGGCTGGTGAGTGGGAAAAGGTGAAACTTGTCAAAGAAATCCAGAATTATTTAGCATGAACAAACACATTTATTTCTGTTCTAACCTTGCTCAAAATGGCTGACCTGAACTTTTCCTGGCATAAGAAACTTCAGTCTGAACACCTAGTGTTAGGAAAGCCACAGCAAAGTAATCCTTCAGGGTTTGCTGTGAAGTGTTTCACTGTTGCCTGTTTCTTGCATGGAGAGTGCTGGTTGATGCTGTTTAGAGGAAATTCCCCCCCCCCCCCAAAGGCACCAGGAGCTATCTGGAGCTCACCTCTTTCCTTGTACTCCAGCTGCAAAAATGTTGCAGATTCTCAGGACATGCTCCCTTAGCCCTAGCTTTCCTCATACATGAAGGAAACAAAAACCCAAGACAGGTTAGAGGACACGTGTCTCTGAGCTGAGCTGAGTCCTTGCTTGCTGCCTCCACACTGCAGGCTGTGGACTCCGCTCATTTCACCCAGTGAAAAAAGTGTATTTTTATTCAGCAAGAAATGAAATCACACTTTAGGTATCAGATTAAAATTCAAAACAGATAGTACACACTAAACACAGTTTGATTTTTAACAAGCTTTTTTCCCTGGATGATTTCAGTACCTAACGCCTATAATTTCTTTGATGTACCCTAGCTATGAAAGCAAAGGATCCAGAGCTTTTATGGAGACGTCCTTCCAATTTATTCAGTAAGCTCTGAAATATTTCCATGGCCACCTGCCCCTCTGTTGCTGTGGATCAAGTTTTGGGAGCACATTAAAATGCCCATGATCTGGGTACATGAAGTACGAGAATATGAGCTTCCTCGACTCTGCTTCACAGTAATCACTTATGAGACTCCCTTGATTTTTCTTACCTCTTTATATATAAAGGATTTTGAATAGCTTGAACCTGGGAATAGTTTTACAAAGCAGATCAACGTGACTTTAGATTGGACTGAGTTGGATTTACCAGCAGTGGGAGTTAAATTTTCTGTCAAATCTCTGTGTTCTGGAGCCTCACAGACAGACAGTAGCACAGGGGCAGTGATTTATCATGCACTGCGTTTATTGGAGAGCAGAACTTTACCCTCTCTATTGTTTCTCTTTCAAACATTTTTATCTTTTCATCTGCATAGAAATGAGCACAAAAAGGGAAAGAAACAACAAATGCAGTGCAGTTTTCAAGGGAGGGTTTGTCCTGGTGCTGCATTGTATTGAAGCGTTTACTGTTTCTCAGGTCTCAGGATGTGCCAAGTAGATTTATTCCACTGTAACTGCAGTGCCATTTTGTGAAACGCACAGTACATCAGCTTGGAATAGACCTCCTGAGCATTACAGTCCTCTGCCATACCATACAATCCCTTCCCAAAATGCAGTATCATTCCTTTCCTTACTGAAGAATGCAAACGAGTTAATGAATGCATATCTGTCCCAGGACCATTCTGATTTAGGATCTTGCCATGGTTTCTTGACTGCCAGGCCTGCCCTGTCCAAGTTGAGAACCCTTTATCATGAGAGCCCACCTCACTGCTCACCGATGGGAAGTAGCCATCCCCTGAAGGTCTCCACCCAGGTTTTTATAGGCAACATCTCCAATGCAAATACAGAGAGGGGTAACGATGCTGTGGTTTTTCCTTTTATTTCATTCCAGGTTTCTGATTGTCTTGGGGTGTTTGATCTTAGCTGTCCTGACAACTTTCAAGGAGTATGAAACTGTTTCGGGAGACTGGCTCCTCTTGCTGGTAAGTAGACTGGCTGCTGCATCACCCTGGTAATGTCCTTGAATTGAAATCAGCCCCATCAGCAGTGATGGAAACGTACTACCAGCTCTGCATGCAGTAAGATTTCTTCTGTTGGTCCTGGAGCAGTGACCATACACTTACGTATTGGAGAGTTCTCAATCTATTGTCAACACCAAGTAAAAGGGAAGTAAGGAGAGAGGAAAAATACTAGCCTGAGACTTTTAAATAATGGCTTTTCAACATTTGCCTGACAGTTCTCCCATTGAAGTATCAATAAATTTCCGATTGACTATGCCAGACCTGAGCACATTTGAAAACTCATTTTTTTGTGACCTTTCAACAATTTTGATTCAGCCTACAGTATTCCACCAATCCCAGCATTTCTTTCAAGGGAGGTCATCAGAATTGGACTCATGCTTGTGCCCAACAGCAGCATAACCAAAATTGTTGCAAGCAGCGCCTCTGATGATGATCCATGAAAGAAAATTTATTTGAAACAAATATATTCCTTTCTCTGTGTTTCCAGCATGCTTGTTTTATAAATGCTGGAGTTCATGTTCAAGACTCTATTTCTGTAGGCCTGCCATTTGGCAGAAGAAGAAAAAAATAGGAAAAAAACCCTCACTAAGTATAAACATGATGTATTCATCATTTTATGAAAATGACCCTAACAAAGAACTTCCTCTGCTCTCATAGCTGTCATGAAATAGAGAACGCAACCTCTCACTTAACCTGGCCTGTAGAAAAGCATCCCTAGGGAAACTGCACAGCAAAAGTAGTTCCGGGATCTCAATTTCCATTTCCCCTTGTACCCCCAGAGACATGTAGATGCGAGCAAGAACTAAATGCCAAAAGGAA
This sequence comes from Gymnogyps californianus, assembly GCF_018139145.2. Classification (NCBI taxonomy): domain Eukaryota; kingdom Metazoa; phylum Chordata; class Aves; order Accipitriformes; family Cathartidae; genus Gymnogyps; species Gymnogyps californianus. Next base: position 9,114,523 of record NC_059472.1, read on the forward strand.
TGAAAGGTGAATTCCCCTTGCATGTTCCTTCTCAAAAAGCGCCTGTATGAAAACACCCTCATCCCCTAGGGAATGTGAAACTCGCTTTTGGTTCCTGTTACCCTGCTTAGACCCATCTTTTCACATTTGAAAAAGCCTGAGGTTATTTTTCCTTCTCCTGTGCTTGCTTTTATGTGGCTCTCAGTGGTTTTCAGAAGTGCCTAGCAGCTGTGGGTATGAGCATCAGGAAAAATCTCCCTTTCCTCCTTGCCAGCTATTCACATAGAGGAAAAGTAACTGCATGCCCCATGCTGCCCTTGGCCCATCTCTGCTGAGCACCTCAGAGAAGCTCTCTCCTCCCCATTCCCTCCCCGTGCTTAGAACAGTTCTTGAGCAAGGTGGAAAATCCCATTATTCCGTGCACCAGAAATTTAAGGGAATAATAAATGCCTTAAATTTGTCTTATATATGCCTTTATCATTGCCTTAAATTTATGACCATATGAATATACTGTATCCTGTCCCTGTCTTTATAGATATGGCTGCATGAACGAGCTGCTGGTGGGTAACCCTGGGTGTGGGTATACAGTGCACTGGGGACTTTGCAGTCACCACTCACATATGTCTTCTCATTTTGTGTGAAACAGGAGGTCTTTTTGTGAAGTAATTGCCCTTCCATTAAGGCAGGGTAAGCACTTCACATTTACCCAACAGCAGGGGCACGTCCTTTCTGCAGAGTACTTAGCAGGCTGTAAAGCTATGTCCCACTTTGCCTTGCCTCCTTCACCAACCTATATTCTTGTCCCCACTTTTTTCCTCTCTCTCTCTCTCTCACACACATACCCGAACACTTGCACCTCATCTGTTTCCTTCAGCTATATTCTTGTGTCCAGAATTACTGCAAAACTTGTTATGAGTCTAACAATGTACTTTGTGTCTTTGATACAGGAAACTTTTGCCATTTTCATCTTTGGAGCAGAGTTTGCCTTAAGAATCTGGGCTGCTGGGTGTTGCTGTCGCTACAAAGGATGGAGGGGGAGACTCAAATTTGCCAGGAAGCCTTTGTGCATGCTGGGTAGGCACATGCTCTCTACTACTGTTTTCCCCGTTATGTCCTTTTCCTTCTAAGCCAGTTTGGGGGGATGTCCAAGAACCAGTGAATGGCAGTGCAAAGAGCACTGAAATCAGATCTGCCCTTTGTGTTAGGAGCCGTGTCCTGCTTGGAGCAGTTTTTTGAAGTACCCGGAAATAACGATTAATTTGAGAGACACTTGGGTAGCTGGTCAGTGAGAAAAAAATGGATCTGCTACCCTTCAAACATATTTTCCTTCCCCTGAGTCCCACTGTATTTTTCTTAAACTCATCCCCAAATATACCCTGTCTGCCTTCAGTTGCAAACCACTTCAGATCCCAACCCTATACCATCTTCCCCAGCCCTCTTCCATATTCAATGTTGTGTCTTCGTAATGTTGGTCTGCATTTGCAAACAAGTATCTTTGTGATTTCACCCATGTTATCTTTCAGGCTTGGAAGGCACTGCCTATAACTATCCATACAACTACTCATTATTCATGTTTGAATCCCCTCCTACAACTCCCCGTTATGTCCACAAACCAAGCAGTCAACGTTTAGGACCTCACTCTGCCCTGAGCACCTGTCATGCACATCCACATTTGTTCACTGTTTCCAGGACTCCCTCATTTGTTTTGATGCTCTTCAGGCCAAGCATTAGCTTTTTGTTCTTTATTTGTACAGCACATAGCACTCTGGGGAGCCGTGGTGCTGCAGTTATATGAATACATGTCAGTCTCTTCCCTCTCCCTCCTTTTGTTCATCTTGTGGGTCTAAATGGTAGACAAAATTGGAACAAATTTTCTTTGTGCATCTGTGCTAACTTCAATTTAGTAGTGCTCCTTTGGGTGCTACTGTTGTATAAATACTTCTTATACTTCTAATAGCATTGTGAAGGCAGTAGAGCACGGTGTGAGCAAGTGGGATTGATACTGTCTCATGCCTTCTCGGTAAAAGTGTCATCTCACTTCTGAGAATGAATCTGAGAATTGATATCTGGGTAAAGAACAGAAAAGATCCCACTGGATTTATTAATATCATCTCTTGGTTGTCACTGGCACAAGTTTGTTTTGAGAATGATTGAAAGTGAATAAATCTGAAATCCATCCAGTGCCATTCTTTTTGGCTGGAAATAGAATATGAAGACAATTTAAAGACTGAGTGCGCGGAGAATGTTTGAAGCCTTTTGGTACCACTTTTTTCTTGTATATGTATAGGATCAAAAAGCAGGGGGGAAACAAGGAAAAGAAAGAAGAAATAAAACAAGAAGAAGTGATGTGATTTGCATTTCAAACCTCTTCAGTTGAACAGCAAATTGGCCCTGTGAGCGCTTACAAAAAACAGTAGTACTGGTTTTGAGATTTTAAGGGGAAAACTCAGCTAAAAGAACAAAATACTAGATGCACCACCAAAAACTGAATTTCTTATCTGCTGACCTGTTCACTATGGTGTTCCTGTGGGACAGATGAATTTAAGGCTGTTTTTCTGTCAGCATTAGGACACTGTTTCTGTGCATCCCTAAGCTAGCTCAGACAGTGTCTCAAGTCCTGTGCATCGATCTGTAAATACATTACGAGGCTTTCTGGTGGGTTCTGTGCATGATGCCGACTGTGTGGCAGGTGCAGATATCTGTTTAATTGGCAAGAAAAGGCATTTTCAGGCAGCTTTAAAATTTGCCTAGGGAAATTTGCAGCACAGCCCGATGGGACTAAGAAGCAGGTGATGGGGCCACTTTTGTTGGTAGGCTTTGTTCTTTTCACCTTGCAGATATCTTTGTGCTGATTGCTTCAGTGCCAGTGGTTGCTGTTGGGAACCAGGGCAATGTTCTGGCCACGTCTCTCAGAAGCCTCCGCTTCCTTCAGATCCTACGGATGCTCCGAATGGACAGGCGGGGCGGTACATGGAAGCTTTTGGGATCAGCCATTTGTGCACATAGCAAAGTAAGTGAGGAGCTTGCAGGGCTCAGCTGGGGTTTAAGGGAGAGACATTGAAGGGAAAGAGAGGGGAAGCACAGGTACAGCAGTGCCTTGGGATTATGTCCAACAGTTCAAGCAATACTTTTGTCCTTTCAGCTTCATTCCCTCTTCCATTCTCTGAACCATTTCTGCCCCTTGTTTTACCCTTCTCTACTCAATAGTGGTGCTGGGAAGTGACAAGAGAGAGTGTTCATTCCCACATTCACTACAACAGGAATTTTGCCTTTACACTGAATGAGAGCAGGGACATCCCTTTAACGGTGAAGTATGTTGAAATCTTTGACAGAAACGCCTCTGTAGTTGCAACATGTTTGTAGTGGCTTCTCAGACTTGTCTGATCAACAGATGGAGCAGGACTCTGGAGGGATGAAAAGAGGCTGGTTAGCAGAAATGTGGTTTCAGAGGGAGCTACTGGTATAATTTCTCTTTGCAAGCATGGGTCAGACAATACAAAGATGCACACAGTGTGAACCCAGACAGACAAAATTTCTAAAATTGTCTTCGCTCGGTCTAACTTGATGCTATAGTCAGACACATCCTGTCTCGCACCAGACAGATACGTTATGTTCTTTCTTTTTCACCAAACATTATTACAGGTTAAAAACTATCTGCATAAAAATCCTCTAGATGAGATTTCTCATCTGCACAGGGTGTAGAAAAATTGCATATAATCTGTGCTACATACTGCTTTTTCTTATCCATGAATGACATTCCTGACATTTTAGGGGTTTCTGAAAATTAAAATGCCAGCTGGCACAGCATAATTAGACTTTGCTTCTTTGTAGTGGCTGATAGGGATACTCACCCTGCTTCATTTCATACCAACTTCTGTTTCTCTCCCATATAAACTTGCTACAAGGCAGGTGGCACATAAACACTTATGTCAAAAATGTTTCTCAGGAAACTGAGATCATGGAAGAAGTCTATGTGCCAAATACATTGTTTAGAAATTGTTTAAGATTTCATTGTGTGGGATTTCATTCAAATGTTCCTTGTTTGATTCCCCACCACCCCTCTTTGGACCTCAGCTGGCTGAGGGAGATAAGAAGGGGTTGTGAGAACTTTGCTTTACTGGAGACATTAAAGAAACAGTTTTGATAACAAGGTTAGCCAACAAATTTCCTTCTGTGGTTGCACACCAGAAATTAGCCAAGAAAGTTGACTTATCTCAAGACTCAATTATGAAATTCTCAGCTACAGCTTTTGGATTTTTTTTTTTTTTCAAATGCAGTTCTCAGAAAACAAAAGGAAGTGGAATATTGATTTTTTACCCACTTTTGAAGGCCTTCACCAAAAATGTTTCTGCTTTGTTTCAGACATTGCTGGGATTTTAACTTGGGTTGCTGCATCTCCCACCTCAGCGGGATTAGCCACACACTCCACTTTAGTCACTCTCTTTAAAACAAGGAAGCTCAGGTTTTGTTTTCACACAGATTATTTTCAAGGTCTGTTCTTATTGCATCAGTTCATGGTGAAAACATCATACATGGTGGAACCTGCTTTGATATGCCTAAAGAGAAGGAACTGCATCCTGCAGCCTTGGCCCTCTGGAGGTAGGGAGAGGGCAGAGCTGTTCATTTGCTTGCCACGACTGACCAAGCCTAGGGGCAGCAGGAATGAGAATAGTCAAGATGGGGGACAGAGCCCTGCAGCACCCTGTGTCATGGGTGCAACTAAGCCCCTAACCCAGCTTTATGCAGAACTACAACTGCAGATTGCTCCAAGCTGTTCCCAGGGAAGATGCCATGTAAGGGCTAATTCTTGTAAATCTCTGCATTAATTCCCAGTAAGTACTGAGCTGGGCTGGTCATGGACTGTGGCCAAGCCAGCAGTGACAGCTCTGCTGTTATCCTCCCTGCTTCTCTCTTTTCCTGATGTTTACTCTGCCACTGTGGGTACTGAGACTGTTTTCAGCCCCTCCATTGTCCATCCGTTTCTTTTGCAGGAACTCATCACTGCTTGGTACATTGGGTTCCTGACGCTCATCCTATCCTCGTTTCTTGTTTATCTGGTTGAAAAAGATGTTCCTGAAAAGGATGCTAATGGGGTGGAGATGAAGGAAGAGTTTGAAACCTATGCAGATGCACTGTGGTGGGGGCTGGTAAGTGACTCCAAAAATACCTTATCCCCTTCTTAAAAACTTCGCATCCAAGAAGAGAAAGTATTGATGTTAGGGATTACAGTATAAGTGCTGCTAAATTTGGGTGAGAGGCATGTTACTGGTATAACACTACCAAAGTAGGGATGCCCTTACAACCAATTAACAGAACTTATATCCCTGTTGATTTTCAGTTAGACAAAGGCCCTTAGGTGCTTAAACCTCCTTCAGAAATCAGTCTGTGCTCCCGGCTTCTGGGAAACTCCTCTTTTAGAGGAGTGTCTCTTCAGGTATAACTGCACTGGCAGAGCCTATGCCTATAGGAGACCTAACTCTCATGACAGCAGTATCCTCCCATGTGAGAGCTACGTGCCTCAGAAAATGGCAAAACCAGAGCTGGCCATGGACTGTTCTGTTGGACTAGCAGAGTGCGTCAAAGGTTTGGGCAGTATAGTTAGACATTCATAGAAGTTTGGTCTATAAGGAGCCAGTGACTGAAGATGTGTCTATATTCAGATGCAGGAAGTAGAAAAATGTTTCTGGAAAGGATAACTCAACAATTTTCTTGTGTCTTACATGCATTCCCCCAAAATTACTCAGGGAATGCCATTGGTGGTAGGATACTGAGCAAAAGGGACCTTTGATACATCTGTTCTTGTCTTTTCTGATGAAGAGAAGAGTATTGGTTTGCACCACTGCTCATTTGATCACAAAATATTCCTGCCACCTGGTAGACAGAATTCATGTTGCTTTGCTACCAATAGTTAGGGGAGTCTATATTATGCTGTGACTAAAATTCAGTAGCATATTTTTTATTTAATGCACTTCACTCATAAACGGCAAGATCCTTCCCCCCCATTATTAATCAAAAGGTCCCAAGTGTTGCACAGAACACCTGGCTATTTTCATATCCTTTCATATCCAGGACATCTAGGTAGAGTCTCACTGGTGAGAAAAGGTATGCAGTTGGAAATCAGCAATTGTGCAGGAAAGGAGTGAGTTTTCACAAAGTCATCTTGTTTAAAAAAGACTGGGGCTTCAGAGAGAGGTAGTCCTGATCAATTGTTAAAGCTCTACAAACTGTTAACTGGCAAGTCCCATTCCTAACTGCACTGATGGTGGGCAGGAGACTCACTCTGCATGCAATGTCACATGGAGTTCCCTTTCAGCAAAGGCATCCTAGAGAGGCAGCTGCTTTAAGAGTGAACCCATTCTCCCTGGTGCAATGCCTCCGGACTATGATGCCATTAAAAAAATTGGTTGGCCCATTGTCAAGATCCTATTTCAAGAAGCTGTGCATGAGCACCCATAGAGCTAAGCGAGTTATGCAGGTTTCATGGTGACATTTAAAGCAGAGCTGTTGGCTTTGTTTTTCTTATGGGAAGTCCTCGTCATTCTGCCCACAGATCACCCTCGCTACGATTGGGTATGGCGACAAGACCCCCAAAACATGGGAGGGACGGCTGATTGCAGCTACGTTCTCTCTCATTGGAGTGTCTTTCTTTGCTCTTCCTGCAGTAAGTACCTTCTCCCTCCTCTGTTAGCCACAGCTCAGCGCTGTGCACTTGCAAAAAGAAGGTAAAGTGATCAAAACTGCCAGTGGAATCAAAATCCCTTTTTAAGAAGTGATTCAGACACTTGAGCTGGCCTACATCAGTAAATCAAACTGCTTTCTTCCCAATTTTGCATAAAGCCTATTGGGAATAATATGTCACCCTGATACTCCTCGAACCACGTGCGAGCATTGTCTGAGAGAGTGCTAGCTGGCACAGGACAACATTAATCCAGCAAGTGAACAGTCTGGGAAATCACAGGACAGTTCATGAGCCTGTATATGGGCCTGGGTTAGTTTACTGGTATTGACATAGTCACACAAGATGTAATTTTAAAGGATTTGGGGCCCATTGTTTTAATAATTAGAGTTGGGCCCATCTTACCCAGCTCTAAACACTTGCAAGCTAGAGATCTACATCTGAGTGATCATCACAGACAAGTGGTCATCCTTTATAACCAGTGCAGCTTAGCAGAGCATTTCATCTCACCTGTTTCCCTTCCTTCCTAGAGGAGATCTCTGACACCAACATGGAACTGCTGTTTCTACTAAGATTAAAGGGAATTTAGATAGCAGGTGACAGTACAGGTATTTTTGATCTAGCCAGGTGAATCCTACTCTGGCTGCTTAAGAAATGCTCTCTAAATTGCTTTTGAAAGTGTATTTGTTCTCTTATGTCACATAGGCCAAATATTTGCCTTGTCTGCAAAGTCCTCAGGTAAGAATGAGACAAGATCTGGATGAGATGGACCAAATAGCAACAAAAACCATCCCAAGTCCAGATTTTAGGATATTTTTCCTTTAGATTGAGACCTGGGAGGACTTTCACAGAGGATGGGAAGTCCCACACACCCAAATCTGGAGTATGTTTAGCATAGCTTTTCTATCACACAAGCACAGTTTCACTCTACCCTGAGTGGAAAGTAAGACACCACCTGGACACCTCCTGCTTGGAAAGGCAGTAGACATTCAAGAAGCCTATTGAGGAGCTTAAAATTATTTGGTGTGGCCTGTGGCCCTTGAGAGGATCTTGACAAACTCGTGTCTCATGAGCAGAGCAGTGGGAAAGGCATGCTGTACTGCACAAAGGTCCCATGCAGCCATATCCATCTCCACCTACAGACCTGTTTCCTCTCATTATTAATCCATTTTTTCTGAGTAAGAAATGTCTAAAATCTTGCATCACTTTATGCTTTCAGGGCATTTTGGGCTCAGGGCTGGCACTGAAGGTCCAGGAGCAACATCGTCAAAAACATTTTGAAAAAAGAAGAAAGCCAGCAGCTGAACTCATTCAGGTTTGCAGCCACTTATCCCCTCCTTGAAAAAGTGTTGTGTATGAAGATTGCTGCATCATGTTAACAAGGGCCACTGCTTCGCCCCTGCCCAAATTCTCATTTCCCATTGCAGGAGGTGAGAAGCTGTGCTTGTAAAGGAGTCAGTTTTTTCTCATTGAGCTAGATAATCAAGTGGTCCTTGTAGTTTTTGAGGAATCTTTCAATTCCCAGAATATCTTTCAGAAGAACAGTGTCTTCAGAAGAAAGGGTCTCATCTGCTAGCTTCTGGAAACCAACCAACTTGTGCATCAGTGCCACAAAATCACAGAAAACAAACTATCGAAAACATATTCTATCAAAAATCCAGGTTTTGTCAGTTCCCTTGAGAGAGTGCTTTCATGTGCAAACAAAGTTATGTTGTTATTGATGTGAAAACAGCAATAGAAGTAACGCAATAGACAGTGACAATTTCAATCAAGGCAAATGACGTAAATAGTATGTGTGGTTTGTAAAAACTGAAACGCACCCTGGATCTCCTGTTATGTCACTGGACGGTCAGAGGATTCAATGGGAAGAGACTCCTTAGCTCACTTGGACTTCAGTTATGGCCTTTGTTACGAATTCAGAAAATCAAGCTTAAAATTACTAGTCTGGGGGCTGACAAATTTGACAGGAGCGTGGAGCACACTCTGATGGCAGTGAAGTAAATGGCGGCATTTCCACAGAGGGACAGAGAAAGTTTCTGTGATATCAGATGGCAGCGTTGGTGCTCAGGACTGCTCAGGATCAGACCAGCCCTCAGGAGAAACAGACCAAGTGGCATATTATGCTGTTCTCATTAAAAACATTCCTTAGCAAAAGAAGGGGCTGCAGGGATGAGTTGTGAATTGAATTCACCTTTTAAATTAAAGCATCTCCACTTAGCAGGTAGCTAATTCAACTACAGTATTTTTTAGGTATGTGCAGAGAGAGTTTTGACTGGAGCTAAATGCTGAAATAGAAAATTACTCAGGAAAATTTCCTCTGATGGTACATTAGATAGTAAACTAGCTTAAGCGCTTCCAGAAATATTGGACAAGTCCAGCAGTGCTTGAAGCTCTTTTAGACATGCCAGACAGGAGCATAAAACCAGTTTAGTCAAATGTAATGTCTTGTTCATGTTGGTGATTCTCCCATGTCCTGTCTCCTTTAACAGCCCTCCCAGATCTTAATCCAGTGTCAATAATTTTCCCATATAGTGATACTCATTTGGTATGGCTGATTAGTAATTAATTTCCAGATAGTCACTCAGGTGCATCGTTATGTTCTTTGAAACAACCTGGCTGCTGTCAGCCTAGGGAATATCTTACCTAACACTAATTATTTCCTCTCTCTTGTAATTCAGGCTGCCTGGAGATACTATGCTACTAACCCCAACAGGATTGATCTAGTTGCTACCTGGAGGTTTTATGAATCAGTTGTATCATTTCCATTTTTCAGGTAAGTGCATTGTCCACCTCTCCATCATCATTTTCTGTGAAGTATAAGTCAGGATAAGAAACGTAGACTTTATATATATCAATGAGGTTTTTGTAGGTAACAGGTAGTTGCCAGTTAACTTCCTGGCTGAGAATGAAAAATATGCTTTTGGCTTCTGGATCCATTTCTTCTCCCTTCCCCTGGTGGGATGTATCAGGAGCACATGGATAACTCCATCAGTGGCTCTCATGTTGGCATTAAACAAAGGAGAAGGCTGCCTCACTGTCAGCTTCCCTTTGTAAGGCTCTGGAGTTTATTGTCCTGGAAATCTCAATTTCTCCCTCTGTAATTTGGGTCCTGATAAAGTTTTAGCCCTGGATTTCAGAGGTGCCTGTACTTCTCACACCCTCTATGATGTGGTTGTGTATTTTAAGATAGGGGCTATGCTGAAAATTCTTACTTTTCCTTCTTTATCTCAACTGGCCTGAGAATTGTGTTGTTCACAGAGGTGGCCATGGCATCTGAACATAATTAATGCTTGTTAAATGCTTGTTTTTTGGCAATACCAATTGCTCAAGGGGATAATTCAGTGGAGGACAGCCAAAGCATGTTTAAAACTGACTCCCACTGAAACTGTTAACTGAAGGTTCACAAGAAAACTTTTCTGGGGAGTTGGTGTCATGTTTTTATTTTAATCACAACTTCTGGGTTCAGTGGAAAGCATTCCATACATAAAGACATTCAGACTTAATGGATGCTCATATGTTTATGGATATGAGTCTGTCTGATCCTCGCTTTTCTTGCCTGTCAACAGGCTCCTTCCTTACCTTGAGGTCTTAACATTTTAAAATGTTGACCCTATGAAAACCAAGACTTCTATCTATAGACTATCAGCTGCTAATAATGGGCATTACTTATCCAAGTTTATGCTTTAAACTTTCATTCTGGACTTGCTGTTATGCCTCATTCTGAAAAAAAGTACCCTTAAACTACTGCTCAGCTCAGAGGTCTCCACATGTAAGTTGTGCTCACTGCGCTAATACTGCAGCTCCAGCTGTTGCTCAAAACTGACCTGAAGAAACATTTCAGGCCCCTGCCTTCACAAAGGGCAAATTACAAATACTAGCTCTTTCTTTGTTTTATTCAGAATGTATTTCTTTAGGATTGATTTCACATACGTCAAAAAGGAAATCTCTAAGAAAAAACACCACAAGTGTTTAATTAAAGCTTGGTACATTTCTTTCCTTTTCTTTATCCCTTCTCTATCTATTCCCACATTATCCGTTATAGAGTCATTTCTAGAGGGTTTCTTGACCTCAGGTTTTGTTCAGAGAATAATTCTCAGGCTTGCCTGGAGTCTAGACTCATTACTGTGACTTCAAGCTTGTTCATTGTATGTAGGTTCTTCTGTGATTCAAATGCGACCTGAAATTTGATAGGTGTTTTGCAAATAAGGTCCTGGGAGAGAGGGCAAGGGAGTTCACTTCTCACCAAAAACTGGATTGCCAGTCTAAGCAGCACAGCTTGGTTTCAGGAACCTATATCACTTTCTTTGCTTTACGGCTAGTTGAAAATGTAGCTTTTATTCTGCTGTCAATTATGGTCACAGAACAAAAGAGGTATAAACTATTAGCAATAGATTAGCAATTTATGTTTAAAAAATCTGGTGAATTTATTATGTAATTCTTCTCTCATTGCTTTCTTGTAATGCTTCCTCTCTTCTATAAAAGGAAAGAGCAATTGGATGGTACTGCCAGGTACGTAGCTGCCATTATTATAGCCCTGTTTTAATACAGTTATTGGAGGATGCAGGTTAAATGTTTTTTTGTGGATTCATGAGCTGTTAACCAAAATATGCTACTAACACCACAGGTAGTCATTAAAAATTATTAACCAATCCATTTCCTAATTGCTTGCTTTTTCCTCAATTTAACAACACAGCTAAAATGCTAATCGTACAAATGCAGTGTTGCTTGCTGATTGTCTGTAAACAGCTTTATTGTTCGTTATGATTATCATGGTCTAGATTTCTCCTGATCCATGCCATAGAGCCAGGGTTTAGCATCCAGGTTGTTCTGGGGTGAATTTAAAGTTCTGCTTCATGTTATTACTCAACAGTCCTGCACCGAGCAATGTTGCGGTGTGAGGGATCAAGTCTGTGTCGATTCATCACATGCAAAGATTTCTTGACAATAAATACTAAGATGGATGGCTAAGATGGATCAGCAGGATAGTCAATCTCTCTGGCAGTACTAGAAAAGCTACATTAGGTTTGAGGCCTTGGTCCTACCCCTGCTGAAACAGATGGGAAAGCTCCCAGTCACTCTGGGGAATTTATAAGCAAAGAGAATGAAGGAATCATCGATCCTAATACTGGTCAGTCACTGAAGACTACAGCAGAGCAGTCATTGTCAGTCAACCTGCAAGGTCTCAAATGGAAGTGATATATTTATAACCCTCTCCAGCTAAGTTCCAGATTCGAAATAATTCAACCTCTTAGGTTGAAAACGTGAAATACTTAATGCTAAACTGCTATCAATGGATCACCCACAATGAAAGTCAATAGCAATTAAAGGATAAATAGTTCCACAGACTTGCGCTGAAGCTATTTCCATTTGCATCCCCATTTACAGCGCAGAGAAAAAGAGCAAGATTTGTAGAAAAATTTGAAAAGTGTTAGTCAGAGGTCAGGCCTAAGTTCCAGTCCCTGGCCTGATGAAAAGTTATCTTTTTCTTTTTGTTTTTCAAACATTTCATGGAACACATGACAGCTTCAATAAAGGAAGCTGAAAAAAACAGATTCACACTTGCTGTTCTCCTATGATTTTTTGGGGTTCAAACCTCCTTTAACAGAAAAGAAAAATGTATCCCAAGTTTTCTTATGATACAGGCAAGTGCTGTAGTACCGAATTATTGGGAAAAGATTACTTCCCCCTCCTGCCACCATCACCGTGAGCTAACCTGCTCCTCTTCAAAGACTGCCTGGATGGGAGTGACCTAGTTTGTGAACCCTCATGAACCTTAAGTACCATACATCCATGACGCTGCCCAGGCTAAACAGTCATGAGCAAGCTCAGTTGCATTAATGTAGCTGTCTGGAGATTTAGCCATCTCCAGTGTTGGCAGCAGCTGAATTTTGGCCTTTAATATGTAGGAGAGAGCTTAGGAGCTGAAATCGTTTTGAGCATGTAACTCCATACCTTGAACCAAAACGTGTGCTGACTCAGATGCAGCAGCAGATCAAAATTAGGCAAGTGAATGATTGCTGCAGTTTGTTGTTGGTCACGGCCCCCCTAGAGAAGCTCCTGCACCTGCAGTGACAGAACAGTTCGTGGAGTAGCTTCTGCGTTACTGTGTCTTTCAGGCCAGTAGAAGAAGTCATTTTATGTTGACACACTGGATTAAAAATGGAAAGGTATGACCCATAGCTCAAAATCTTTAAAACTGTAATCCCAAGGCCCCTCATTCTAGCTGGATATATCTTACTTTTATGTTGTTACATGTGTAATAACCTTCAGCAAAATCATCAGTAAACTTGCATTGGAGCCTTCCTGTTAGCAAGAATGTGTTTATGGAAATAAGCATTCAATTAAAGGGATTGGAAATCCTCCAGGTAAACAGACAAATGATGGTACTTGTGGGAGCATCCACTGACTTCAGTAGACATGGGACTGAGCCATAAAATCTGGTTGTTTTGACAGTCCCACCTCCCATCTCTCATAAAACTCTTATTTACAGATCAGATAATTAAAAAAAAAAATATTCCTCTTCCTCCTACAGTGATTTAGTATAGAAAGTATTACTTGTACTCCACTGCAGTTTGCGTTTAAGGCTGTATTGAAATAAATGAGCGATAAGGGAACGCAGTCCTGCTGGAGAGAAGAGCCCATAAGTGCGCTCAGTCTCCAGGTTCATGCATCAGTTAAGTACTTAATGGGAAAGCTGTAGTAATATACTGTGTTGTCTGAACAGTGGTTGATAAGGGAGAGAGAAGAATTGGTCCAAAGCTTTCCTAGAAGAGTCAGAAAATTTACCTAGTTAATAAACTAAAAATGAGGCCTGGCTGTGTGAAAATTTGAGGATGGGTAGTGCTTTAAGTGGCAGGATTTCTATTCAGTGGTGTGAAAGCTCTTTAGGAACTCCCCAGTAGTAGAGTTGAACTCTGTGACAGATCTTTCTGGGATCTCTCCTCAGAAGCAGGAGCTGGCATCATGACAAAGTCACAGCTAGATGCAGCTCCTTGTTCTTAGACTATTTGGGAAAAACACAGGGGAGACAACAGCATGGAAGAGTCCATTTCAGAAGTTAGATCCCAAGGCAGGGCTGCAGGGAAGGACTTGTGATAACGGAAAGCCGATTAAAGTTCAGCAGCAGCCCAAGGCTTTATTGAAGCTCCCTTTAAACTGAAACTGTGAAAATGTGAGATATGATGAAGAGCACATTGGACTACCCTTGAGCTAGACAGTGGTCCTGTAAGCAGTGAAGTGGTACATAGGATGCTGCTCTGTTAAGAATAGCATTTTCCCTACAAGCCCTGTATAGTCCCCCAAACCAGGAGGAACTGGGGCTGTGCTATTCATTGCTCACTGGTGGGGAGTTTACTGACTTCATGCCAGAGGTGCCACTAGCTTTTTCTTCCTTAATCAATGCTTAAACCTACCAGCCCATGAACTCTCAGACAGCAACTGCTCTTCTGCATGTATTGCTGCAAAGCCTTTTCAACTGTTCAGCTCCCAAGAAGGAAGATTTATGAGAAAGAGATATTAATTCTAATTTCTGCTGGAGTGCAGCAAATCATTCATCAAAGGTTTGGGTGTCTGACCTACATCTAAGATGGGCCTTTGGTTGATGGACATATTGTTTATTTTGAACCAACTTTTTATGTCTATGTTTGAGGAATGAATTGTGGGCCTGATTTTTCAGCACTGTTGTTAGCAGCTGTTCCACTGATTTCAACTAGTGTCGAAACTTCGACACTTGTGTGTACAAGCACTTTAGCGAAGGATTTTGAACTTTCTTCTAGGCTCTTGCTCCTAATCAGCATTGTCCAACTGTAGAACTAGACATCAGGAGAGCATGTTCATTCCTAGATCTATTACTATGTGATTGCAGAAAAGTAATTTATCCCTGTTTCCTTATCTCTACAAGATAAATAATATTTCTCTGCCTTTGGAAAGTTGGTTTGATTTTTTTTTTTTTTTTTTTTTTTTAAGAAGTGGCAGAATTGGTACTAGTCCTTCCTATTATGTGAGTGTGAAAGAATGCATATAATGTGGTGCATTTTTGTATTGCCAGTAGTAACAGTATAATGAAAATATAATCATACATTGCAAGGTGGAAAATTTCACTGTCAGCATTTCTTCTTAATACATCTACCCGAAACAAGAAGGAGAAAAAAGCCACTCTGATCTGCACACTACATTAACTACAAATGAAAGGCTGTTCCCATTCTTTTTCACAGAGCTTTTCATGAGTAATCATTAACGTCTCATCTTAATAACTTTTCTTCACTTTACAGTAATGTCATGTTTAGTAGGGAGTCATTCTTTGGATCAAGCCTCACAAGAAAACTTAGGTATATACATTCAAGTAACAATTGAGCCTTACTCTTTTCATATTTCTTGCATGCCATTCTCTGCCTGCACTTTCTGTTTTTACTACAATAGTTCATCTAACCACCATAAAAAGTAAGGGGTGATAAGACTAAAAAGTTATTTAAGCATAAGAAGAAAGTTGCATGACCTTGCAGGTAGTTCATTGTTCTGCTGTTCAGAAAACATGGGATCTAATCCTGGCTCTGCCAATGATCTGCTTAGAAATAAGTGCTTTTCCCTGTTTCCATAGAAAGGGAATGATACTAACCTACTCTGCAAATCGTTTAGAAATTTACTGTAAGAAAAATACACTCTAAGAGCTAAATACCATTTCTTATGCATTCCCAACCCTGCCAAAACAAATTCATGCAAGTTACTTTGCATTTGATTTCAGTGGAACAACATCTCTGCATGTGTATTTGCAGGTTTTGGTTCAGCAAATGGAAAGCAAGTGGATGCTTTTGATCATCTGAATTAAGTTAGTGACATGCTTAAATATCTTGCTGAACTGTGACCTAAGAGGTGGGGCAAGAACTTTATCTTCCTGCAAAGAGACAGAAATCATTTGTGGCATTTCAGCAATCTGAAAGACACATCATCAGAAATAATAATATTTTGACTAAATTGTCAAGCATTTTACTCTACCCCACACAAACATTTTGCTATCATTGAACTTTAGCTCATTGTTCTCATTCCCACTTCATTCCACAAACATGAAATCATCAACACACAACTCAGCTTTTCTAGCCGAAGCTCTTCAACTTTTGGAGAACGGCTAGTGAAGCAGTCCATTTTTTCATTGGATGATCGGCCCATGCAAAATAGTCAAGAGACGTTGATTTTGCAGTTTGGTTTGCTTTCTAGTGGTTGATACATGGAGATATGTTCACTGCAAAGTAAAGAGTGGGTCAACATCCATACGGTTTCTACCTACATTCCTGGCTGCATCCATTGGTGAAAAATACTCATCCTGTTTTCACAAAGAATTGAACTTGGATTATTCTCTCCATGGATTTGTGTGACATCATTGCTTATTTTTACCCATTTCCAATCACTTTTAAAAGTGTGGATGAGAAGAGGGGCTAAGCAAAGGCCTTTAGTGTGCATAAGGGTTCTTTCTCTTTCTGAAGGGCATCAAAGGTGAGCCCAAGTTAGGACTTGTGTTCATGTTTCTGGGCAAATACTCTGGATGGTAGGCAAGTCTGGATTTAGAGTCATGCCTACACTTAAATAGCAATGAGGACTTACACCACCAAAGAGTGTGGAAATTGGTTGGCTAAAAAGGGATGTTTCCTTCTCAGACATTAGAAACTCGCAAATTTAGACCTCAAGATTCAGGGCACAAAGTGGTTTTTTAAATGAAGACTTTAGTTGTCAAGAAGTTGCAGTCAATTATTTTCAGATCGAACATTTTTGTGAGATCCTCTATATAGAAAAGCATATTACTTGATAAAAGGGAAAGCTGATTGGCCAAAGTTCAGAAGTACCTTGGAAGTGCAGAATGCTCTTTGTTTCATACTAAGAAAACTCATGGACTCTGAGATCAGTTGAACATGTTCACTACAGGCTTCGTGGTTGTCCTCATAACATTAGTTTTGTGCTAATTTCTATTGGGAATAGTTCAAAGCAGAATACTTCTGGAAATCTCATTCAGAATGTTTGATTTTTCCAAAGTTAAATTCACTCATATAAGTACAGCTGATAATGTACTAAAATATTGGAGTAAACATGACTGCCTTTTGCTTCCAGTTACTTGAAACCAACTAAATCTAGTGATTAGCTAAACTGCAAAATATATGGAAAAATTTCCTGATTATTATTAGTCCTTGCTAGGTGAAAGTGGTAAATACACGGAAGAGGGCTGTGTTTGATTCACTGTTAGCATTAATTCATTATTTTTCTTCTCATACATGTACCATTTTTTTATGAAACTCCAATACTAGGCAAAGCACAGAGAGGAGAGTATCTGGCTTGCATGATGGGATGTAACTGCATTATTTCCTTGCATGACTGTTTCTGGAAAAGTATTTCTAGTTCAGTGGTTCCCACTCTTCTGAGCAAGGGTGAAACATCTGCTGCAGAAGCCAGCCATCTCTTGTATGTCCAGCCACCAAATTAATCTCTCAGATGGTCCAAAATAATTCCCACTGCTCTTGGGGAGCAAGAATCTGAGAGCTGAATTTTTCTTTAGGTAGGAAGCTTTCAAGCCAAACTGTCTGGACTGCTTCTGCCTTCCTCCCTTTATGGTGGTCTGTATCTACCACAGAGTTAAGGACTTCTCATCCTGGGACTCCACTTCAAAGACAAAGGTTTTGGGAAAAGTTTTATTCCACCACAAGGGAGAGGATGCAATAGCATGCAAGACAAGCAATGGCAACGTACCCAAGCTAGTCAGAGAAACTACTCTGCACTTTTATCAGCATGTTTGGGATGCATTTGAATCCCCCCAGTTTCTGGAACTGCACTGGAAGTTGGGAATCACATTTTCTTGAATGTAAGGAAGCCAAATGAAGTGGGACCACTGTCCCAAGGGGAGGAAGAGTAGCTAATATCAGTAGGAGGAGTCTGAAAGACAAGCAGCAGTACATGAACCTTTGGGTGGGAACCACTGTCCTAGCCACTCATGAAGGATGATGTGATCTGCGCATGCTTCATACTCTGAGACTGAGCCATGCGCATGCTGTTTTAATGAAGGAGATTGTGTCATGAGAACAAATGTTTCCTAAGTCTTTTTAAAAAGCACAATGAAAACAAAAACCCCAGCAGACCCAGATTTCATCCCTTGGAAATGATAATAAAGTCCATTTTTTTTCTCATGACAGCTAGTCATTCTCTGGAAAGAAGCTTGGGTTTTGTTTTGGTTTTTTTTTGTATACAACATACTGTTGTATTTTTTCATGTGAAGCTGATGAATTATTTTCTGATGATTCTACTGCTCTGGCTGCCTGGATATGGACACAATTGTCTATATTTATTGCATAAACATACTGTTATGAATCTGAATGTTACTTTAAGGGTTAATCATCAAGATTCAATTAATGAGGAAGGTTTCATCTCAGGTAACTTTAACTTAGACTAGAGACCTGCTTTTTAAATGACTTCTCATCTAGATCTTTCTGTAGTCAATAACAAGAGACAAGTTCCCCCAGCTGTAAAGTCATCCCAAAGTAAAATGGAGCTGAACTGCACTCTGTAGGTTGCTAACTTCCCACTGATTATAGAATGGGGTCTAAAGATTAATCTTAGACAGGACATTTAACTTTTTAAACAGCTTAAGACAGATCAGATGAGTTATAGCTCCTAAGCCTAAGGTGCTTGAGCAACAGTCTTGGTACAACAGTTTGTTCCTAAACTGACACTTATCAATGGGGAAGTTGAGAAACTCCCTAGAAAGAGAATTTGGGAATGCTTTTGGTTCATATTATCTACCTTAAACCCCACCCTGCAAAAAAAAAACGCCAAACCAACCCACAAATTAGTGTGCCTATGTTTGCAGTGGGAAATATCACTGCAAATAAGTAGCTTTTTGTGCTGAATGCAGAGGAATATTTTGATCTGTTTTGATCTGTGAGGAAGATATCAAATCTTGATCACTCCTATTCTTGTATAGCTCCATGGTAGATATTTCTGCATATATTGCCTATATTTCTGTCTTATGCTGAAAAAAAAATATCCGCAAGATTAATGTTTTGGATACTTTGCATCATCCACTGACCTTTTTCCTTCCTGCTGGTCTGACCCTATAGATCCTTGCAATGCACTTTATGCCTCCTTGTCTTTTGGTAAGGAAGGCAGTTATTACAGGAGTTTTAAGGGGCAAACTTTGAGAGATCTGGATATGTATTTTGAAGGACTAAGCAAGTTTCTGGAGAGAGAGTCAGAGGCCATACATAATGACAACTATATTCTTCTAATATAGTATTAAACTGCTTTTTATAAACAATAACCATCTTCTGTCTCATCTATTTTTCTGCTTCTTCGTCTTTCAGGTTCTCTGCCTTAAACATATTCTTTCTTGAGAACTTCTCTGTAGTGTTACTAACCCAAATCTTGTGACGTTTAATACATTGCTTGAAGCCAATATGCAGTATGTGACCACTTCTTGCCTTTGAGGAAATCACCTCATCATCTGAAATCATCTGAGTTTCACTGCTAGATTTCATCCTTCTAGGAGCTTCCTTCTCATCCTGGAAGGTCTCTCCAGAAGCTCTTGAACCAAGAAGTTTAATCTTGATATCCTGAAGAACAGGTGGACTACAGTCTCCCCTTTCATTTGAGATTCATGTATCATCGGTGACCTGTTAATCCCTCCACCAGGAAAAGCTGATCTCCACAACAAGCCTGTTGTACATACAATTTTTTCAGACCTAGGGAAAAATGTCTTCATTTTATTATCACTGAATAGATCTACTCATCCTAAAACTGCTTCAGTTTCTTCCTTCTTGTAGCTTATTTCACAGTCCCCTTCAAAGATCACCACCATGCCAAGCCTGCTTAATTGCTCTGTCTTTTTTTCTTCACATTGAAGACCTCACAAGCTCACTCTCTCTCACATCTTCATGCCCATGAGTTTATATTGCCTGGCTGACTCTTTGTTATCACTCAGCTAGATTTTTTGGTGCATTTCTTTGCGTTAAAATCTTTTTCAGGATATGCCATGATTCCAGACTCTTCTTGACCATCCTTCTCGAAATTAACTCCTCCTTCAAACTTTGATTTTGTTACTAATGAGACATGAGAATTTCTTTTCTCTAATTTACCCCTCCAAAAAACCCACACACAAGTCATTCAGTTGACTTTTACTTCCTCACCTTTATTTTTCATGCCCTTTCAAAACTTGCTCATTAGCTGTTGTCTTCTCCTTTATGTATTTTTCCTATATATGGTAGCTGAGTGCTTGAAGAATCCAAATTTCACAGAAATGCCATGGAGTTAAGATGTCTGTCTTGTAAAGCACTACTGCTCTCAAACCTGGCCTCTGAAACAGAGAAGTGAAAGTGATGCAGAAAAGAGGTCACAGGATTCTCTCTATCTTAGTAGAACACAAATCACTTGTTGGGACTCTGCACTCACCATCAGCTCAGCCTTTAGAGCACCTTGGTGGATCAATCAGATCAAGATTCCAACCCAAAAGCAAGCACTATGGAAACCATTTTTGAAATACGTTCTTAAGACCAAACATGAGACTGCCCTACACATTCTGTGGTGACTAATTTGCCACAGATGTCAACAAGTAACATCTCGTATTTTTCTACAAAGAAGGAAGTAATCCCTGATTTTTGCTCCATACATTTTTCTGCACTTTGTATATCTTCCCTCCATGCCATGAATTCCTCAGGAAATGACATGAGGGCAAAGTCTCAGTAATATTACTACCATTCACTTACTTAGACTGTTCTAATTCTTCACTCAAATCCATGCTTTTATCTTCTCACATTATTGACTTCAGTCCTGGCAATGTTGATATATCAGGACTACTTGTGTGTCTCCATACTCACACAAGTCCTTCTTAGTTGCCACTTCCATATTTGCACATGCATATGCACTTCATACATGCAATGAGAGGGCAAGTGTCTGAATTTACTAGGCTGCAGAAATTGCATTCACAAGTACTGTCATGTTGTCAACAAGAAAATTCAGAAGGCCTGAAAAAACATCCTACACAAATGTTTGGTGCTTCCATCTTTTGTGACAGGGAAGCCCGTATTTCATTACCTCCTGGGTCAAAGATATATTAATCAGAAACAGATAGTAGATATGAGGGCCCCAGCAATTCATATTAAAAAAGAAAACAACACAAAAACCTGTGACAGCTGCGATGTTCAATGCTCAGATCAGGTAGGAATTTTGTATGCTGTAAATTGCAGTATTCCTACTAGAGTCAGCACTCTTTGAAAGCTGCAACGTCATCATATGTGTCTTTAAATCTTGCCTTTATCATTTTAAGAGGAATGTCATAAGAACTTCTGTTGTGGTGGGATACTGCAACAGACAGAGCTCTGAGATTTGAATGAAGGATCTAAGAGGTGCACCAGTGACACCAGAGATCGTAGAACATAAAAATAGTCCATCTGACCAAGATAACTCCTTAAATAGAGGATAAGTAGTTCTGTGAGTGAGACCCTTCACTTGCAAGGTCTGCACACAAGTCTTCATCTTTGTCCACTGTGTCCTTACGTGGTGGACCCCCCCCACGCTGCCTCTCCTGCCAGCAAGTTTAGTGGCTTCAGCTGAGCATACTGCACAGATACCTCTCTGCATACCTACGAAATCTCTTTCTTCTGGTCACCACTGCTGTTCATCCTTCAGCTCTGCTCCTATCTGTGGCTCTCAGAAACCTGCCAGCTGTGGTGGTTTCTTCCCTCCCCCCACTCAACCTGCTTGACCCGGTGTCCTGCACAGATCTGCCTCTTGACTGTGTGTGCACAATTCACCTCTTCCCCAGAGCTGTCCCACACTGCAACGTTCAGGAATGGGTTAAAAGGCAGGCTTTCTTCCCATGGCTTAGCCCCACATTTTTTTAACAAATGTGCAATTAACAAATATTTAAGCAGCAAAGTGAACAAGCAAAGCAAATATTTATACCATCTATCACCTACAAAGTGTTCAGAGCATATACAAGCTGATATACTCATTAGCAAATTCCTTTTGTGTTGCTCTTTTCAGTGGTATTAGTAATAGCCCTTAAAGACCATTACAGTCATTAGGCTGTCAGAAGGGTTACTGATGCTGGTAAGATGGCAGGTAGCAATTCTAGCTATATGTTCTCACTGAAGGACAAATGTCTTTGGTCAGTAAATCTGTAAGAGGACAGTGCAAGGATTCATCAGAGGAACAAAATATGTCACTTTTTACTACAATTCGTATAGACCACCTCAATTTCTAGTATAGTGAGAGACGACTGAAAGTGAATGGTGGAGAGAACTGGGTAGCCTGCCCTACCATGTACCTAGTAATTGCTTGGCAATGCCTTCCCAGTGTTTTGCTGATAATTTGGTTCACAACACATCTGACTTTCTTTTACTCCTGGCTATGCACGAGTTATTCATTTGATAGCCTGCCACAGACCCAGTAGTTAAAGAAAGCACTGAACAGGGAAGGCCAAGCATCCTTATAATTAGACAATATAACTGCCTAAGTAGTGGTGTTTCTCTTCTTCATAATAAATCTAATGCTTCAGACATGCTACGGGAGCTGAAGCACTGTGATACATTACATGGAGAGGATAGCAAGACCCCTGGTAACATTTTCAACATTGATACAAAAAATGCTCATAAAAAGCAGTTAATTATCTGTGGAGCTTAACTGTTGCTTACAAAAACATTGATGTATTATGGTAGCCCCAGCAGTGTCCTTGTGTACGAAACATTTATTTAGCCCATTATATACTTAAAGCATCATGAAAACAAGTTAAAAGTGTACAAAGGAGGAAAATGATTACTTTTGCTTATTTTGTAGCCAAAAGCTGGGTCTCTTGGATCGGGTTCGTGGTACCAATACTAAAGGAAAGCTATTTACCCCTCTGAATGTAGATGCCATTGAAGAAAGTCCTTCAAAAGAGCCTAAGAATGTTGTCTTGAATAATAAGGAGCGTTTTCGCACTGCATTCCGAATGAAAGCGTACGCTTTTTGGCAAAGCTCAGAAGGTAGCCCATCTGTGTTGATTTCTTTCTATCCATCTCCTATTCTCCCCATTTTACTTTGTTCCTCTGCATCTTCTGTTGAAGGTTTGTGACTTTCTGGGCCAAGCGTGGCTGGTCCCTGGTTTTACATGGCACATTTGGGGGAGCCCCAGGAAATGAATGCTGGAGTCCAGGCAACAGAGTGCTTGAAATAAGACAATGGCCCTCCATAGAAACAGCAATTGATACGGGATAAAGCCAGTGATGGAATCAACCTATTTGACCTGGAAAAAGAGGGCACACTGGGCAGAGAATCTATATCCCTAAAAAAGCACATGCCGTCATGGCTTGGTTTATCAGCAGGGATGCTATGCTAAGGTAGCTCCCTCCTAGACTGCATCCAGCCCTTGCACTAGCCTGTGTCCAGGCATCTCAAATATCTCCTCATTGCAATCTCTTAAAACCTTGTTTTATAGAGTCAACAGCTGCTTCCCTCCCACTCTCCCTAAGACTGCTGCCCCTCAGCAGATTTCCATTGGATGTCCATGCAACATCACAGGGCATCTTTCCTCTCAGCTTCCCTGACCACACATTTTCCTCTTCTTGCCTATAGCGTTGAAATGGTCTCTAAATAACAGTTTCTCCTTTATTGTGCCAGCTGGAATCAGTGCATGTTGGGCATACTACCATGGATGTAGTCTGGGTGTCCACACCGGGAACTTGATTATTCTCTTCCATGAAGGCACATGAGCTCCAAGCAGTGCAAGTGGGAGGAGAACTTGGCCTGTAGCTTCTACACCTGTTTTAGCCTTATGTAAAATAATTTTGGCAAAGATTTTTGATTGTAAAAGCTCCTAAAAGTGGGAACTTCTAAATCCATTGGAAAGGAAGAAAAGTTCCCAATGTTTCAGAAATGCTGGAATCTGAGAGGAGATCCCTCAAATAACGTGTCTTACAGTTGGCCCAGCAGAATTATGAAGTCCCTTTCAAGAGCTGACCAGAGAAAGAGGAAGGTGCAAGAGATGTTCCTTTACTAAATTACACTTTATGTAGTGCTTTAGTCAGCCAGACCTCCCTCTAAATATTGTGTGGTCAGATTTTCACACAGCTTTTTTTTGACCTGCTTTGCAGATGCAGGAACAGGGGAACCCATGGCGGAAGAGAGAGGTGACAGTAGCGACTTCCTTATGGAAGATATGATCCCCACATTCAAGACAGCCATCCGAGCTGTCAGGTAAATGTCTCTGGTGCTCCTCAATGCTTTGCTTTGACTTTGAATGCTTATGCTTCAGGAAATCACCTTACCATGTTGCTACATGTTGATTTGTTGTTGCTGTTATTGCTTTTTTTAAATGCAATAGATTAGATAATTCTAGATATATTGAAAAGCACAAGACAGACTCTATTTAAAGTTGTCTTTGAAAATATGCAGAAAGGAAAATGTTTTGCAGTAACATTGACCATGCCATTTTTGCAAGACACTTCATAAATATATTTAGTATAAAATAATATTGTATAGAGTTCCTCATTAGAATATGCTATAAATATGGTATCTTGCTCAATTTAGTGACTGGAGTATTTATATAAAACTGGAATTTTCACTTAACAATAAACTCTGAGCTGACTGAACTCTTCTTTATTCACAGTTGTATGAGTGTGCAATATACTTTTCAGCTGTCATCTTTTAATAGATGCTGAGGTCTCCATTTCAGCAGTCTTCAACTCGTGACATGTGTCACCTCTATTTTCATATCACAAGAGATATTCCCTAGAGTTAGAAAAATCCTGGTAAGGCTTGATAATGTGTTCAGCACATCAAGCACATAGAATTCATTCACTGATGCTCTGTTACTCCTCCACTCAGTATTTTTTACTCTCTTCCCTTGAAAAATGCCCCCATAGGAAAATATTCTGCTTTCATTGCAATTGCTTTTTATTCCAGAAGTTGTTAAGTTTTGGGGCAGGGAGTTACTACCTTCCAGGTGAAATACTGCAAGTCTGGAGTGCCCCAAAATTATCTTAGAAAAGCTTCAAAGAAGATGGTTATAAGTATATAACCATATACTTATGTGTATATAACCATAGTATATATTGTCCTGGTTGTTTTCCAATTGGGTGCAGGACAACCAGTCATTAAAAATTCCAAGTTTTCTCAAGCCTGCTGAAAGCCATGTCCCACAGGCTTTGCTCATGTTACCCATGACTGCTTCCGTCCCCCTGGAAGTTTCTTCATCCCTACTTCCTGCATAGTTTTCCCTTTCTTTCCCTGATACTTGCTTGCTTTCAAACACAGCCTATACATCTGTCCTCCTTTCCAGCCCTGTCTCCATAAGACATGCTATTATTACTTTTGCAAAACTTCCTTTCCCACATCCAGTCCAAATCTAATTGATTCATGCAATTTCCCTTTAAACTTAATCATGAGACAAGCTTTTTTTTTTTTTTCCTTGTATAGTTTACCCAGACCCTGAATGCTAATGGGAAGTAATTCTTTCAGACAAAACCACTTAATGGGTTTTCAGGGTCACGATCAAGGAGATTTTAAATTGAAATTGCTAACAGTGTGATTCCTATTTTTCATTTATGCTTTTTTAACTATAGTTTTGCTGTTATCATATATAGTTTGGCTAAAATAGATGTAGGTATAATTTTGAAATCTTGAAAGATTTATAAGCAACAGTTAAAGAGTCAAAAACCCTTACAAAGTCACAATAGAATTATCTTTGCTAAATGAAAGTTTATACAGATTTTAAAAAGGTTAAAAAACCCACCAACCTTGAATAAAAAACAGGTCAGAATCTTAACAGACGACAGCAATTCCCCAATTCAGACCAATAAGAACATGGAGACTCTACTGAGAAAGCAAACCCTTGGATCTCAAGCCTAAGACAGATTAAAGAAATAAAATGCTTTTCATTCTTGAAATATGTTTCTTGTCTATTTTTTAATCTACCAAGATATAACAGTGTAAACTAATGTATAAACAGAAAAGAATGAAACAAAAATGCCAAACAGTTTTTAAGTGCTCTGGCCAGCACTGGTCCTTATTATAAGAATTCTGTTGCTAATTACTAGGACATTTTATAATAATATAATAATAACAGCAATTATATTATTACAACAACAACAATAATATTATACTGCTGTTTTTTCAAGGACACTTCAAGCAGTTCTAACACTTTTTCTTTTCTCCACAACTTGAACTTCTGTTGACTTCTTAACTTCCACATTTCTATCTAACTAACATTTCCTATCTGAAACTTCCCAGGTGCAACATGAAAACCAAGCTGAAAATGATTCAGCATTATGTATACTATAAATTATCTTTATAATAGTCTGAAGTGTAAAAAAAACAGCTTCAGCTTCACAGCTTCAAAATGTCCTGTGACTTCTGTTGTTCAAAATCAAATTCCACATATGATTTTGTAGCTTTGAACCATTTCTAGTTATGATGTTAGTGATGAAAAAGACATTTTGTGCATATAATTAGTTTTAGCCTATTAATTATGAAAAGCCAACTATTATATATTTACGAATGTGGTATGATATTAGAGATTTTCTGCTTATGTTTTATTGCCTTGTTTTGAAAGAACATGCTTAATTTCCAAACATCCAGAGTATTTATCAATTATTTGATAAAACTGAAAATTATCATTATGGAACTTATATAAGAAGTTAATAGTTTTTCTGTTTATTATGCAGAATACTACAGTTTCGTCTCTATAAAAAAAAATTCAAGGAGACTTTGAGGCCTTATGATGTAAAGGATGTGATAGAGCAATACTCAGCAGGGCATCTTGATATGCTTTCCAGAATAAAATATCTTCAGGCAAGGTAAGAATCCTCTGGTAAATGGGGAAAATGTATAGCTGTGCTGGCAAAATAAAAGCATAGTTGGAGTACAAAGCTTTGTTTTTGTTTATGTCTTTGCATAGCGTAGCTGGTCAATAAGAAAGCCTTTTCCCCAGAGAATAAAGGCAAGTGAGCAGCTAGTAGGGGTAACTGCAGCAGAAGAGACCACTGGCTCATATTTAGAACAGGAAAATAGGAGTAAAAAATCCTGTGAATTTTCTTGACCATTACCTTATTTGATTAGGGTCAAGTTTCTCCCTTTCTCCCCTTTTTACAGATGATAAATAAAAGCAATAGTTGCTCTACATGAGCTTTTCTTTGGGCTGGGTTCTCTTCTGACCTGTGCCTGGTGAAACATCTCATACAAGTGCAAAAATACATCAGCACAGAAGGATTTACATCCCCTTCACTCAGGTGTAAATTGACCTATATGAAAAAAATTGGAATTTCAGGCCTTTTTGACTGTTCAGGTGCAATCTGCACCCACAGTTGTTTCCTCACAGAAGCGTTTCATCGCAATATGCTTTTGAGGCATGTCTGCAGAAATTTGTGCTGCTTGCATCCTGAGCCATGGGCGCAGGTCAGAGCTTGAGCTAGTAAGCTTGTCTGGGTTTGAGTGCACGTGTGTGTATATGTGTGTAGCTGTATTAGTTCAGTCTCAGCACAGCACTGTCCACTTTCCCTGAGCCCCCCCAGTCACTCTGAACAGCAAAATGCCACACAGACATACCCTTGGTTTCTCTCAAGAATGGGCTGAGTGAGTGCAACTCTTGCTGCACATTTGGGCCTTATCTAGACTTACCTTGGCTTTGTAAGGCTGCTCTGGTCCTTCTGTTGAACTTCATAATTTCTTATTTCAAAGTGCTTTTCCACATACTGGGCTATCTCATTTTCAAGTATATAACATGTCTGGTTCCTACGTCACTATTATTGCTCTAGAAAAGCTGCTTACTTTAATTATATACCACAAAACACCATTGTTACCCTATAAAATGAGCTCTGCATCACATGAGCTTAAGTTTCAATGCAGTAATATCTTTTTGAACTCAGGAAGTTGAGGAGGGCTCATGATGTTAGAAATCTGCACCTAGCTATGGTGGGGTCTACACACCTTATACTGGAGATCCTTCCTTTACCTCAGACTGAGGTGTTGTGTGATTTTGGATAGCAGAGCACCTCTCATACTCGCTTGAGTCCTAGCAGCAGTAAAAGTGCCTGACATGATTAGGCTCATCTCATGCAGTGATTATGGCAGAGCTTTGGGGGATGAAGACACATCCCAGGTGAGTCAGGGCAAGAATCACAGCACAGCCTCAACCCTGCAACATTCAGCTCAGCAATGCCATGCACCAGTATAAAGGATCACCAGTAGCAGAAGAACCACAAAATTTCAACAGCCATTTTGCACGTATACAGGGGAGACCTTTTTAGATGTCTTTGAAGAAAAAGCATAATCCTGGCAAGCCATGTGAGATTCCTCTTATAGTGAAAAGAGAGCTAGTCAACATAATTAATGGCCTTTATGGCACAATTAATACCTGTTTAAACCAGATGCCTTCATTTGATCAGTTGAATCTCCCTTACTCTCCCCCAAATTTTCTTCACTGTTTTGACTAGATCTCCACTGATTGTAACTAGACAAAACCAGGGAGGTGAGTCCTGCTCATTGGGTCCATGAATAGCAAGATGCCATAGGAGTTTGATGAGACATTGACTGATGGCCCAGCAATGCCTAGCAAATATCTAGCTAGCTTTGTGAGGCCTTGAGCTTTTTTAAGTTCCATTTTCAAAACTCCATGAGGCACCATGAAGCCATGCAATGTACCTGCATGGATTGTCTGATAATACAAATAACTGGTCTGTGGACTAGTGCTGACTGATACCTGGTCAGTTTGGTGTGTGGGCTGAATGAACAGAGGCTTGCTTGCACCTGAGCAGTTGATATGCCAAATGAAAGAATATATTGATATAGTAAAAGAGTGTAATTAAATGTACCGGAGCCTCCCAAACAATCCTTTTGGTTTTGTTCCAAATAAAAAGCCAAACACGATTCCTTGTGAAACTTCATTTACAGTTATATTTTTCAAATCAAAAGAATAATTAGTAAAGACAAAAAAAATTACTGATAATTAGGCACAATAACTGCTAGAAAGTCAATGGTTTATTAAGAGTATCAGGAATTGCCACCTTTAGCCAAATTCTGATTTTCACTATCCAGCACAAAACCTGATGGGTCTCTCCTGACATTTTTAGGAGCAGCTGTTATTGGAGTTTTTTTGACAATCACACTATTTAGTTCCTTTGAAGGAAATGAAGTCATGTGTTTCAAATGTCAAAGTTTGGAAACAATGAGACAGATAATTACTTAATTACCATGAAATTACCAGATAATTACAATTCAATGTATTGACTGTGGACCCAGAACAGAACAAACACATCATGATCCTCAATATATTACTAAATCAAAATGTGCTTCCTTTTTGAATCTTTACTACTGTTTGCTGTAGAGATGCATAGCATTTTTTATCATGTGTTAGCATTTGGAGATGGACTTATGCAGTTGCACTTTTCTTTTTTTCAGAGTAGATATGATTTTTACACCTGGACCTCCATCTACTCCCAAGCATAAGAAATCCCAAAAGGGAGGAGCTTTTTCTTACCCTTCACAACAGTCTCCCAGGTGAATTTTTTTATGCTTAGTATTTTGCACAGACCAAAACAGAAATAAAAAGTTCATTCATACCAATAAGCATGACCTTCATTCATCCAGCCAGTACACTGTTATAGTAATGATACTGAGAGGGTATGTATGTTGCTACAAGATATATATGTCTAAATGTTGAGCCAGAAAGACACTAGCTTCCCTAAGAACAATGTATGATGGAAATCCAAACTTACTGGCTTCTTAATTGGCCAGCTCAGCTTCTCCATGGTTTGAAAATGTGATTTTATATGAAATATATACATTTTATTGCTGATGTGCTGAATTTCTAACATTCAACTAGTAAACCCACTTAAAAACTCAATAAAAATCACTAATAGTTTGAAGGTAAACTAGTTATCTTCCTGAAGTAAAAAAGTTTTGTTATAGCCCCCACCAAATGGCAAGCACAGAGTTTTAATGATGCTGCTTTTAAACCAATGATCGGTGAGAATTACTGAAAATAAATTGCAATACCAGGTTTCTGGGTGTGAAAGTTACAGCATGTTATTGTATTGCTGCATTCCTGGTAGCAAGAATTCAATAATAAATGACACTTCTTCTGTTATTTACAACTATCAATCTGTCAATAAATACCCATGAAGAACCACACAAGACCATCAACAATCTGTCCCCAAAGCTGTTATGGTTGCTCAGAACAAAAGTAATCTTACAGAAAATAAATTAACTTGGCTCTATCTGGTTTATCTCACCCCGTGAAAAATCTAAAAACATGTAAATGTGAAGACAGAGACCTACATATATGGAAGAGGCAATGATCATTTTGGGAAACAAAGCAGATTGCAAAATTTGAATGAGCCCGTATCATCAGTAACCCAATGTGCAAAATCTGACATGTTTTAGATATAGTTTCTGATTTAGTAAGATATATTCACAGCTATATTTTGAATTTTGTCAGAAAGAGAACTGGACCTGTTAAAACAAAAGTTTTAGGGTATATTTGTTCTAAGTCATGTTAAAGAACAAGTGCTTAGAAATTGTTTTTCTAGACTTTGACATAGGTTATGGAAAGACATAGATTCCTTTGAGGTTGAGTTTTGATAAAGATTTAACTTGATAATGACCATCTTAGATCGCATGAAGTTATAAATCAAAGTTCTTTAGTTAAGCAGAGATCATCTTCTTACCTCCTGAAGTTAGTCCATCTGATGGACGAGCAGTAGAAAATTACATAGAAGAAAATTTATTCTGGAATCTACTTTAAATCTCCAGGCCAGACTGTCTCTTTTCAGCATTTCCAGTCTCTGCCACTTACTATTTGGTTTAATGAAATTAAGAAAAAAAAAAAACCCAAACGCTCAGCCTTGAAACTCAGAATGAGTCTTTAAAGACACTAATTATAAAGAATTAGATTTAAAAACACACGGCCATCTATAGACCCACTATATAGACTATCTCAACATTTTTCACAAACCTGAAATTATTCCACCAAATCTGAGATTAATTTCACTTTCATTTTGAACTTTTTGTTTGCACTTGTTTTTTCTTAATCTTTATCTTAATTTTGAACCAAAATAATTTTAAATTAAAAATCAAGAATACATTTTTTTAGAAATGCATTTGAATCACATAGAATAGACTTTTACTCCTGTTTGTGTGATAAATAACTAAATTAAATTTTTTCTTAAATGGGGCTCTAAGGAGCTATATGAATATACCACCAAGATGGTAATTCTGTTTTCTGACACAAATTACTTACTGTGATGCGAAGAAAAATTGAACATGAGTTCAATTAACATGAGTTATTAATTCTTTATAGAAATGATCCATATGTAGCCAAAGCATCTACAGCAGATACTGAAGACCAAAGTATGATGGGCAAATTTGTTAAAGTTGAACGACAGGTATGTAATTTCATGACAATGATGGAGGCTGAGGCACTTGTACAGAAGTGATAAAGCTGACATAAATCCTGTATGAGTCTTTGACTGACCCAGGCAAATTTGTACTGTTGGTGATCAAGACTCACACAGATCGTGTACTAATGATCTTGTACAAATGAGCACAAAACTATGTTGCTAGTTTTTCATGAAAGAATTTAATTAACTGGGAAGTGTGCATTTTGAAACCTGTTGAATGAATGTCATTATATATGCCAGCAAGACTCTAACCATGATGTTTAGAGGGGACTTTTTCATTCCCTTAAACTCCATACTCATAGAATCATAGAATGTTTTGGGTTGAAGCGACCTTAAAGATCATCTAGTTCCCACCCCCCTGCCATGGGCAGGGACACCTCCCACTAGACCAGCTTGCTCAAAGCCCCATCCAGCCTGGGCTTGAACACTTCCAGGGATGGGACATCCACAACCTCTCTGGGCAACCTGTTCCAGTGCCTCACCACCCTCACAGTGAAGAACTTCTTCCTTACACCTCATCTAAATCTACCCTCTTTCAGTTTAACGCCATTACCCCTTGTCCTGTCACTACATGCCCTTGTAAAAAGGCCCTCTCCAGCTTTCTTGTAGGCCCCCTTTAGGTACTGGAAGGCTGGTATAAGGTGTCCCCTGAGCCTTCTCTTCTCCAGGCTGAACAACCCCAACTTTCTCAGTCCGTCTTCACAGGAGATGTGCTCCAGCCCTCTGATGATCTTTGTGGCCCTCCTCTGGACTCGCTCCAACAGGTCCATGTCTTTGGTCCATGCCATCGTGTCTGGTTTTTTTGTTGTGAGCACCACCTTCTTTTACAGGGTCTGGCACTCAAAAAGATTGTCTCCACAGGTATTTTGGGGCCTTCTTTGTGCATCCTAACCTATTGCTTAGCAAGTCAAGACACTGTCATTTTTAAATACGTAACTAAGTAAGATGGAGGCAAGTGGCATTGATTCACATCAATTCCTTTCACGGAGTGTAAATGTTCAGGCACAAAGTACTATCAAAAGAGAAAGGAAATTAGTCCTAATATTTAACCCTGATGTTGGGGGACTATTAAGAGTTAGAGAATAGGTCTGTGTGCAAAGGTAATTCCATCTGTTGTATGCTGGTAATAGCTTTTTACTATATGGTGTCAAGACTTTGGTCATAACATTGTAGACTGCTGTTGGATACTGGACTGGCAAATATCCAGCAATGTTAAGAATTTTTTTTGGCACGGTTCATAGGGATGGGTCTTCTTAATCTGAGGCAGTTAGAAGATAAGCTGGCATCCACTGCAGTCTAGCTTCCAAGGGAAAGTCATGATTATCCTATAGTTACCTTCATGACCAATAAAGATGGCAGCACGCCATTGCTGGGAGCAGTGTATGTATGGAAGCATTGACACTCTTGTTGAACAACTAACTTGAGACAATATCATGACATTGGTATTTTTCAGGTTAATGACATGGGGAAGAAACTGGATTTTCTTGTTGATATGCATATGCATCATATGGAACAGCTGCAAATACAAGTCGCTGAGATAAGTCCATTGAAAGAAATTGCTTCTCCTGCAAAGGAGAAGAGAGAAGAAAACAAATATTCTGAATTAAAAACAATAATATATAAATACACTGAGCAGTGTGCTCATGAAACTCCTTACAACTTCCAGCAGGTTCCGGTCAACAAAGTCAGTCCTTATGGTTTCTCAGCACATGGTCATATGACTCATTCACAACCTTTATCAATAGGTGGGCAAAACTCTGGCAAACCGCAAGCCACACCTTCCTCAACTTCATATGCAGAAAGGCCAACAGTTTTGCCTATATTTACATTAATGGACTCCCAGGTTAGCTACCACTCTCAAGGAGACCTACAAAGCCCTTACTCAGATAAGGTGTCTCCAAGGCAGAGAAGGAGCTTAACAAGAGACAGCGATACTCCATTGTCCCTTCTCTCCGTCAACCATGAGGAACTTGAGCGGTCCCCAAGTGGCTTCAGTATCTCCCAAGACAGAGACGACTTCCCGTTTGGCCCCAATGGTGGATCAGCGTGGATGAGAGAGAAACGCTACCTAGCAGAGGGGGAAACGGACACAGACACCGACCCTTTTACACCAAGTGGCTCCATGCCTTTGTCTTCTACAGGAGATGGGATTTCAGATTCAATATGGACCCCTTCAAATAAGCCAGTTTAAAAGTGCGTGTGGGGGCAGTCACTGGTTGACTTCTCCATGTAATGTAAGCATACTTTGTATATCTCACTTACTCTACACCCAAAGCTTACTAGTTCAAAACACCAATGGCTGCATAAGATGCATGTGATATTAGTGGTAGTCATTCTGCACCATTTCATACAATTTACTAATGCAGTTTTTTTCATGCTACCAAAACTAAGGAGCTTAGTTTTGAGCATGGTTTGCATGACTTTACCCTATATAAATGGTACAGCTGATTTCTTCTATGATACATACCTATCTGATACTCTTCAATACAACAATGGTGAATTGGTAACAGGCAAGATACGGTGGTCCCTGCTACAGTTTGTAAACAGAGCAGCAAAGTAAAAATATTTTCAGGAGCAATATCCCTTTGTGGAAACATAATGTCTGAATCCATTTTCCAATATAAGTAAATCAATCCCGAACCAACCTAGCCAAGAATGTCTAGTTTTCAAAGCAGGGAAAAAGCTGAGTCCCAGTAAATGACCTTACTGAAATGGTTTTGTGAACTAAATGTTTCTCATGTGATCTCTTATACAACTACCCATGAAATACAATGTCAAAACAAAATTAAAGGTAGAAATTAAAATTATCAAAGCCACCTCTTGAGATTGATCATAGGTATTCATTTATTGTAAAATGTAAATATAAATCCCTCAAACTACTTTGATAATCTTCAGTAGTGTTTATAAAATTGCTCAAAGCATGACTACAATGCTATTTTGTAGAAAATCTTTTGCTAAGCCCATTTGCTACTTATGGGGCCAAATTTTCTTTCTGTTCCAAAAATAAGGTTGTTCAGTGTAGGGAACTCCAGGTTTTACACTCCACTCTTTTATTGACTTATGTGCTGCTAAGTAAGCTGCATAATGTAACTGTGCCTCAGTTTCCCAATCTGTTAATTGGGAGTTATACTTCCGTACATATACACAGGATGTAAGGCTCAATTCACTAATATTTGCCAAGCACTTTGAGCTCCTCAGATGTGCAGAGTATCGCTCTTCTGTTCCCTGGGAGTTCCACAATGTGGGATGCTGCCAGGATCTGTTTCTCTCCGTTTACTGTTTCTCTTGGAAATGGACTGCTCCAAATCCCGTGAATGTGTGCCATATTTAAGATCAATGTGCAAATACATAAATACCATTTTTGTCACCTGTCCCTGAACAACAGAGGGATATGTATGGTCCCTACGCCTCAGCCAAATAATTTTTAATGGGAATTGAAAATTATGTTGAGGGAGAGCAGGAAAACAATCCAACCCACTGGGAACAGGGCAGAAATGAATCGAAGATCTCACCACTACAGTGGGGATGTAGTATCTACACAGCTAGTGAAGCTAGCCTGTTGAAATATCCTATGCAGGATTCATCTAGTGTCAATCCAGGTGTCCATGAAATAGCGTCTATTTGATATCAAGTTCGATGGCTATGCACTCTTTACAGCTGGTGGAAATAATCAGTGCAGTCGGCGAGCACAGGGTACAAGAACCAAGGCACACATCAGCTTTAGGATGAGATTGATCTCATCTTTAACTCAATTACCTACAATGACCAAATTTCAAAGGGAGCAGAAGGTGACTTGCTTAGATGTCAGATGATCAGAGACACCCACATCAGTGGGAAGGGTCTCACCCTTGCCCCACTGGTCCAAGGTGCAACCTCTCTACCATGGCTCATACTCAACTCCTGTTGAGAATGACCCCTGTCACTCCACACAATGACTTCACCACCACGGCTAGAGCACTGACCAACAAAGACACAAGGATTTGGCCCATGTAAGATGTTAGAAAGTGGACTTTCTGTAGTGACTGCTTGCATTATACTGCAGCTGCACAACTGAGCATCCTTGGCACATCCAATCAGAGCACAAGAAAGAGATACACTTTACTGGGTTTCCCAGTATTTACTGGGTATTGCACAGGCCTGGATAGAGTGTGCTTCAATGGAAGATACCTTGTTGGGCTTTGCCCACTGTAGTAAACTTCATGTTTGATTCCTCAGTATCGTTGACATCTCGTAACAGTCATTCCATCCAAGGAGCTTCTATTCTCTTTCAGTTGTAGGCATTGCCTTCATCTTCATTGTTTATTATCTATTGAGAGAGACATCTAAAGGATTAGGATTTTCTTACTTCATCTGCTTCTTCAGCTAAATCATGACACATCCTTCTGGGACAGATCTTCAGGGAGAAAAAATTGCTGTGGTTACTTGAGTAAATAATGCAGACCACTTACAGCCTTTGAAGACTGGGCTGAGTCCATGGAGCTGTTCTGAGGCCAGTAACTGTGATGACATGAGGCACAATTTTGGTAATTACTTAATTGACAAAATAGCCATTGACCTGAAAGATAATCTGTGTTTGGTGCAGTTTCATGGCTAAACTTGAAGAGAATAAAACTAGCTGATAAAAGTGTAATTCATTATAATTTGGCGTATTGAGAAGAATTCTTTGGCCATCAGTGATTCTTGGAAATACCTGTATTGCACCTGCTGTAGGCTTTCTGATATAGCAATACATGTCTGTGGCAACTTGTGTGATTTAACCCTCACATGACAAATTAATGAAAAAGAATGAAAACTGATTTTAACATTACTAGACTTCTTCTGAAATTGGTGTAAGTATATGCTAGACAAGCCTGCTTCACTTTTCTTATATGTCAAGTGCCTGGCACTCCTACTGATTTCATTTGAGTTTGGCCCTTCTTAAAATGCTTTCTAGATCTGAGAAATCAAAAATCAAGGCAGCCAAAACCCAAGTGCAATCTGAGAAATTTGTTTGTGAATGTCTTTGACAGTGGCTATGCCATGCAGTTCCCTGCCCAATTCGCCCTCAAATTCTTCAGTTCAGGTTTCTAATCTCTCCCGTGCCAGGTCATATAAAGGGAATCTTTTCTCAGTATTAACCCTGGCTGAAAATCCATAAATCACCTCATTATAAAGGTATGTTTGTTCCAAGAGAAAATCCAAGCAAGGGCAGAGACTTGGATGAGTCTTCACCTGCACACAGAGTGCAGCCCCAGAGGAAGTGGGATTCGGGCTGCCCTGCACTGTGTACGCTTAGCAGCTGAACTGCCTTCAAGTTATCATTTTCTGTGGGCTGTAAGCATCAATTTACTACATGCAGCTTAAAAGCAGCAGGTCAGGTATTTGTAGCCACGTCATGAAATATCTAATGATGTGCTAACTGGCCAGATAAGGTCTGCCTCTTCTTAAAAGGCACTGGTGGTAAGCTCAGCAGCGGACATCTCTGGATCCTCTAGAAGAGACCCAAGAAGAGGGTCAAGGAAGGTCTGATTAGCTTATTTTAATATTACTTTTTTCTAACACACTTCTTTGCGCTGAAACCAGTCACTGCTCTGTTCAGAAGGGGGATGTACTTAGCACACTCTCTGCTTCCTACATCATCTGGATTAAAAATAGGGTGTGTATCAGTTCTGCTGTCTGTGCCGACAACAGATATGTGTCAAGGTGTCACCAGCAAGGTGACATCTGGAGACCATCCCTGATCTGGGATGTGCACACAAACTTCATCAGACTCCAGTTCAGGTTGAGTCCAGGGAGTGGCATCAACCTTGGAACCGCAGTTCACGTGCCTACCAGAGATACTGGACAAAACAAAATAAAGCATCTGTGAGTATTGACCCTGGCAACGTTTAAAAGGTCAGGACCTGTTTTGCAGAATAGGTTCACCACATACAAGGAATCATTATTCACAATTTCACTTGAGAGAGGCATCTGGGTCAATTCTTCATACTAGGAATGGATTAGATTTATCCCTTCTTCCATTTGTGTGTGACATCTCGGTTTAACAGATATCAGTTTTGTTTGGGTCTGATCTTCCTAGTGTCTAGACTGACACTGACACTTTGTTTACGTATAGTTAAGTTAAAGAGAATTGACCATTGGAATCCACTCTTTGCTGACTTAACTCCTACGGGTGACCAAGGATTCATTTCAGGCCTTGAGATGTTTTTCATAATCAGAAAGAGTGGGGCTTTCCTCTGCTCTTATTGAAGTCAGTAAGAAACCTTCTTAAATTGATGCACTGGGAGCAGGACTGGGTCCTAATTTGCCTTTATTTATGAATTTCCTTGTGAAAGACAGCGCTGACCTGGAGACATTTTTCTTAGCTACACTTTTACGCTGATTTTTCAGTCACTAACGAACAACATACATTTGGAAGTTTTTGAAAAGGTGAATCTGTGTTTACATTGTGTGCCTCTCTTTGCAGCATTATTACCAATCACGCTTCCTCACTTCAGATTCAAACTGAGAATATTTCATTAAGGCAGAAGTGGATGTTTAGCTAAAGTATGCAGGTATAGAAAATGGGGTTTATGCTCCATTTAAGGAGTTGGTCCTTTAAAAAAAAATCTAGTCAGGTAATGGCTGTTGTCCTTGCCTTGGCTTTTCCCTGCACTGAATTAATCAGTCTGGCTCCAATCAAAATAAAAGGGAATTTGGCACGTGGAGAGATTGATTGAAAACTCCCTAAACTGACTTTGGCTATATTTGCTCTGGTTTTATCTGTAACTTTGCTGCATTGTTACGGTTCAGAGTGGAAATAGTTTTAAATTTTTCTGCTTAAAATTGTGGCCCAGCAGCGCCGCAAACTAATTCCCACCTGAACCCGTGCGTAGCGGGGCTGCTGACTTGTGGCCTTCAGGCGAGCACCGTGGTCCAATCAGTTTGCAAGATCACAGCCTAAAGCATCAGAAAATGCAGATTCAGGAGCAAATTCAGCCCTGCTGGGAGCCCAGTTGTTGCAGGGGTGTCACGTCTGCTTGTGTGAGAACTGAATTTGTCCTGCTTAGTGCAGAGCATGTGAGACAGAGCTGGATCTTGATTCCTTGCACCCTGCCGCCCCACCACTAAGCTTTAGGTGCCTCAGAGCTGCAAACCTAAATTTTCTGCAGCACCTCACAAATCTGGTGTGATAGAATTTTTTCAGGAGCCCAGCTGAATGTGGGTGTTCACTTTTGAAGACCGTTTTCAGAGGTGCAGAGGAAAAAGGGGCCGTTTTCAAGTGTTTTTAGCTGGGCACTGTGGGAATGAAGATCCTGAGTATCACTGTTGCTTCTGATTATTTAGGCTGTAAGATTTGATCCTTCCCAATTCAGCTTTTAGTAGCTTCCCTCTGAATTTAAGTGAAGCAAAATACTGGAAGTGGGATCCTATTGCCATCCTCAAGAATATGCTGAGACTGAAGGTTACATAGCCAACTGCATTTTGTTTTCTAGTTATGGCATCTTATTATTACTAGTATTTGTGCCTTGCTCACTGAAATTTTCTCCATGCTACAAAGATGCTTTTCAGATTCTGGCTGACAAGGGAACACAACTTTTATACAAGTGGCCTTTAGTGCTCTTTATAATATTATTTATTGTAATTTTTAAACTGTATGTGTAATTTATATTCTGGCACTGTCCAATATTTGAACAACTTTAATATGTTTATTTCAATATATTATGCAAACAATACTTCTTAACTGATTTTTTATGTTCTGTCTTTAAAAACTGCACCACTTATTAATAAATAGAAATTTCAATTATGATGTGGAGGAATTTACTTTCATTTAAATCGTGATATCTTCACACGTATTCAAAGAACACAGTGTCAAATGTACCCCCAGCGAAGAAGACATTGGCAAAGATCCTTTTGACTTCATCTATGCAGGACTGAACTCATAGCTACCAGTAGGCTTTACCTGGCTTCCACAGCCAGTCCTGTTACAATATAACACACAGGAGATCCCGTTATTTGTGACTCCTTTTGATTTAGTGGCCATGTAACTTACCTGGCTTTGATCATATGTGTGCGGGAAAATGAAAACTAGGGAAAAATACATTCATATGAGAGACATTAACGTGCTAAAATATGGTGAAATTGCACACAAAATACATAGAGAACATAGTAATGGCACAAGGCTGCTCTGAATATCCTCTGCATGGAATCTAACAGCTGGCAAGAGGGTTAGGTTGGGAGTTCAGCTGCCTGAATTCTGTCCCTGGCTCTGTTGCTGCGTTGCTGTGTGGTCTTGGCCTCGCATCTTCAGCTGTCTGTCCGTCTTCCTGATGTGTAAAACCACCAGAAGGCTGCTCATATGCCTCCCAGCAACCCTGTGGGACAGTATGAACTAGTTAAAATGTCTTGTCCTCTTACACAAATAGGAGGGCATTACTGAGGAAAATTCATCTCAAACATCTTTTCTACAAACGGTTCTGTTTGTAGTTTTGGCTGAGGATAGAATTTTAATAGTATTAAAAAAAAATATATATATATATATATAAGGTATTTCGGTTTTTTCTCCTAGCTGCTGGTTTGGAAGTTGCCGTGTTTCCTTGGAAAAGGCATGGAGTGTGCATACACATGTGCACAACTAAATTGGCTTGTCTCAGAGTATTGCAGGAGGATTGGTGTGTGTGGAAGGAGAGGGACGTTGTACAGCCTGTCCGGCTCAGTGGGTGTGATTTCTCTCAGTGACAACAGTCACGTAACAGTTCGATATCAAGTCGAAGACAGCAGTCGCTGTTCTTGTTAGACCCCTTTTGCAATGAGTGGAGGAAAATCAGCACTTTTCAGAGCATGGTCCAGTCAGTCCTACATCAAATGACTCACTGCCTCTCTCAGATGATGCCTGTCTCTGACTGTCATTTTTCTTAACTAGAGAGTTGAAGATGACCAGCTTGGACAAAACCATATCTTTCAGATTGCTAAACAAGATGAGGTGAATCCCATCCTATCAGTTCAGAAAGAAGGCTGAAGGGTAATTGTCCTGAATGAGACAGGAAGAGAGCATGTGAAACATCGTGTCTTCCCAAAAATATCGCTGGACCCAGTGAGATATTTGTAAGGCATTCCCTGTGGCTTCAGTGTCATGATTGTCACCAAGGAACCAGCTCTGCTCAACACTTGAAATGCGACCTAAAAAAAGGTTTCTTAAATGTTTGTGGTAGGTAAAAAATTATTCAGCAGTTATTCCAGTTTCTTATCCCACTTCTATATCCCTGTAAATTGGGAATAATTAAAAAAATCCTGTAGTACTGCAACATCCAGTTGTGGTGGTTTTGGTTTGTGGTTTTGGCTTTGTTGTTTTTTTTTTTTTTAAATGGAACAATTTAAATAGGATCAGTGCCAAGCTCTTACAGCCAAGTTCTATCATTTTTTCCAAAGATCGACACTATTTTTTTAAACTAATACACCAGAGTGTGGAATTCTGAATCTCTTGGGTTCAGTTTTCCACACAGCTCTAAAAACTACATACAACACTAACATTTTCTTTATTCCCTACATTTCTTTCAAGGCAAACACAAAGGTACTTCAAATGTTTCACATCCTTTTATAGACAATATTACCGCTCATTATCATTACTTACTTCACAGTGAATGTCCCAGTTTGAACTGAACAGCAACTGCGCAGCACAATTCTTTTGCAAAGAAAAGCAGACAGCCACAGCAATGACATTTTAATGAGTATTCACAGACACAGTAGGTGAACCACTCAGCTTTTCTTCACCTGAACTGAAATATATTGCATTAAAATTTCCCCTTGGCTGTCACCCAAATACATAAGCATGCCAAATCACTGGATTTCAGTAAGGTGCTGGGTCTGATCTTTTAAGAAATGGATTCTGAAATGGCAACAAGATGTGATACCTATCATCAGGCAAAGCCCTGCTTATATCCAGGGAGTTTTCCTCTCCTGCAGGCTCTGCTTACATCTATACGGGACTGCTGAGGTCGTATATAATTGTCCCCTACCTGAGCAGAGTAAGACTAAGACTTAACAGTTTAGAAAGGGTAAATATCGATGTATCCAGTATGTCACAAGCAACAGTGTCAGGAGTGGAAGTTTCCCAGTGTATCCTTCTCTTTCTTCTCAGGATGCTTTGATTTTCAAGACTTTGAGGAGTCTTGAAAACTAGCCCAGATAAAAAGGTCTCTTGATTAACAGCATCCTCTTGGATCACAGAGAAGGGAAGGAATCAGGAGAGCCAAGTTCCATGGCACAGAGCAGCAGGAGAGCTAGACTGTCTTTGAAGAAATTGCCCTCTAAGATGATTTTTTGAGGCATATTGTCATGATGGCTTGTAGCCCAGTGGGCTTGGGACAGCACCACAGCTTCTCTCCTGCTCCCTTGTGTCAGATGCAGATAGTCAGCAGAATATAGACTGGGGATCATGAAAAAAGAAGGAGATGAAAGATGTGCTATGAATGTTTTGACATGTTTGATGGGACCGGTTATGTGTCTGACATATTCTATCAGAAATAACAACACTGGATAAATCATTAAATATTTTCTGAAGTAAGTTCTGAACTGCTGCAACTTCTCTGTATCTAATCAAAGCTTTATGAGTCTCTAGATTTACAAATGCCGAGTGCTTGATCACTAACTATCATCTTTGGAAGCCCCAAAGGAGCAGTGCAAGGTATTGCGCAGGTCTGTAAAAATCTCATGGGGTGTATGTGTCTTCTCTGCATAACACACAGAGAAGAAAGCAAAACCAACAGGAGTGCACCAGAGATGAACTGGTTTTGAGATTCAGTATATTCCCTGCAGTTCCCATTTTGCTTTATAGACAGGACAACAGAGCTATGCAGTCACGGTGACAGCAACTGTGCTCACTGCTTTTCTGGAGAAATATTTACGCTATGGATGAACATTTGGTGGCACAGCTCTGCAGAGAGATGATTGCAATGGCTTTGTTCTCTTCAAGACTGATCAATAAGTATATCTCAGTAAACATGTTTTGCTCTACCAACCTAGGCAGCTCATCTGCCTCTGCTTTAATTTTTCTTGCCACAACATGCCAACAACATTGTTGCGGAATAGAGTAGCACCCAGCTACTCAGTTCTTATGCACTTAATGCATCTGCCATGGGGCAAGCAATGGCAATCTTCAGCTGATGAAATTCTGGGTGTCCCTGGTGCAGAAACCTTGGCCCATTTAAACAAGTGAAACAAAGTTCTGGTGACAGAAAAAAAGTGTTTCTGAGGAGCATCGTCTTTCTAATTTTCCAGCTGAGGTGAGTTTCTGACAAGGAAAACGGCAAAAGCATCTCATAGTCCTTTTCCACATCAGCTGTGATAACTTCATGCCTATTATCACTACATATTTTCACAACTTCCATGCCTCCTTTTTTCCTGTCTCTCTCCTTTTCCTCCCTTAAGAATGTGCTTGAATTGCAAAAGTTTTACAATGTCAGACACTTTAGAGAAAAGTGTTCTTTACTTTAGACAACTAAATATACAAAACATTCTTACTGGAAACAGTCGAACTGAAAGGCTGTAGAGTTTAGTGCTCACTCTTTTCAGGAGGTTTTGTGGTGCTAGTACCAATCTTAGCAAAATATTAATAAGAAAGATTAAAGAAAAAATATTATAAAGAACAGGATTCATTTGCAATTCTAAATAAATTTCCTGAAATGGGAAAGAAGTTTAATAAACAGGAATAAACAAATTTTTATATATATAAATATAGATTTGAGATTCAACAAGGCTGAGTGCTGGGTCCTGCACTTGGGTCACAACAAACCCATGCTTGGACTTGATGATCTTAAAGGTCTTTTCCAACATAAATGCTTCTATGATTCTATGATTCTATGTATAATTATCCTTTTAAGAGATGAAATTTGGTTTATTCTTCTAAAAGAAGAGTAACAAAGAACCATTATTACATTTAGAGAATTGTCCTTCATGAAATTTGTACAAAAATAAATAAAATATAATTAGAAGAATATTGCTAACATCTGAAATGAAATTCAGATGAAAAGAAACTTTATAGAGCTAGTAGGTTTCTCAATAAAATCAACTAAATATCTTG
The DNA here is from genome assembly GCF_018139145.2 of Gymnogyps californianus. Classification (NCBI taxonomy): domain Eukaryota; kingdom Metazoa; phylum Chordata; class Aves; order Accipitriformes; family Cathartidae; genus Gymnogyps; species Gymnogyps californianus. The sequence goes on from NC_059472.1 coordinate 9,157,616, forward strand.
TAAAATTTTAATGGCAGAAGGCTAAAGGGGAAGTGTTGAATGGTAATCAGGCTTTTTCAGAAAAAAAAATGTAATTTACACAGTTGATACTTTTCTAAACAAGGTTTATTAAACAATTACTCACAGGTACTTTCATGGAAGCGATTACCATAGTGTAATAAAGTATAACTGAAGATAAAACTTCAATCCTCTGGAGCAAGCTTGGATTACGTTTGCTTGTTTGTTCTTTTTTTAAAAACAGTGCTTCATTCTCTGTTGCATGTTAGCATCTGACAAGAGAGAGGCACAGCTGGATACGTGTTTTCCTACTAGGCATATAAGATAGGTAGGTTTGCAAGATGTTTTAGGTACTACAGTATTCCGTGTGCTGCAGCTCATCTTTTAGGGCAGAGGCAGTCTATACGCCAGCCAGGGCGGTGGGTAGCCGTACCTGAGGACGCGGGCAGACTGGGCCAGAGCAGGCGGGAGGGGATGCTGGTTGCTGGCTCTGGCTCAGGTCACAAGAACCTATGGCTGGAGCCCTTGCAGTCGCTCACGCATATTGCAACTGCTACGTAGAAGCATGTGTTTAAAATGTCTAAGAAAAAAGCCACAAGGAAGAAGTAGTGCGTCGCTTCCACACTGTTCTCAGCCCACAGAGAGATAAAGCACCAACATTCAGACTTTGGTTTCTCCCTCCTTCCCAGAACTTCATGCCATGCTGTCCTCTCTCTTACAGATAAATCACAGGCATTTGGCTTGAATGTGTGTTTATTTAAATTGCGTTAGCAGGGACTTACCCTGCGCAGCCTTCAGCAAATGAATGCATTTACTCAGTAATTTATATGAATAATGTGCCTATACTGTGTTACTAAGAAGATGCTAAAAATGACTTCTTTTCTTGTTCTGGATTTTGGGATGCTAGTTATGGACACACTAGTGCTGTCACACAAAGAGACGCTGGAAAAAGGAGGCGCGTAAAGACTATACTCCTGAGAAAGCGACTTGCTCAGAGTGATGCTCTGAGTGAGAACACGGCATTGTCCCCGGGAGTCAAAGTTGGGGCTGAACAATGCCCCCCTCCCCGGTCACCTGAGCATTGCTCAGCGGCTGAGGAAAGTTAAAATTACAGAGTCCCAGGGTAAAACGCAGCATGAGGTGAAACCTGCTGAAAGTCAAATTATCCTCATAGCCAAACATCAAACAGTTGGAACTGATCCCAGCGCACACATTTTCCTGGCTATACCTGTTTTTGTCAGCTGTTACAGAGAGGACTTTCATCCCAGCCTTCCTGATGAGATATTGAGCAACTGGTAATTAAATCAGTAAAAGTAAGACTTGTCAAAGAAAAGGTGTTTCCGTATTCCTCAAGCTGCAGCATTTAGTCACGAGTCATGAAAATTTTCCTTTTATCACACCATAACTTCCATATAGAATTAGATAATTTTAGATGCAATGACATCCCACTGAATAAAGCTTTCTCATGAAAGGCAAAGCGAAAGAAAACAAAGGTAAGTTTGTGCATGCATGTGGACGCACATGTGTAAGCATCGTATTTACCAGCTATAACTCTGTTAAATGTGGCTACAGTTGCCTTCCAGCTTCTGAAGTTCTTGGTGAAGACAGGATTGTAGGACAGACAGAGACACAGCCCTACCACATGCATAACGCGATCCCATAAACATCTTTTCTGTGGGAAACCAGGACGCCCCAAAACATATGACTGAAACCTGAAACCAGCAAAATCACTTTCTCATATCTGACATGCTGGCAGGTTGCAGTGTTTTAGCCGTTGCAGTAAGTTTCTTCCTTCTTTGGGTAACACCACAGCTTTCTTTGCCTTAACTGGTGGAAGTGCAAGATGGGGACAATACAATGAAACACAGAGAAGTGACAACATAACAAGCTTGATGACACACTAGTGACCCAGGCGATAGCTACAATAATAAATTAAGTAGTGCTGGGAAGGCCTGCAACCCAAATGTCCATAGTATTGGTAGGACCATGACATTGAAAGGACAATTCCAGAGTGCTCCTGACCAGAAGCTCCAATGTTTCCCAAGCTGGGTTTGGAAACTGGGGAGAGGCTGGGGACCATTCCCAACCGGCAGTTTGTATGCAGCCATCCTGTGCATCTCATCTGCCGCCTCCTCTTTATCCTCTCCCTTTCTGACAGGGGTTAGGATATTTCTCTGTTGAGGTTTTGTGCAGATCCTTAAAGTACTTTTTATTCCATGGACTGACTGCGGATACTTTTAGGTTGCCTCTCTCTAATTGCTACAAAGTTTTGAATTAACTCACACGTTGAGGTGTTCAGTGGCTTATGATAAAACTACTGAATGGATGATTATCTGCTTTTAACAGTGTTGCATCTAAACTCACTGATTTCAGAGGAATCACTTGCAGTCCATGGGAGTAAATGGGAGCAGAATTTCACCCACTGCTTCCAAAAGTGATCGTCTCTTGGGTAACACTAAACATCACTCATCATCACCGAAATTGCCCTACGTCGTTGTTGTGACCAGATCTCTCTTCCTTCCTTGCCACTCAACCACAATGCCAGACAATTTTCTATTTTAGCTGTCATTTTGTTCCTTTTGATTTTCTACATTTAAGATACACTTCAGGTTTCTTCTCCATCATCTCAACAGTGCCCCTTGTTCAAATCGCTTCTCCAAGGGTGGCTAAAGCTTTACCAAAGGGGCTTACCCTGCCCTACCTCTCGCCATCAAAGGTGGCATTGGCCTAATTGCAGTAAGATGAACTGTCCCTTTAAAAGGGAAAAAAATCCTTTCTGCTCCGCAGTTCCAGTCATTACTGCCAAAAGGAGCTTCCAACCCTCACCTGACCTGCCACAGAGCCTTTCCATGCAGGATTCAACGGGCACTTTGTGTGCTTATGATTGTGTTACCTCTAGTTAGTCCTTCTGGGATTAGGATAACAATTTTCACAGGATTTTAAAGCAAGCTTATCAAGCCTGTCTACTCGAAGTCTTTCACAAAGTGATTATTAAGACCTGAAAATAACCTCCAGTTATATATAAGCTCTGAAGATAATCATCTTTGTCAAGAGAAATCAGGTAAGTTGACATTAACTATTCCAAATCTTGGGGTTTCAAGTGTACATGGAGGAAACCATTTCAACTGTCCTATTAATGCTTGGTGGAAATGCGGTAATGAAATGTATTTGTATTAAAGGTATATTTATTACATTTTATTAAACTCTCATACAAATAAATCTGGACTTAAAAAGTAGTTGCAGCAGTTTAATGAAGCATGTAATTGTAACACGGGCATATTTTCATATTAATATGCAATATTTCTTTAGACCTGGTGTATTATGGTGTGCTTAAAATGAGAGATGACCTTTAGATGTTGGAACTGAATGAAGGTAAGGAAATTCATACTCAAGAACTTTCCTTTTTTTATTTCTTTGGTTTCTTATCTTCTGTTCTGCTCTGTTCAGCATGAAGACACAGGAAAACTACTCGATATCTGATTGCACTTTGTTTGTACAAGAAAAATGAAAACAATTCAAACTTCATGGTTACCTGCCACATTAAAATTAGTTCAAATGAAGCATAGCTAATAAACACGTTGGTTTAAGATTGCTGTTAATCCAGAATAACAAAGAGGTATTTAATAAGAGGTCTTCATGAGTGTATAAAGGTAATCTGAACTGGATTAAAATCTCCAATTCAGCAGTTCAGGGACCTCTGGATCAACAGTTCTAAGTAAAATGAATTCTACTAATATTGTTCAGCTTAAAATAAACACAAGAGGAGGATTATCATATCCAGTAGAGGCGAAGGAGAATTTGTAACTAAAGGCTTGACCTGCAGCCTGTATCAGAGAAATGTTTGGCAGGAAAATATTCACTGAGAGTCAGTTTATGGGATGGTTGTGTGGCACCTGTGCCTTTAGTGCCTGTGAATCGCACTATGTTCTAAAATGGAAATTGTTAGTGACTTTGACCTGGAGTAAAATGCGGGTTTCATATTTGCAATCTGGACATGTATTTTAGTCGTCACAGTAGTGTCACTTATGCTGGCAAACAAGAGATACAGTTACAGAGTAATAAAGACTTGTCCCTGATAGATAAAAATTAGATATCAGATAACCAGAGTAACGCAAACATGACGTGTATCGTAAGACTTAATATTACTAATATCCACATGGCTGAGAGATAAAATATTTCACACAGCAGTTCTAGGAATATTTGTCACAGATGGCTTTGAAATTCAATTGAATAGCATAAATATTCAGAGAGTTTATGCTGGGAAAAGATTCTGGAAAGCAGCTAAAACCTAATGCTTCAAATTTCAATCAGTCTCTACCAGTTGAGGAGTAAGGGCAGTCCTTTCTAGAGTGATGGTCTTAGCATTGAGATTTCTCTGCAATTTCTTTTTAAGCATCTTGTACTGGCCAGAGGACACCACAGTGCTAAATCTGGCATTCAGGCAAATCAAGCCCGCCCATGAATGGATGATTTTCCATTCATTTTATACCAACATTACTTAATATTTCTTTGCTACAAGTAGAACAGGATTTGGCTTATTATGATCCGTCCTTCCAGGTTATGTTTGCATGTTGTCCCAGTCGTTAGATATTTTGCTCGATTGAGTCTATAGTGTGTAATCACACCCCAGTTAAATGTGGGTATTATGGCCACGCTAATGCCTGCTCTGCATTCCTGCTGCAAATCAGTGTCGTATGCGGAGAAAATTGTGTGTGTTGGTTAGCGTGGAGGAGCAGGTCAGTGAGGAGGACAGCAGGGAGCTGCAAAGTCAGGTGACAAAGAAAGTGTCTCTCAATGTGCATGGAATGCTTCTAAGCACAACTTGGTATCTCACTCTCTTTCAATTTTGTTTCTGCTTTTACAGCTGCTTTTTTTTTTCACCTCTCTCCTGAGGTGCTTTGGTTGGACAGTTCCTTCATGTGTCAATCTTCTTGCCTCTTCTCTGTCTCTTGGGAACGTGCTCTCTCTAGCCCCTACCCTAGCCTCCTGCACCGAGTCCTCTGTCAGATGATTTTTCCCATCCTGCCACCATGAACAGCTCTGGGCCAATTTAAATACATGAGTAATGAAGTTAGATCCCTGATAAGAAATTATCAACCCTTCTACTTGTGAGCTTTTGTAGAACAGCTGTGCTTACACATCAGTCTGTGAAATACTCTTACCAAGGATTTCTGTGTTAGTCCAAGCATGACTCACCAGTGACCCAGGAGAGCCCGAAGCATGTGCTGGAAATCAAGTCTCCCCACTCTGGCATGAGCACTGACCACCAATGTGTAGGGAGCAGACTGAAAGTGGGGCAGAGGATGTCCTCTCCTCCAACCTCCTAGGTCTGAGTCTCTTGCTCACCACACAGCCAAAATCCTCATGAAGGGCAGAGATCTGGGCTCTTTTGCCCATCTGGGCAGCAGAGACCCTCCAGCCAGGACCAGCCTTATGCCACAGGGACCGTATGGTGGCAGCTCTGCTTTTGGCCGTGTTTCATGTTGATTTCCCTTGGGCCGGTGTACACAGAGACAGCAGTGGCCGTCCAGCCTGATCACACCCTGTGGGCAGGGAATGGGTCATGAGGAACTTGCTCAGGGGAAGGTCTGTGGCCCATAAACACTGAACCGTCATCATGAAGCATGGCTCATCATAATGTAGATCTTCCACAGCTAAGGAGACAGAGACTTCTCATAGTACAGGAATAAAAATTAATGAAGTTCCATTAAAAAAAGAGCAAATCACCCCAGTGCTGACCTCAGTCAAACACACAACCCAACAGTTCCCCCTTACCAGGACGCTTAATTGACTAGGTGCACCAGCCACTATAGCCCTCCTGCTCCAAAACATAGGTAGCTACAAACCTCCCCTTGGCATGATCGCGCAGCTCTCCATCCCAGAACCCCAGCTGACCCCACAGCCTGCTGTCCCCAACAGCCACCTCCCCACACCTTTGCAAAGCACCACTTCTTCAAATTCAGCACCTCTGAGGAGTACCTCTCACTAGCTCCTCTCCGTTTCATGCAGTCAAACCAAAGAGGGGAAAAAAAATTACAACATTGACCAGAATCCATAAGCGTGGATTAGTTTTATACCTACCTCAGTGCAGACTACATTCCCACTGCTTCTACCACATCAGCATGTTAGCAGGCTTGAGCTACCATGCTACGGTCTGCCCTAACTACAGAGTCCACAGGTCCATAGAAAAAGGTGTTACAAGTCCCAGTAAGCTTCATAATACTGGACAGTGGAAGCAGGGATAGCCTTGACAGGGTTTCAGGCCCTGTGATTCTCATGCCAGCAATACATTCATGGTCTGTAGTCTAGTTGTTGGTCAGATCCCAAATATTGCTGCAAGAAGAGCCAAGCTTAGGATTTTTGATGCTAGACTGGTCCACAGGACACTGGACTCTGTCCATGCATAATTAGTCCAGCTCACAGAAAGGTGATGGAGTCTGGGGAGTCTGGGGAGTGAGATTTGGCCACAGCTTTCTCTCTGTCTCAGCCCCGCTCTTCTGCACATGTTGTGCAGAAACCATGGATAAGTATAGGCTTGGGGTTGAGTAAAAAGGATTAGGCAGAAGGACTGAATGGATAGGATGAACTACCTAAAAAGCTTCTCAGAGCTTTGTTTAAATTAGCAGAGCTGGCACTTAAATGCTTTTGACTCATCAGATGAGCAAACACAGTCATTTCAAACACAGAAATGCTTGGTATCGTTTCATCATCCCAAGGAAGAGTCTCTTTAGAACTGCTAAGTACAAATTAGCTACTTTCAGAATGTGTTAATTCTTTAGTGAACTACATATGAGAAAGATTTTAAACTTGATGATAATAGTTTGTTAATCAAACAGTATTATCTTCAAGATAATGGTTTGCTGCATACTCACAAGATTAGCTACTCTGAGAGGATATGAAAAAAAATTTTAGGGCTTTTTTTTGCTAATTTTCATACGCTCCCCCATTTTCTGACAACTACAGAGCTATTTGGTGTGTTCCGATATTACAAAAACAAGGGGGAACATGTAAAGAAGCAAGGTCTTTCCTTCTTTTTTTCTAACCACCTCTAATTAAATCTTTGAAACTTGGAAAGTAGCCCATTGTCTGAAAGGCAGAGGACCATTAAACCCTCCTAAGCAACTAGGCAAGGCAGCACAGGACACAGCTTGGTGACAATAAATAACTATAGAAATACAAGACTAGGGATGACTGGGCAAGCAACATTTCTGCACAAAAGGAGCTCAACTGATATCTGGTCTGAAATTCAACATAAGTAAATTTTATCTTGTTTCAACAGAAAGGGTGTAGGCATCTGACATGTCAGTGTGCTTTGGGCACAGGTCATCCTGCCAGAGAAGTGGACTGTGTGGACGACCTTAAGAAGTCCCACCAAAGCCACAGTTACACAGGACTCAAAAATCAAGAGTTACATACTAAGGTCCTCACACCCACACATACACAGAAAATACTGATTGTGTGATTTCTGATTCTTTGCCATTTACACCACCAATCTTTTCCCTACATCCTAGAGAGCTAGCATTTCTCTCATGGTCACATCATTCTGGGACAAGGGTTGGACAAAATCGTACAATACCACAAACTTTAACACCACCAAAATAGTATTTCTTTCTCCTAGAGCAGTCAAACCTGCTGGAAGTCAGAGTCCATAATGCAGTGGTTCTGCTGGCATGTGGCAGCAAAGATGAGCCTGGGATTTCTGTGTCTCTTTCTGGTTTTCAACACAGGTAAGGACGATGGTTTGGTGCTCCCCAGGGAATAACCCGGGTGTCTCGTTCCCAATTGCTCCCATAGCCCCATTCCCGCATCTGTGGCAGGCTTGGTTCTTTCACCCTGCGTAGGCAAGGCTGATGGGCTGGAGCTCCAGGGCTGGTGCCATGCAGCAGGGCAGACCAGATGATGGCAAAGGTCTATTCTTGGATCCCATGCCATGAATCTGGAGTCAGAAAGGTTTATATGGAAAGAGAGAGAAGGGTTAGAAGAGCTCCTACCACCTCGATTGTCAGTCCAAATTTAGCTTACACTAAGTGAGAGATGTTAATACATCTGACTAGCACTGTATGAGGAGTCACAATTTACAGGCCTTGTACCATGGATTGTCTAAAGGGTATTTTTCCTTTAAATATATATAAAGAGAGAAGGAGAAAGAGAAATGTATCCAGGGATTGTCTTCTGTACAAGGCATAGATTTTTGTACGAATAAGGACAAGCACTCAGGTTTCACCAATTTAGGTAAAAACAGCCAGACTATGCAGTCACATCTCCTCTTTCTTCTGCTGCTTCCAGTCCTGCAGATTTCTGAAGAGGAAGCTGAACCCAGGTTTCCTACTCCCTGGTGAGAGCTCTGCCCATTAGGTTTTAACGCAGAGCAGGACATTACCACCACTGAGGTGACCCCTCCTCACCACCAGCTCCCAGGAAAGGACTTCTCTCTGGGGAACTTGGATAGACTGAGAAGCTGAAGCTTCAGAGTGGCATGGGAGTTTAGCATTTGCTAGCACTGGCTCATTTGGGGAGCCTTCTGGATTACTCTTTGGAGGCACTCAGCTCTCCACTGATGGGATAGGGAACCTAAGCACCAAACTCCTGCATTTTAACTCGTACTGCGATGTCTAAATCACTGCTCTGCACCTTGCCCTTGTTGGTCACCGAGGGAATCCCAGGAAGCAAGTCCAATCTCCTGAGCCCAGCTCCAGTTCATTCCTCCTGCAACACAGCTCTTGAGAACAGTACTCAACTGAATGACTGCTCTGAATAACAAACATGCACACAACCTGTGAAGATTTGTTTAGATTTGGCCTTATTATACTACGTACCTTGCAGTCAATGTTGTGTGCAAGCCTAGTGCAGATCTCTGCAACAGTTTGCTACTTTTTTTTTTTTTTTGATTCTTGAGTTAAGGGGGCAAGCTGAGATATTTAATCTGTTTTCTTTCTTTAGCTGGCAGCTAAAGGACCTGGCAAGTCCTTTAGGACATCCTTATTCTTAGGCACTTGATGAGCTGCTGTTGACGATAGTCGGTGGCCTGCTTTGCAGTGCTGATGTCCATCAGTTTCTGAGCTATAATGAATGACAGCAGCGAAGTAACACAGGCAGAGAGCTCAACAGAGAGTTGCTTGGTAGCTCAACAGAGAAAACTGTTTCTCAGTCTCTTTCTTCACTTCACAGCTTCATGCATAAGAAGAGAAAATAAGAAAGAGAAGCAAGTGGCAGTGCTGGCTACCGCAGGTAACAAGCAGCATGTCAGGATACCATGTGTGAGGGTCTTAATGGGAGTGGGAGGTATTGTGCTGGGCATGAAGGTGTCAGCGGATGGGCCCTTCTCCTGTAGAATCTGTGAGCCCCAACCCACCGCTGCTGCAAGGGCTCCTCACCCAAGCCAGGGCTTACCCAGGTCCCTGGCCAGTTTAACCTCTGTCCTTCCAGAAATCTAAAATGTTGTTTCCTCTTTTTGCTTTCTCTCCTTCCCAGCTCTTCATTCCCTTTTGTTTTCCCTTTCCTCTCTTCTATGCTGTGGACAAGCCCTGCTTCCAGCCCTGGGGTGCAGCTTGGTTTCGAATTGGTTAAAAATAATACTAATGTCATTGGAAAATTACATTTCTCCCCAAATTCGATTTTGTTCTCATCTCGGCTTTCTGTGCTGCTTTTTCCATCCTGTTCTGTTTTTTCTCTCTCTGTCAGGCACACACAGACCTTCCTCCTCGCACACACACAGATACCATACTGCTCTGCTTCTGCGTGACTTTGTGGGAGGGAAGCAAAATAACGCCTTTGGAAATTTTGACTTGGGAAAAACAAATAAGCAATGTCAACAGAAAGAAAACATGTTAAAATAAAAAGTGTGATTCAGCTACAGTCAATTTATTCTGTCGTAGCAGTACAGCCATCAAGGTAGATGAAAAAAAATAAAATCTGTATTTTCATCCCAGTTCCACGTAGCACTGGGGAAGGGGGAACATTTCCTAGGCACTTTCTCCTCCGTTTGTGATCTGCAAAGAGAGATCTGCTGCTCTTTTGGCAGTGAATACCGATTGCCCAGCACGAGGGGGCACCAAAATGTCAGGGCTGGCTCTGCTCCCTGGCCGCCTGCTCAAGGGCATGCTCAAGGGAAGAGGTGACGTAGAGCCCGACCTAAATTTTGGCCTACCGTTGCACTGCCCGCTTTATCTTGCTGTTTTCCAGACTCCTCTCTGCACTCCTGGCATCTTTATTTTCTCACCACAGGTTTCTCAGTGCATGCCGATGCATACACTGCTTGTTTTGTTTTTCCCATTCTGGAAGATTTTTGCTGTATATGAGCAGGGGATTAACGGCCATTTCCTTGTGCCCTCATGCAGCCAGCTGCTCAGAGACCCCTTCTTTTTCAGAGCTGCCTGCAAAGTCCGTGGATCTGGCTGCTATTAACCTGACAGAGCTGGTGAATGGTATGCTGAACACAGCGCTCAGAGGTAACGTGACAAGGCTGGGCAAGGGACGCAGGCTGTCAGCCTGGCGGTCAATGAGATAAAGGACTAACGGTGTTAGCAGGAGAAGCCATAAATGCATGCTGTCTGCCTCCAGAACTGAATCTAGGAGCACATTACCCTCTGTGCATTTATAATGCAGACAGGTGTCTGCCCCAAAGAATTTAGAAATTAGTGCGTGTAGACACAACATAATTACTTATGGGATGCCTTTAGAAAGCACTTTATAATCCAGTGTAGGTTTGAATTAAAAAAAAAAAAAAAAGTAGTAATACAAATGATCCTTCCCTCAGTGGAAATGAGAAAGAATTGAGTCTCGGGCAGCTGTATAGTATCAGCACCTCAGGAGTCTTTTAGAAATTAAATGAGCAGAGTCAAAACATGCTGTTCTCATAATTTGTTCCAACCACTAATAGCATGGGCATGTGTTTCTGCAGGTACCAAAAAACTCTTCTCTTTGCTGAGCGTCACATCTTACAGCTCATTTGCCTTCCACAAAGTGTCAGTCACCATTTATAACGGTGAGTGCCCCAGTGCTTTGCTCCACACAGGAGCGTTTTCTCTCACGCAGCCTGTGCATCAAGATACTGATTTTTCTCTTGTCTCTCGCTACAGTTTCTAACATGAAAAATGTTGACCCTGGCAAGTTCCCTATGCATTACTGCTACTGTTTGAACAATGTGACAAATGACTTGACAGGTGGGTACACAAGAGAGGTTGGCAATTGCATGTGCTTGAGCTGAATTATTTCCTTTGGAGCTGAAATCTGTAGCCTGAATTCTGCAGACTTCATCCGTATGAGTAGCATCGCCATACTGAGGTCAACAGCCATAACTCACGACAAGTGGCTGCTCTCAACCTTGGGGGAGACTCGATGAACTCAGTCCCAGATGGCTGCAGCCAGCCAGCCAGTCTGGGATGGAGCCATCAGTCAAGTGACCAGTGTGGTTTACTCAGAAAGACTCCCCTTTCCTCCTTGGACTACAAAGAGCAGCGCGGGAGAGACAACCTAGCAATGTATGATACATTACCTTAGCCACTTTCGCTCTCCTGAGATAACCCACAGGAGATGAACAAGGGCTTCTCTGCACCAACAGACTCCAATAACTTCAATGAGCCCAACAGGAGTGAAAAGCAAGGAGTAACATCTTCATAGAGCTGTTTAATGGAGTGTAAAATGGTATTGGGCAAATCCTTCACCTATAATCCTCATTCACACCCCTGATCTCACAGCATTTAACATTCCAGGATGGATCTGAGCACTTGGATTCTATGGCTGGCTAATGTAAGATATCAAGAGTAGCTCAGCAGCTAGGGACCAGAACCCATACCCTCTAAGCTGCACGTGATGACCACCCACATGAGCCACAATGGCTTTCGCAGCTTTTTCTGGACCCACACATCTCAGAAGCCTTATTGCATAATGACCCAGTCTGCTTTGGAGGATAATGGAGAAACTTTAATCTTTCTGCCCCAAATCCAGAATATCTTGGTGATTAGAGTGTCCTCCCAAGTAGTAAAAATTCAGGGCCCAACACAGGGCTCATGTCTGTCGCTCCCTAAGTGAGAACATTGACCTGTTGCTGCTAGAACCTGTTATGAAAAAGTCGTAACTCCACACCACCACTAGCCATTTTTTGAGCTGACAACAACATCATTGGTATGTCTGAAGTAGACCCCAGACGAAACAATCAGATGCCTCTTGGAAGGTCCTACATGGCAGATGATAGATAGGCAGTTAGTGCAGGCAAAGCCTACAGGCTTTGGATCTCCTTCTACATTTAAGCAGACTGAGTGTTACTTTAAATTGTTCTCTTGAACAGATAAATTCCATTTATATTTACTTTTAGGTACATTGGTGCTATTTTGGATATAATCTTTGAAATATACTTCTGCAGAGTATTCCAGTGGCTTCTTAAGTCCACTCCCATCCAGCAGAAACATTTTGAACTTTAAAATATTTTAAACATTGTCATGTACAAACATATATCCAAAATATGATCACATACAAAAGTGATTTTTTGACTTAGCATAGATGATGATAGAATATGTGTTTTCAATCACAAACTTTCTCTATTTTGTTGCCTAGATTTTACAGCTTTACTCGTTGATATTATTGGGAACTCCACCAGTTATCTCACAGAAATTTTCAAATCCACTTCTATTCTCTCAGGTTTGCATTTCCTTCTAACATTTGTCATAGTCTTATTTGTCTGATTTACTCCTGGCATGGAAACAAGCATAGAAATGTGTATAAAAGCCTATTGCTCTTACTCAGCAGCATTTTTCTTGCAAAGTATGGACTGCAGTTATTAAAAAAGTCTCCTTAGAGGAACAAGATACATATATAATGTGTATATATATAATATAGAGACATACATGTTTCTATGTGCAGCTATGTTTTGTTTGAAAGTGTGGTTAATTATTATTAAATACTGGTATTTTGGGGAATTATGATTCCCAAAGAATAATTGTGGGCTATATTATCTGAAGAATTTTTTTTCCATGTAAAAATACTTGTAATTTAGAATTTTAATTAGATAGAAACATTTTCCCTGGAAATATTAGCATTTGGATTTGATGCTGGTTTAAGGGTTTTGTCGAAAATCAGATCAGAAGGAAAATATTAGGTCAGCTGCAGCAGCCACATACCGTTTTGTGTTTGTCTTTTCAACTGTTTAAGATAATATCATATAATGCAAACTGGTAACAATGATCTGTTTTATATTTTTTTTTGCCTTTCAGTACGTCAGAGCAATGATTCAGATGATTGTATCTACATCTGTGTGACGACAGGGCAGACGGGTAGAAGTTAAAACCATTCCACCCCCAAATATTGCCCTACTTATTCTCAGTGATGACTTATACTAGAAACAAGCCTTTCTTGATATTTGTAAGCATTTCTATTTGCAGGGAGAAATCTGTCTGACTTTTGGGAAATGCTGGAGAAGTCTCCTGTTATTAATTACACATTTTCCAGTAACACATCTTCTGACCTGGGTAAGTATACCCTGGGGAATAAAAGAAAACAGCAACAACAATGCAAACCACCTCCAGGTTGCTCTTGCAATGAATAGTCCATCTTCATAACTTAAAAATATTTTTAAATATTATTTTATATTTTTATTATTACTTATATATGTACACATCATTATATATTTTATTATCATTAAAAACAGAATTTTATTTTATATTATTACAAATGTAATATAATATTTATATTATAAATATAAGTAAAATTTGCAAACGTTTAAATAATTATCTACAAGGTCTTCTGGTGGAGGAATGAACAAAACCTCCTGGGATGAGAACTTTTACAGAATTCAGCACTGGACTGGGGAGGCTCCCTGATGCTCTTAATCTAAACGGGTACCTTCCTTAGCTCTCAGCACAAATTACCTCCAACGTTTACGTGAGTTACCTTCAGAAAGGAGTTGAATATATTCAGCCAGTGTGCTGCGTGGCTCCTCCACTCAAAACTGCTTTGCCAGGTCGAGCTGCACTTCAGATGCTCTCCTGTCATTGCTGCCCAGGACTATTTCTCATTTTCAATGCTTGATTAAAACAGGCAGATAGTGAAATCAGTGGCAAGTTTACCTGTGCTGAAAGCTGTAGGATGCTTCTCTCCTGTTCAAAAAAAAAAAAATCAAAGACACTTGGCCAAAAATGACTTTAATTAAGGACAACTGCTGTTTCTATCAACCAGAACTTGATTTCTTTCCTTTTTATCACACAATATGCGATGGATGGTGAGCATTCTAACCCTATATTCTCATACCCCAAAGACCTAGATTCGATTTTTTCAAGTTTCGTGAAATTACAGGAAGACCGAAACAAAACAGTGGATCCATCAGCAGAACATGTGTGGACATCTAAAAGTGAGCGAATATTGTCAGAACTAAATTTATATTCTCCTTGATTAACGTCTTGACAAGTGATCACGTATGTTTGCTGCACAGCACTGTGATGTTGAACTACAATTACAGCGTAAGATAAAAGTTTATCCGAAACAGCAGAAGATCAGGTCAGTAATGCATTGAATAGCTGGAGGATAGAAAAGCTATTGTAAAAAGCCATTTTATTAGGAAAAAAAGTTTTCTAAAGAGGCAGAGAAGTAAAGAAAAAATGGTTGATGGGTTTAAACAAAAAAAGATTGTTTAAACTCTTTCGTCTCTTTTTTATTGTCGTTTTTTTCTGTTTTTTTCTCTATCTTTGACTTTATATGACATTCAGTTGTGAGTACCTCAGTATTTCATAAACTTCAGTGCATTTAGCTTCACCACAGGGCTACAAGATAGAAAAGTGCTAGTCTACCTCATTCTGAAAGCCGAAAAGCAAGGCTTCACACTTGCTTGCATGTAGTAGAGGCCAAGAGAAATTCAGACCTTGACTTCATACCTCCTCGTCACTGCAGCTGCATCTCTCTACAGCAAAATGTCTACAATTTCCCTAGTCAGCCTGCTGTCTTTTTATAAGCTCTTAATTTGCTTAACTGCATACCAGCCTTTATTATCTCTTCTAGCCCCAAGTGTCATTCCTGCCACAAAATACTGTCAGTTCTCAAATGCCAGTATCTGCTCTCCAGTACCTGCCTGCTCCCCTTCACATAGACAAGAGCTTTCATCTCTTTTCTCTGTAGTGAAGCAGTTTAGGAAATAATAAAAAATAGTTCATGTGAAGAAAAAAAAACCACTTTGCAGGAACATTTCGATTTCTTGTTCATGAAAACTTGCACATTAAAATGTTCTCAGTTAAAATTTCAAACATTATTGGCACTCCCCATGTTTCCATATTTAAAATGAAATGGAGAGGTGGCTGCTCACCTGCCAGGGGAAGCACTCAAGGAGTAGATGGGATTTTCTGGGTGCATTTTCAATATTATTGTCCCCCCAGTGTTATGCTTGTTGCTGCCATGGGGCACCAGCATCCACAGTGCGTTGCTGGTGTCCTCCCTCTGTCTCTTCTGCTTCTCCAGCTACCAGGGTCCCTCTTGCCCAGAAAGGGGAGGAAATCCCCACCACGAGGTTCCCACCATGGCCAAAGACGGTTGGAGCAAAAGGATCGGGGTTTCCATCGCCGCATGTGGATGCTTCCAGACCACGAGGCACGGCCGGACCCCCTCCTACTGCTGGGGGGAGCTCGGCCCCACCACCAGCCCTGCGGCCCAGCCCCAGTGAGTACAGCGAGGAGGACTGACACCTGCTTTACCCCGCTAGCGGTGGGATTTAGCCAAAAGCTGAAACCACATCTCTGAGGTGGAGGTTGGGAGGCCCTTCAGGGACACCCACTCTGGGTCACTAGTGAGTCGATTTCTTTGTTGTAGAAGTGCTAAAATCAGGGATAGGGTCCATCCCGTAGTTTCTGATCCTTTGGGGAAAAACTAAGTCTTGCTCCTCATGGACATTTCTGCCACCCAGGTCTTCCCTCACATTTTGCTCCAAATTTGGTGAGCAGACCTGTGGAAAAGCAATATAGAGCTGCTTCTCTCGGTCTCCACTAAACATACCTTCTTTAAATCCTACTTTTCCCTAGCCCACGGACTTTTCAAGCTCTAGGAAAGTACAGCTTTTGTCCTTCCTTTTTCATCCTGACATTTTTATATGCCACTGGAAGTACTGGGTGAGCGACTCTGGCTGTTGAGCTGTCTCATGTATAGCAATTCTTCTCAGCAGACAGATAAATAACAAATATCCTGAATGACACGAGGCATGTGTCTTTCTGTTCCCATAGCTGACATGCATGCTTTTTGGATGCAGACGGTGTCTCCTCAAGAAACCAGCAAACTGATGCAAACAGAGCCAGGTGAGATTGATCTGGGATAATAACAAAGTGTGTCAGTTGGCACATTTATGAAATAGAAAATAATATATATAGAAATAGGTGACTGTGAATGTCTTCATACATCAATGTCTATGTAAGTGTCTATTAGTGGTCTGTGGCGTCAGCTTTTTTTTTTATTTTCTGTTATTCTTTCAATCAACCTTCCTTTTTTTTTTTTTTTTACGATGTGAAGGCAAGTTATATTCTTTTCCCTCCTTCAGATATGCCTTCCTCAGTACTGTCTATGCCACCCTACAGGCCTGGTGTGACACTGAAACTTTACTCAGCTACCAGTAAGTAGCTGCACCTCATGCAGCAAAAATAGTAGTATGTTTGAAAGTGTATTAATACACAAATTTTCCCACACAGAAACAACATACATGTTTAATTTATGTGATATCTTATGTATGTAAAACACCCAAAACGTCTAAGGGACTGCTTCCATATTTGTTTATGAATCATATACAATCACACATTCAAAATATAAATCATACTGTGGTGGTAGAATTAACATATGTACTCCATGTGTCAATTTTAACATGGATTGGTTATTGGAGAATCTTAAAATCCATTCATTCCAAAAGAAAGCATGATACTTTAAATCTCCCTATTGGTACAAATAAAATGATTAAGTCAATCAATGCCA
This sequence comes from Gymnogyps californianus, assembly GCF_018139145.2. NCBI lineage: Eukaryota > Metazoa > Chordata > Aves > Accipitriformes > Cathartidae > Gymnogyps > Gymnogyps californianus. The sequence goes on from NC_059472.1 coordinate 9,174,542, forward strand.
TATGAAATCTCCAGAATTGCCCTGAATTTACAATACCGCAAACATTCTCTTCAGCTGAAGAAGGATCATTATCAACTAGATTTTCAGGAAAGCTCAGTTCTTCCTTTTAAGCACCAAAATAAAGAGTTAGAAATTAAGAGTTAATATAAAATGGTGTGCCACTCCACTTATAAGTATCATATACTCATGTCGGCAATAAAATTGTATTTACAGATAAGTATTTAGTAAGAGATGACATGCTTTGAAAAACTGGACCTGTTTCGATGCCAGGAGGGGAGTCTGAACTCTGGGAGAGGCCAGCACCGGCTTTGGATGCTGAGCATGTGTTTGTGTCTGAGTCCAGGCTACCTACGCCCAAATTTGCAAAGCAGGAGCAGAGCTCAGGGGTGCAACGGGAATAAATCTCAGCCACAAATCCCAGTCTTGGCGACTGAAGACGACTAGTTCAGCTCTAGGTACCAGCATCATGAACACCTAAAACTAGGTAAAATGCACCCCATCCTGTAGACATCTTTAGCACCCTTGGGGTCCTTCCACTCCCAGTCTGGTGTCCTTGCTCCCAGTGGTCATACTGGAAACCAAGTCACTTGCCAGCTGAGCGGCGGGCAAGGTACAGCTGAAGTTGCATGTGTGTCACAGTTCCTGATTATATGCTCCCCATTAACCTGGTAGTTAAGGAAGTCAGTTTGAGGGATATGTTGGCATATATGTTCCAGCATTGATACTAATATGGAAAGTACATCAGTATTAGCATGATTTCATACTGGAGTGAAAATCCAGACTGCCTATCCTGGGATCCAGATAAAATCTACGTGCCTGTATTCCAGACCAGGACTGTGATTGTCTGCTGTTTGGTGCAGCATAATCTTTTTAGGAAGAGAAATTTGGTAGCTACCACTGAGGTCGCTGTGAAAACTCCTAATGTGCATGATGTTAGGGCAATGCTTGTGCTCAGCTCAAGACTAGAAAGGAAAAACATGGTCCCCGTTTTTCCAGGATGAACAGGTGGCTCAATTCCAAGGTTTCCTGGTATTAGGACTATGGCCTGCCAGTTTGGCTGCTTAGAGCTGTGATGGAGCTATGAGCTCATGGGACACTCTGGGAAGAGGCTGTTCCTGGTCCCCCCGTTGAAGTTGACTCTGTTGCTACCACAAATGAGGGGGAACATGAGTCTTGCTGGGTGGTGAGGACTGCCAGAGGGAATTTTGGAAATCTGTCCCTCAACTGCTTGTGTTTCTGTGTGGTGACTGTCTAAGAGAAGCATAGACACTGGGTAGTGCAAAGATAATGTATCGGACCAAATTGCAGGGGTCTTCAGTATCATTTTGACTTGATATTATAGATAAAACCAGAGGAGTCTAAAGAACTAAAACGCCAGTCAAATAATAATTTTTCAAAGGTCTGCTTGAACACCTAGGAAATACAACAAAAAAAATTGATAATATGAGCAAATAAAGGCCTGCAAATTCTGAAGGATGGTAGGCGAGGAGAGCAAAGAGAAACGCTGATTATATAGTTTGTGATGGATTAGCAGGAAACATGGGAAAATAAACTGCACCGTTCTGGTATTGTCAAAGGAAATCGTGAGTCTTTGATATGGATTCCTAATAAATCTGAATAAGAGAAAACTGCTGCTGATAGTTAGCCTGTCAAAACAGGAGAGGCAAAGTGAAAAACTGAGCATCACCAGCAGGTTTTTGCATGAAGGGAAACTCTGCAGCCTTGTGGTCCTTCTCTGCTAGTGGAGCTGAGCCAGAGCATCGGGGATGCAGCCAGTTCCCTGGCTCCATACAGGCAACCCTCAGGTCTTCATTTCGGGATTACTTGGAGGCTTAAAATCCAAGTTCTGGCCTCGATTCCCTGCTAATCTCACCATTTCTAATGATATTTTGAGTACTGACTTCTCTTGGCTCATTGCTGAATTCCAACACAAATTTACTTGTCTGTAAAGGGTTTTTTTGGGGAGGTGAACATATTTGAGTCAGAGAGAAAGGTTCTTTCACAAATCTTCATTTTTTCTGTCACTGGGAATAATCACATAGCAGGTGAGCAGTGGTATCTTACAGCTTTGATGTCATTTGCTTTTTCCCTTGGTTTTGCTATTGTTGCCTATTGCAGCAATCCAAGACCAGGATCCTGTGCTGTTACATTTTGTAGCTTTTGTTGATTCTGATGAGGTTTTTCATAGTTCTCAGCCCTGTTCTGGTTGGCTGAGTTTATCAGCATATATTGGGTTGCTTGTCTTCTTTTCTTCCTCTTTTTTAAATTTTGTTTTACTCATACTATTAGAAAAGAAAGCATTTGAGAGCATACGACTCAGTGGGACATCCATTTTCAGAAGTAAATGTTATCAGAGTTAAAAATACTGACCATGAAAAACAAAGTTTGACAACAGCATCAAGTGATCATACAAACACAAGTCCTGCAGAAAGGCAGGGTCAGGGAAGAGGGAGAGGAAGCTAATGCCTGGGAGGCCTGAGAACACTGCAATAAAAAAACTACTGAGTTTACTGAGTTTACCGTGTCTACCGAGACATGTTTCCAAGGAGAAGACTCGCTAGTGCTGAGCCAAGGAGCAGTTCTTGATGTAAGAGGCTTTTCAAGCCATGGAGATAGGAAGCTAAATATCCTTTTTTGATCCTTCTCTCATTTTACTTCTGTTTAAAGAGCTCAGAATACCAGAGTCCTCATCTTACCTCCCATAACATACATTGGTTGCGTGAAGGAAATGAGCCAATGTCATATCACATGAATATAATTTGACTTCTTGACACTTTTGATGGTGTGAAGAGAAGAATTTAAGATGAACTAGGTCTTCTTATCTTGACTGGGAGCAGAGAAATATGCTATGGTAATTCTCATCCATCAAAAATTCTGCACAAAACCAAAGTTCTATGCATGTCTTGTTTGCTTTGGGCAACTTTGACTTGAGGATTAAATAACGGTCAGCCAACTGGAAGTTGCTGGAGTGTGTGACTGGACTGGTGGTATGCACAGTCCAGAGTTTGCTCATGTGCCAGTTGCTGTCTGGTGGGCAACACTGTAGATCCTGGAGAACCTAGGACTGGGAATCAGCCCATTCTGAAAAGGCTGGGAAACATGGATTTCAATGAGATCAGGGAATGGAGAGTCACTAAATGCCTCTTCATCAGAAACCACGATGGCAAGAGGCTGTCTACCTGCATATATCAATCATGCATTTGGGAATTAAATCGAACAGTGGGATTGCAAAGCAATGAAGGGCATCCACAACTCTCTGAAGACTGAGATGTTATTCCAAGAAGTCATTTCTTAAATCACAAAAGTGGATGCCAACTGATAAAATACACAAGTGTGTATATTAGAGCATGCAGGGAGGGATATTGTAAGTCTGAATTATTCACAGTAGCCATAACATTGCTTTTCCCTGGCAGCAAAATTTAATCTCAGTGTCAGAGAGACGTGATATTGAGTTAATAATGGAAAGGGCTGTTTACTGCAGCAAGAATTGGTCACTTTTATCTGCCTGTGACAGTAACATAGTAATTTCAAATAGCCAAGAACAAAGCTCTGCACAGGGAGCTGCGATTCCTGCATTTTCTGGCCTGTTTTGACTGACTCGATTTCTTAGAGAAGAAAATTCTTAGACAAGAAAGTTCTGAAATAAATTCTTACTTTTAATTCTTTTTTAAAATTTCAATCCAAATCTGTAGGAACTTATGAATTGAATACAAAAAACACATTTCACAGTAGAAGTTTATTACAGAAGAGATATAAAAAATTACTATGAAGGACATAAAAGTATAATTTCAACAATATGATGTGAGTATACTATCCAATCCAAAAAAAATTAAATACAACATTGACTGAAAGAGAATTTCAGCATTAAATAAATACAGTATTATGTAAATGCAGCATTAATTTAAAATTAAGTGATTGTCAAAAATTAAAACCAAAGAAATTTGTTTAACTTTCAGCTTTTTTATTTGACTTCTCTTTCCCACATAGATGAATCCAAATTGAAATTGCAGTCATTCAATTTACATTTAGATAAAGTTGAATTTCTGCTGGCAAAACACACAGCTTGAGTAAAGCATTTAACACCTGTTAGGCAGGACAGCGAGTACCCACTTTGATGGAGACTTTGAGATTTGTTGGAGGGTGGCCTTTGGCAAGTTTTAATTATTCACAGGAACTCTAACATGCCTTTTCATGGACAACTTATATTAAAACCTCATTGCCACGTGCTCTGATGTTCAGTTATTAACATAAAAAGTGTTTATTAAAGGAAAAAATCATTCATTTTTAATTGCCATCAAGCGGAAAAAAATCAAGGTGTGTCAAATGCTATTAAGTGGACAATGCCTAATGACATTTATGCAAAGCTGCTAAAATTAAGAGAAATGGGGCTCCCTTTTGCGCATCCCTGACTAATAACATCTGATATTTGTGTAGTGCCTTTGACACACAACTGGTTTTCAGAGGGGCCTGTGAGTTTGGGAGCTGCACGTATCTGCCCGTTCCTCCTCCATGAGTCCTACTACCTTGGGCAAACGCTGGCGGAAGAGAAATAGTTTCATAGTGATCTCTTTCAAGTTGGCAGTGCCTTTATTTTCCTCCTGCCCATGAATGCCATTTTATATTAAACTTCTTGTCAGCACTAGATGACTCAAGCTTATTTCAACAGAACTTCATTAGTCCAAATTTAACCTCCGTAAACTCTCCTATCACATAACATAAGATGGCCCAAAGCTATAAAGCATGTGAGACATGTGAACCTGGAAATGCAATTACACTGTCTAAGGGGATTATACTCTGGAGGTAAGGCAGTTTATCTACACATGGCCAAATCTTCTGCTAGTTACGCAAACGGAAAAGCCAGTTGACAATCAGACTGCAGCCGCCTTGGCTCTGCACATTTGGGCTCTTCCACCCCAATGGGTGCATGTGAGGGGGACACCCACATCATGCAAAATGTGCTCTCTCACAGCCTGGTCCCTGGTTATCTTTTCAGAGCCCCAGCATGGTGTTTGCAGGGATATCCCTTGTTTTTCGGAGTGCTGGTGTAGGGGAGATATCCCTTTGGAAGGACTGCTGCGTGTAGGGGACAACACGGTGTGTGTGCGTGCAGCTCCCCACAGTTGGATGTGACGCCTTGCAGGGCAGGTGGCTTCACTGCAGCAACCCAAAGTGTGCCTACACACAGCATCTCCTCTTCAGAGCATAGTTATTAAATATGCAAAGGAGAGGTGGTTACACACCTGTTTTAGCCATGCCCTGGTAGCCTTTTAGCATATTGTAAATACTGCATTTTTTTTTTTTTTTCTAGCAAGTGCTTTGATTCTGATCCATCATAACACAACTGTTAGCTAAGGTGCAAGATGATGTGTGACAGGTAACGGTTTGGAGAAGACAAGACTATGACAAATGTTAGGTTTTTGTCTTAATATGGTGAAGAAAAGTCCTGAAAAACTGAAAACAACTTCAATTTTCCCTTACCTTTTCTCAATTTCCCCCATTTTCACCTTACCTTCTTTTCTCTTTTTGTATAACAGAAAGGGAGTCTGAAAAGAGATTGTATTTGACACTGAAAAAACCACCTAGCAATTCAGGATTTTGTTATAAGCTGCCATCACCTATCCTATAATATTGCTTTTTCTGCAGTCTGGCACAGCTACATTTGCTGGCGGGATGAAATGTTTGGTGTGCAAATGTTTATCTCTTGCTGCTGACTGCAGAAGATTCAATGAATAGAGTAAACTAGAGAGGGGAAGAGAAAGTCCATCCCCAGGTACATTATTTCCCTGTATTTTTCTGAAGTTAAAATAATATAATGGTGCTCACTTGAAGGAAAAAACACTGATTAACCAGCTGGCTCCTGGCAAATAAATAGTAAAATGGAGAAATTATTCCTACCTTCCTCCCAGTGCAGGCAAAAATTGACCTTTTCTCCTCCAGTTACTTGTCAGTTTTCAGGAAACCTGTAGGAAAGTATTTATCCAGAGGATCTTTACCTGTCCCTAAAAGCTGGGCTGAAATTAGCTGATTACTCAAGTCACTAGCAGTAAGAAGGGGAAAACTGACAGATGGAGAGATGGACAGAGAGAAAGTCATAACTTCTGCATAAATAATCTTTATGTTGTTAATGAGACTAAAAAAAGTGATGGAGAGAGCAGTGAGAGTCTGTTCGTTTATTAGCTCAGTCATATTTAATCTAGGATTCAGATTTAGAGGGTGGGTGTAGGGAAGCATGTGGAACTGGAAGTTAATTTTTCGTTAAAGTAGCAGATGCATATAGAAAATATCAAATATAATAAGCATGCAGTGCTGTTCTTTGTCTTGTTGTTTTGCACTGTGGAAAACTGATGCTTCAGTGGCAGCTGAACCTCCATCTAAACAGGTAACAATAAATAAATTACACCTTTACAGTCATTCCTTACATTTGTGATAAATAAAAGCAACGTGGTTTTAAGTAACTAACCAGTAATGATAAATAATAATAAATTGAAGAGAACATTTAAGCTTTCACTCAAGCAACTGCCAGGCTGTGTGTTGTTTTCTTTTCAATTGTCTGCCTCACTCAGATTTGATTTTAAGATACCTACATGAGCTTATTAATCTGCATGTTTCTCATAGCCCAGATAAGGCATTGCAAGAAATTTAATGGGACAAGTATTTGAACTAGTTCAGAGTTGTATTTTTTCCTAGGGTGTCCACAGGCGATCCTCAAAGAGTCCCGTGTGACCTCTCCTCCTGTCACTCTTATAGTGCAAAAGATCAATCCCTGTGTGATGGAGCTGTGTAGGTTTTTTCAGCTGTGCCTCTGTGTCGGTCAGAGAAGATATTCCAGAAAGGAAGCCATGAGGTAAAAGCTGGCACTAGTTTTTCTCTCTCTCTGCTTAAAATACTCCATCAGGCTTTTTTCAAATGACAGTTTTCAATCACCAATGCTTATTTTTGAGAGTCTGTGGCTACTGGCTGAGACCCAAATGGGTCCCCAGTGCACCGATCAATACCTGATCTGGCTTCCAGTATTCAAACTCAGTGAATAAAGCTCAGCTGAATTTTTCCAAATATCTAATGGCATCATTGAGGTCAGAATCTAGCTTTTTATTTCCATATTCAGTATTAGCAGTATGATATGTATACAGCTGTGCTTATGAAGGATAACAAGCTACTGCTCTCCTAACTTTTAACTACATCTTTAGGTACTGTGTTGAATACTATACCTGGTTCTTGAAAAATGCAAGCTATGTCTGTGAAAGAGTCAAAAGAGTTTCTTACTCCCACAGTAAGTATATTTTCTGTTTATATCTCTACATACCTTATTATGAAGGTATAACAAAAAGTTTTACATATCCACAGAGTATTTGCTGTCTTTCATCAGATAGCTATTTTATCTGATAATGATCTTTTTAAGGGATTAGAAAAAAAAGATTCTTTAACCTTCATGTATGTTTTTAATATTTTCCTCATAAAACCTCTTCTGATGACAGTTTTCTTGTGTTCTTCCAGCATTAAAACAAAAATGCCTTAAAAACATCTGTATGTCGGTCTAGAGCACTGAGGAATTTTACTACAAGTTGGAAGACTGGTGGCAGTTTTAGTTGTCTCTTTCATTTCTCAGTGTAAAAATCAGGATGCAACATGTTATTTGCAAATATTTGTAACAAGACAAGCTATTAACCAGATGTTAACCTAGAAATACGTCTTCCTCCAAGGCATTGTAAAAATAACGTGTAAAAGCAGATGTATTTTATACAAGTGATGTAACTGCAATAAAAGCATTGAAAGGCTTTTAAAAATGGTATTTTGTAAAGGATATTTATATGGTTGGCTAGTGAATGCAAATAGTTTATTCTGGTTTTATTTACAATTAAGATAAAGTAATCAAAATGAACAAATACAAAATAATTTTAAAGCAACCTGAAATACTGAAGACAAGAAGAATTTTTCCTGGCGTTAAACGCACGCAGATTATCCATTATTCCAAATCAAGAGTCTCCCATTACTTCAGCAACTCATCTAGTGCAGAGCTCGACCAAGGAAATGTTCACACCTCTTGTACTCTCATTCTGTGATGTATTTGTGTGAGCTCACCAAGATTCATCTCTTTCCTTATATGCACCTCTGGTGAACTAAAAGCCAGTTCTAAAAAAGGGAAAAATAACCAAACAAATTGCACTATCCTATATTTTGCTACACTGCAGCAATATGATGCTACTATCAACCCAAAGTACATCATCAAGCCATTAATATTTCAAAAAAAGAAGATTATTTGCACTACAGCTGGTGCACATTGATGTTTCACTGAAGAAATATATGTTCAAAGTAACATAAAGCCAAAGAGAAATGTGGCACCATAAGGAACGCTGCCCCCAGGAAGAGGTGGGACGCAGCAGCCCTCTTCCAAAATACATTGCACTGTTGTGCCCAACAGCATGATGGAAGCATTTCTGTTATATCAAAGAGCAGGAAAGTCTGGAGTAGAACCAATTACAGTTGATATTGAAAGTTAGGCCAGTGGAAGAAATAGGAATGTCGATACAGTGAATGTATAAATCGGGAATATTAACATGGCCGTGGTACTGCAATGCTGTGGAGCGATCTCACTCTGCAGCATCTCTCCTCACCCAGGGCAGGATCAGTTCTGCTGTGAAGAGCCAGGTAAATTACACCTTTGTGCAACTGTTGCTTTTTAAATCTCACAAAAACATCTTAAAGCCTGAAGACATGATTTTAAACAAATAAATCTATATTGTTTCTCACATTTTTATCATTACGTTTTCTGAGAACTCAGGAAGAAGGACATGAAATAAAGAACATAAGGGGAGAAAATTATTAAAGTCAGTTTGACTTTGGGGGTTTTTAGGTTTGAATAAAAAGACAATATCACAAGCAAAATATTTTTTGAAAAGGCTTCCCTTTTAAAAGATTGTTTTATTTTTATTTTAATGAATTTAACCAGCTCTGAGTTGCAGCACTGATCTCCATGCTAAAGGACACTTTTGTGTTTATAAGAAATCATTCTGTGTTTTTCCTGCAGGAATACAAGTGCTTGGACAGAGTGCTAACCTCTCTGTAGTGCGATAGGGTGTGCCTGAGCTGTGTCTGGCACTGCGGGGAGGTCACAGCCTTCTCCACTCTCAGGTCTTGGAAAGGGCTGAGAGCTACTGCCCGAGCGTGTTCATGGGGAGAGAATTAGAAGGTATCACATAGTTATGGGCATCTTGTGAAAGGGGCTGAGAAAGGATTAATGGTACCTGAATGACAACCTTCTTGTCACAGATGTTTAAAACTTACTGTTTGGCTTTCCCAGGAGAATAATGAAAATTAATGAGAAAAACTACGAAATAAGAGAAGGAATGAAAAAGCGAGGCTCCATGAAAAAAGTTAACACATTGGCTGCGCTCAAAAAAAAAAAAGTTTTTCCATATTCCAGGGTTTTCAGTCCTGCAAAGCCTCTGTGCATGTTTGGCAAAAGTACAGAAATGATGGTGGCATGTCAGCAAATCAATATCTCAGAGGACTCATACTTCTTATTATGCCCAGTCAAGCCCACTGTGATTTGTCAAGCTGAAAATGTTTGTCAAGGCAGTAAAAATGCACTTTGGGCAATCCCTGGAGACTCTAACTGGAAACACCAAAACTCACATGAAAATGAATTTTCATATTATTAAGGCATAATTTCTGCCATGTTTCACTCTTCTGTCAAGTTCCTTGATAGGGCTGGTCACAGAAATGGTATGACTGGGCCCTGTCCTTTTCCTGGCAACATGTCAGTACTGAATCGATACAGAATCACAGAATTGTTGAGGTTGGAAGGGACCTCAGGAGGTTATCTGGTCCAACCCCCCTGCTCAGGCAGGGCCACCTAGCGCCAGTTGTCCAGGACCATGTCCAGATGGCTTTGGAATATCTCCAAAGGAGGATAGCCAGAGGGAGAGTCCACAGCCTCCCTGGGCAACCTGTGCCAGTGCTCGGTCACCCTCACAGTAAACAAGTGTTTCCTGATGTTCAGAGGGCACCTCCTGTGTTTCAGTCTGTGCCCATTGCCTCTGCTCCTGTCACTGGGCACCACTGAAAAGAGCCTGCCTCCGTCCTCTTTGCACCCTCCCTTCAGGTATTTATATGTATTGATAAGATCCCCTTGAGCCTTCTCTTCTCTAGGCTGAACAGTCCCAGCTCTCTCCGCCTTTCCTCATAGGAGAGATGCTCCAGTCCCTTCATCATCTTTGTGGCCCTTCTTTGGACTGTCTCAAGTTTGTCCATGTCTGTCTCATACTGAGGAGCCCAAAATTGGACACAGTACTCCAGGTGTGGCCTCATCAGTGCTGAGTAGAGGGGAAGGATCTACTCCCTCGATCTGCTGGCAATATTTTGCCTAATACAGCTGAGGATATCTTTAGCCTTCTTTGCTGCAAGGACACACTGCTTACTCACGTTCAACTTGGTGTCCACCAGGACTCCAGGTCCTTTTCTGCCAAGCTGCTTTCCAGCTCGGTGGCCCCCGGCATACATTGATGCATGGGGTTGTACCTCCCCAGGTGCAGGACTTTGCTTGAACTTCATGAAGTTCCTGTTGGCCCATTTCTCCAGCCTGTCAAGATGCCTCTGGATGGCAGCATGACCCTCTGGCATATCAGCCACTCCTCCCAGTTCGGTGTCATCTGCTAACTTGCTGAGGGTACACTCTGCCCCAGCATCCAGATCACTAATGAAGATGTTAAGCAAGACTGGACCCAGTATTGACCGCTGGTGTACACTGCTAGTCACTGGCCTCCAACTAGACTTTGTGCCACTGACCACCACCCTCTGGACCTGACATTCAGTCAGTTTTCAGCCCACCTCACTGGGCTCATCCAGCCCATATATCAACAGCTTCTCTATGAGGATCTTATGGGAGACAGTGTCAAAGGCCTTTCTGAAGACAGTGGAGTTCACAGGGCCTTGGAGGAGCCAAGCCTTTTGTTCACGTAAGTATTTTTACAATTCCCAATTTGTCAGACTTCTCACTTCTCCATGCTAAAACTCAGTGGACAGTTTGCCTTTGTTGATGGCATCTTTGAAGGGTAGCTGTGTCTGACCCGGGCAGAAAGCACACCTTCCCGATGAGGAGAAGCCTTCCCAAAGCCCATCATTGACTCTACTTTCCCCTGGATTTCACTCAGCTTTGGATCAGAGCCACCGTGGATAGATGAGAGCAGACTTCTCAACCCTGAGGAATGTCAGGGTTTAAAGGTGTATAAATTTTCACTTGTCTTTCATCACTGAGCACTACCTCTTGCTAAGCTATTAAAGCCATATTCACATGGCTCAGAGATTTTGTGAGTGATTAATAACAATGAGATGATTGTTATTTAATTACAGCCAAGAGTATTAGGGAAAGTTACTAAACGGTGAATGCACCTGCAGAACAGACTTCTCAGTATAGGTCCTTTACATGGCTGGAGCTATATTACTAAGATACACTGTGGGCATAATGACTCTAAGGAATCTCATGGAAGAATTAATTAATAAATGTTGAAGGGGGTTTGATAAAGGAAGTGATCACATGGGTGAGGTATATATCCAAGTGGGTATAAATAACTTAGTACTGACTTTGTTGAAATCCATTTGTCCTCCATCCAACTGCTTTCGAATAATATCCCTCAAGGTAAGCCTTTCTAGACGTACTCTATAATACAGGAATCAGGAAGAAAACAATGTAGAATAAGCTATTTGGGAGTGTGGAGTTGTAGAATAAAGTATAGGTAAGAGATTTGGGATAATAGGCTATAAATATTTAGAGCTGTTAGATTTATAACCTCACTTCCTGATGAAATATTACAAGATTTTTTAATAGAAATGAATGCAATATTTGACCTTACGGGAGCAGATAATCAACAGTAGATACATATTTCAAAATTGATGTTCATTTATTTGCCTGTAAAAAACTCCATGCCTGACTTTCTTACTTAGAAAATCATTCTAAATTTAGGGTAAACTGTGACTGTAGTTCAAAACCAATCTAGTATCTGTCATTTAATGAATACTAATGCAAGGCTTTTAGCCTCAGAAGAATTCTTTACACACATTTCTGTAAGAACAAGCACACCCAGAACTTGAAGAGCTCCAAACAACATAGCATTTATCATTAGGAAAATATATAATACATTAGGTGAGTCTCAACACAGATTAGAGTAAATGTTTGACTACAAAGTGGGAGAGATTTTTGTGATGTGAAGCAAACTAATATAATGGATTGCAGATTAACTGGATTCAATAGAATTAATCCCAGAATGTTTCTTCATTTACACAGCGTTTCACAATATCTGCATTTAAACATAAGGTGAAGAATTGTTTAAAAATCCTGTTAGATTAAGTAAGATGTAAAAACACTTTACAAAACAAAAGAAACTTCAAGTATACCATTTCATTGCTAAATGGACTTCCCCTGTCTATGGCACTTTGGCAGAGCCTGTTGACTTACCTAAAGCAATACCAAAATAAATATTGTTAGTCAGGTTTATAGAGGACATCGGTGAAATTTGAAGGATACATAAGGCTCATCGTTGCTGTAATATGTGCATTGACTATGATACGGGTAAAACCTGAATTGCGTCAAGCAGAAATATGGCCAGGCTACAAAAGAATGATTTTCTAAGCTGATGTCTTCCCACTCCCAGATTCAAGAGAGAACATTCTGCCTAATATTTTACTTAACTCACCAGGCACACCAGTCTGCTGTGTGACTTTTTCTTGGTTTTGGATTAAACAAAAAATGATTGTAATTCTGCTGGTGTCTACGTCAATGGTCTTGTACAGTGGTAAGTGGCAATGTATTTTTATGATTATTTGACATTTATGCCTAAATGCTATTTTAAGTATGTGCATTTGGAAACAATCCTTTAGAAGCACGCCTTCTGTCCCCTCAAACCTAGTTGTTCAACACCCAAATGTACTTAAATAAGTTTATCTATGGAGTACTTATAAAACCTATTTTTCTCAGGACTTGTAGTGAAGCAAGAAACATTCAGTAGACTTAAAAATATAACCAAAAAATTGCAACTTCCCTTCTCCTAGCATTTCGTCATTATTTAAGTCCTTTAAACTCCAAAAAAGTTGCAAGTTACATATAAAGACATTCTACTCATTAAATACATGTGTATTGCCTAAATTCTCCAAACCATTAAGTGCATCCTGAAATACAACTCACGTTCAGCTAAAGCTCCTCCTTCAAATTTTACTATGAATAAGGTTTTTTCCTTCATATAACTCTTTAGATTTTATTGTCATGGGTGAATGAGCTTTCCAGTAACAGGGATGGGCAAACATTTCAATTTCTGCAGTCCCTGCACTGTGTAGGAAAGTCAGTAAGAGTAGCAGTGTGCAGGTGAAGAGAAGGACTTTTAGGAGGTCTAACACCATTTCTGGTCATTCCACAGGGTTATTTCTAAAGGGAAAAGAAAGCTCAGCACCTTGGCATAGACAAAACTCTGTGCTGACTTACTTCAACTTCACAAGTTGCCTCTCTTCTAAGGGTTGCGTGCATTAGAAGTCAGTAAAGAAACAGGTCTAACACAAAACACATGGGCTAAAATATATTGATGAAGCTGAACCTTAAGATTCCTACTATACGAATAGAAATCAGTAAGAATATTAGCATTCCCCACTGCAGTGATAGAGAATGTCAAAATAGCTACACCATTTATTCATAAAAATAAATGGGTATTTAGTCCCCAGATGTAAAGGGAACTATATATTGATAATATGTAGTACACTCAGAAATATCTGGACACGCAGAAATTTTTCTGACATAGCATTTGAAAGAGATTTCCCCCCAAACCTCAAAAGGCTGTGCCACAGTTTTTAGATTCTTTTACCCCAGCGAAGCGCAGTCTGAGCACAATGATTTAAAATGTCACCATTTTTAGGTTTGGAGAGGATTATTGATTTATATTTATGTGGGATCTATTCTGCTGATCTCTGCTTTGAGACTGAAGCAAATATCTGTGCATGAACTAGCATTTTTGTGAGGAGCTAATGTGATTTACCTTGAATAAATCAAATATAGGTTGGGTTTGCTGCACTCTGTCTTTTCCCAGAACAATCAAGGTTTTTGCTCCCTGACGATTATAATGACTGCATCCATGTCCTATATTATGACATTTTAATTAGCCACGATTGCAAAAAACCAACTGGAGGTTCACTGATATTTTTTTGATGGGCTTTTTTCAGATAACACTTCAGAAAAGCATTGTCAGAGTAGCAACATCACAGACACAGTCCAGAAACATTTTTATGTGTATCTGAATGTTGAATGAAATTCTGTGGATAAGGTATACAACTGGAAAGCTGAAGAGCTGATGTATCATACAAGTCTCCTCAGGACTTGTGCCAAGTCATTTAGCAGGTTTTAGAAAAAGGTGAGAGAATTTGACCCCCCTGGAATCTTCTGAGGTTTAAAGGATTGATTTTTGTAGTGCAATCTTTCACCGGCTATACAGGGAATGACGTAGGACCAATAGCCCCAAAAGACATGACAGCAAAAGAAGAAAAGAGAATAATTCATCCAGAAAGTATTTTCTCTTTGTCCCTACCCCCACAATTTAAACAAAATTAAGCCATCTTGCTAGCAAACATTGGTTCATTGATCTTGACTTGGTGACAATTAGAAATATCGTTCTTTGTAATGAAAGGATTAGAAGAGCCAAAGGTTTACCAAGCTGCTGACCCTGTGGTAGAGATTTTTCTCCAGGGGAGCTTCAAACATTTCTGTGTTAATTGGGTGTGTGCAAATTAAGTTTGCTGAGAAGAACTACGTGCTAGTGAAGGATGCTGGAGCAATCACAACTTCCAGCAGTTCTGTAACATGGCTTTATCAATTCTCTCCTCTGTCTCATTTCAACTCAATGGGATTTTCGTGTTTGCCAAAATTTTGCTGAAAGGACTAAATGATCAATGGCTATTCATCAACAGACACAGAGTTTGAGCCAAGGTGTTACGCAGTGTGTCAAAACCTGGCTCTACATGCACTTGATAGAACGTGGCTTGGGGGAAGGATGTTTGTCATTGTGCAGGAAATACAGGTTTTAAGCCAGAAAATAAGGGGCAGTTTTTCTTTAGCAAACATGTGTACAAATATATAGCATTCAATACTATTTATTTTGCAAGGCACAACATTATTTTGCTTTAAATCTGAATTCCTCATGGCTGTCAAGCTTTCAACAGAGTTGTTCCAGTTCTGTGAAAAGGCAAGCCTTTATTGGGAGACCTTTTCTGGTTTGTGGAAAGCAGTCCGTTCCCCTTGGACCTGCTGCAATGAAGGACACTTCTGATGGATTGTTGTTCATCTAAAAGCTTTTCATTGTGACCAAGACTTTCAGGAAAAGAATGACATACGAGGAAGCACTTCTTCCTACCTCCTTCAATCCCATATCCATATTCTGCTACTAAACTTGAGACCTGAATTGTTGGAGGCATATGACTGTTACCATGAACATCTTGTTCACTCCACAAAAGTTGTAGACATCCTAAGAAGGCTCTTATATATGATTGAACAAAAAGTCCTATTTTTTCCTAATCCTTTTCTAAACATAGAGTTAAGCCTTATATCTAAAAAACCCACTACTCCGCTTTACTCTCTTACACCTATATTTATTGCAGGAAAATGCAACAGATTAGCAAGATAACTGTCAACTCTTTCCCAGAATCTTTCGTAGAGAAAATGGACAGCTTTCCTAATGCCAGTTATTCTGAGACATAAGCTATGCCGTGAATTTAACATTAGTTTTTTTCCTTCAGTTTTTCAATCCTTAGGCCAATAAATACTCTTGACTTATGACCTTTAAAAAAAAAAAAAGTCAAGTTTAAATAAATCCAAAGTAACACATTCTCTCCTAAAATCATGCAGAAGATAAGAACAAGGAAAAAAAATGGGAAGGGAGAGAACAAGTATTAGATTTCACCCTAATTCAGGACATGGCAAACAGAAAAAAAAAAGTATGGAAAATATACCACAGCATCTTCAAAAGGGAAAAGAGATAATTAAGAAAGAAATAGTGATAGGAAGAGATTCAATAAGGCAATAAGGACTCAGAAAAACCAAACCTCTTGACTTCAAATAAGTGAAGAGCCCAGGGTTACAGAGTAGAAACATTTGGGACAATGAAAGTAGTTGGCAACTGAAACAATTTTACACCATTCTACTAATTTATCCCAGTAAGTGTGACCGTTCAGAAGAGCACAGGAATACAAGGGTTAGCACATCCTCACTAGCAACATCTCAGTTTAACAGAGGACTGATTTTTAAGCTGAAGTCAATGTGACTTACCAGTATGCTTCTGGGCTTTCCTGGGCGTGGATGGAGCTAAGCAAATGTATCATGGCTTTGATAAATTGGCTTGCTAGTGTAGGAAAGTATTTAAAATGCCTGCAGTGTATGTGTCATAATGAAGTATATGTTGTTGGTTTGTTGGTTTTTTTTATTTTCAAATCTTTTTCTTCTCAAATTTGTTTGCTGAGGTAGGTGGCCAAGAATTGGAGCCGCCAGCATTCCTGCCAGAGCTTCTTAACACGCCTGAAAGAATCTTGAGTAAGAATGGTTTAAGCTTTACTTTTTACAATATTGCATGACAGTGGGGAATCACGTGTACTCCAGAAGCATTGCAGGGAAGTGTGCTGTTAGCAAATAGCTAGTAACTCTTATGTCAAAATGGTTTAACAACTAAAGCAAGACCAGTGACAGTCTAGGGAGAGTTCTTGTAATTTACTTTTTTAAAAAGAATTGTGGTTTGTTTCTGTTTTCATTTAGACAATGCCACATTCTTCAATGGAGTCTTTCAAAATGTGGAAAGTGTTGCATTATTTTTTGGTAAGTATGTGTTCCAGTTGTACTTGAGCACTGAATAGAAATCCTGTGGAGTTTGCTTTTACGTATACTGAAAAGGAACAGGGATTTTTGAGGCTGTAGATTTCCCCAAAGACTATTATAATACTAAATACTGCTGAGTGTCAAGCATTGCTCAATGTCCCCATGTTACTGCCTTGTTTAGACTCTGTGTTCATGCGAACATCACCCATGTGTGACCCACACCTGGCTCACCTCCTTTTACCATGCATTTTATGGCTGTTCTCTTTCCAGGCTGCCTAGGTTCTCACTTCACCTGGTTACAGTCCATCTTCACTAACTTCCCTGCTCTGCTCAACTTTGTGAACAAAATGAAGTGTGTTACTGGCTTTTGTCCCAGGGATTTTGAAGACTATGGTTGCTCTTGCCGATTTGAGATGGAAGGGCTCCCCGTGGATGAAGCTGATGAGTAAGTCTTATCCATGAGATGTCCTCTTCTGCCCTGACTGGCTGTCAGTGCCCTCATGCTCTGATGACCCGAAGCATAACACTTGCCTAAACGATTTAAGGACAGTTGTAAAAAAATAGAAGATTTATTCAGAGGGTAAGTCAGTCCCACACCATCCAGCTCTGTTTAATCTAGTCACCACTCACTTGCAACCTAAATATCTGATATGACCTACAAAAGATAGGTAGCTTCAAGTCTGGTTTATCAGCCCTGTCCTGTGTTATTCCTACCTGCTGGTGAGCACTATCTTCTTGCTGGGCCAACACCCCGCACCAGTTGCCTTACAGTATGGCTTGGAAACAGATGAAGTCGAGGTGGTCATAATCTACAGCATGTGATGATCCACTTGCTTCTTTTTTCTCATAGCTCGGAGTCTCTCTTTATTTCCCCACACTTCGATGTGGAGAAATACTCCCATCCTACAGATAAAAGCAGAGTCCCCCACACCTGCATATAATTCCACCGGTGCAACTCTGGTGGCACAGCTGGTTTAAACTGGTTGCAAAGAGTGGGCACTAATGCAACAGAATAAGTAAACACCATACCTATCATCTCCTTGACATATCTTACCCAGAGGTCTCTAAATTCTGAACAGATCTTTGTGAACAAAACCTCATTCATTTCTTTGTACCGGGGAATTCTGTCTCACACTTAAATCGGTGCTAAAAACTGGACAGCCTGTTAATAAGGTGAGTGGGAGAGCATTCATCTGAGGAGTTTAGTGGGTTTACAATCTTACCAAACTGTGGGTATTGGGAGCTGTGTAATATACCAGCAATGTAAGCTCATAGTGGACTATAATGAAAATGTCGGCATCTGAGGAGGAAGTTAAGTAGATCTTGCCCTGAATACCTGTGTACCTGCCAAGGCTGTAAGACACTGGAGCATCCAGGCACAAAGAACAAGGTAGCTCAATGGCTCTTCCCAGTACCATGCACCAGGAACAAAACCATCTGAACTCCACTCTGTGCTTTGAAGGGATACTGCCCCAGACCCTGAGTGGGCTAGTGAGAAAAAATGTAATAATCTCAGGCCAGGACAATCAAATGGTTGTTCACTTATGCCAGCAGGAGGTGTGAAAAGAAAATAAAAGAAAATCAAGATCCATCCATGTCTAAATAGAAAAAAGTTTTTTCCAACAATGTAATGTGATGTATTAATTCCCCGAGTGAAGACAACAATGGCTCAGAAAGGGCTAATGCCTATAGCTGGATGGAAATTAATCCATCCATCCTAGCATGGGATGGCTGGGGAAATGAAGATCTAACCCTGCTACTGGAAAAAAGCCATGAGACTTCTTATGAAAGGTTTTCTGAACAATCATGATGACATGCTGAAACAAGAGCTTCAGTCAGTTCAATGGATTGATACCCAAAGAGCTGAGCATCTGGGCTTTCGCTTCACTCAGCTTCATTTTAATGCAGAGCAGCATAAATACAGAAGCAGCAGAACGATATATCAGCAGTTTTGTTCTGCGAAACGTCCGCAGAGTCACTTTGTGTTTACAAATTGGTTAGCAGTCCTGCGGTGAGGTTTCCTTAGCAGCACGGCAACCCCACTGCAGTTTGCAGTAAATGGAGACTGGTTATTGTTTTGCCACTGACACAGATATGCCCTTGGTTCAAGAGAGCCTCCAAACAGGTGGCTGCTACGTGTCTTTCTCAGACACAGTTCCCACAGTGTTGCAATTTTTTCACTAACTTTATTTCTTAGAAACTAGTTTTGCAAACCTCGGATCTTGTCACTGCCATTTCTGTTCCATAAAAAAGGGCTGAACATCTCACTGTAGGTTTTTAAGGCATTGGAAAATGTTTGTGCTCGTAAGCCCAACCTTTTCCCATTTCCCAGAGTAGCTAGTTGACATATCTAAATTAGGAGCCTAGTCTACCTCCATAGTCCATGGGGAAAGAGAAGCAAGCCCAGAGGACAATCCATGTCTTACAATCCCCTGCTCGCAAAGGGAAGGCAAGTAAATTTTCTGATTAACTGTTGTAGTAAGTGTTGATGTAACTGTGATGCTCTAAACAAACAAGAACTGCAGGGAGTTTGTATTAGACTAATTATGCAGTTAGAGGAGCTTTCAGGTGCTGACACCTCACTAGACCTCAGGCAGAGACAGGAGTGGGTCTTGAGACATTTCATCAGCTGTATGTTTAAAACCCTGTTCCTGATGGAGCTTACAAACTTCAGCCTCACCTCTGAAACAAGGCACAGCAGTGTCTGTGGTGCAGAGGAACCATCAGGGCCTCTCTGCTGAATGCTATTTGCCCTCACCTTTGCTCAATACATTCCTGCAGTCTCCTAGACCAGGTTACAGCAGGGAGCAAAACAACTAACAGGCAGCAGAGACACTGGCGTGCAAGAAACCGGGCTTTGAAACTTCATCAGCTGGGATAACGCTATTCATGAGCTCTGATCTGCTGCTAGCAACCTGAGCAAACCTCATCACTGATGTCTTCCGCCACGTCAAAAGTCTGATTGCGGTTAGGACTTGGACTGCTTCTCTGGTTGTGAGGACAAATTAAATATTGTAATAATTATCTATTAATATAGTAAGTGTTTAAATATTAAATGCTTCCTAAATATAGGAAGTGAGAAAGTGAATGCGCAGCCTAGAAGGGAACCTGCAAGGGGCAGGTGTTTGATCCCTGCTCTGATCAGTGCAGGAATGCTTCTGTCCACCGGTGGGTTCCGTGCATATGCAGGGCTGTGGGTGATGTGTAAATAACACATTCATTGCGTCTTTAACAAAAATCCCACATGAGCTTAATTTAAGTTAACTCCTTACACAGTGATCGCAAGTTAACCCTTCCTGGCAGCAGATGCTGGTTTTAAGTGTTAATGTTGTTGTGCTGGTTTTGGCTGGGATAGAGTTAATTTTCTTCAGAGTAGCTAGTGTGGGGCTATGGTTTGGATTTGTGCTGAAAACAGTGTTGATAATACAGAGATGTTTTAGTTACTGCTGAGCAGTGCTCACACAGAGTCAAGGCCTTTGCTGCTTCTCACCCCACCCCACCAGCGAGTAGGCTGGGGGTGCACAAGAAGTTGGGAGGGGACACAGCCGGGACAGCTGACCCCAACTGACCAAAGGGATATTCCATACCATAGGACGTCATGCTCGGCATGTAAAGCTGGGGGAAGAAGGAAGGGGGTGATGTTCAGAGTGATGGCCTTCTTTGTCTTCCCAAGTAACCATCACGCATGATGGAGCCCTGCTTTCCTGGAGATGGCTGAACACCTGCCTGCCGATGGGAAGTGGTGAATGAATTCCTTGTTTTGCTTTGCTTGCGTGTGTGGCTTTTGCTTTACCTATTAAACTGTCTTTGTCTCAACCCACGAGTTTTCTCACTTTTACCCTTCCGATTCTCTCCCCCATCCCACCGGGGGTGAGTGAGCGAGTGGCTCTGTGGTGCTTAGTTGCTGGCTGGCATTAAACCATGACAGTTGTCTTTGCATTTGGCATGATCAAGACCAATGGCAATTCAATAACAGACTCGTGTTCTGAGTCCATTTCTCTGAAATGAGGATATTTCAATCTAAATCTAAGAGCAAGCCCCTGCTTAATCTATGTAACAATTTTATATGGGGTAAATGATGACTGAGTGTTTTACTGGTGTTTCATTTACAGCTGATGTCAGTGCACACAGATGCTGCTATAATATAGAAGTAGATGACTTGCCTGTTCAAAAACTGCTGAAGAGAAGAGAAGATTGATGAATAGCTTGTTGTTTAGTTGACTTTTCATTGCTATTCACAGCTAAAGTGGTCATGCAGGCATATGAGGTTTGCACGCAAGGTTTCTAACTGCCTTTGTTGTGTGGTGGTAGGAGAAAGCTGCTTTACTCCAGCATGAGAAAAATATTTCATGGCCCCTTCCCATGGCTAAATGGTGCATTTTCTGATTGTTGCACAGAAGAGAAAGGACAAGAAACAGAGCATAACACTGCACATATTTACATAGTCTCGAGACACAGGGTTTCACAAGGCATTGCAGAGACATTAACCCTCCATGAGTGCCAGGTTCTGTGTAGTTCTCCAAATCTGCAGTGAGAAAGGTTGTGGCAGGACTGGATCCAAGACCCCTAGAGCTGAGCTGTGGGGCACTGTTTGGCAGTGAGCTGACAGTGCTGTGGGTGGATATTTGGGCACTGGTAGTGGATTTCTCATTCAAACTGCCTGTAGAGTCCTTGTAAGAACTCAGGTACTGCAGCAGGACAGAAATGTAACCGTGGTCTCCCACAGGATGCAGACCTGCTCCCACCACTGAGTTTTGCATCCAGCTGTACTTATCCCACTAGACTGACTCAGGGAAAAGCAGTACTCAGCCTTTCTTGTGTCTAGGGACCACAGTGAGGACCCCTTTTTCTCCTTTGGCATCTTTTGCATTCTTGTGTAAGAGCAACAGGAAAGCATTGCAGTGTGATCTTGAACTGAAACTAAATTGTGTGAAATGTGTGTTATTTCATTCTTTAAGATGCTGTTTCCAGCACCGCAAGTGCTACGAGGAAGCAATGGAGATGGAGTGCACATGGGACCCATCAAAGATTTCTACAGATGTCAGCTGCTCTACTGAAAACCTGACCTGTGGTAAGATTAACCTATCGCAAGAGCGTAATACTGGAGCCTCACCATGACTGAGAAGTTCGTTCTGGTCTATCTACCAAAAGTCACATATAAATTAAGCAGAAACCACCTCCATGTTTGGATTTTTAAGGGCTGAAGTGTTCTGCTCAGGGGTGAATGGAAATAGGAATACACAGAGGCATCAAAGCCCAACTAGGCAGGAAAACTGAAGTTCAATAACTAGAAACTTGCCAGGGCTCCTCTAACAGGCAGCCTCTTGCTGAGGTTTCCCTGACTTTGCAGAACCACTAAGCATTGCTTGAGATATCTCCACACATCAGAAATGCAGCAGATGCTGGGGAAAGACCTGAAAAACAGTTCCCTTCTGAAGCTTCAAGGCCTGATTTTTATATGCTTTGAGGGATCAAATTCTTTGTTCACAGGGTTGTATACGCTCCTCAGATACAACAGTATCTCCAGCGAGGGCAGAGACCATGCTGTTATAATAGGAGCTACTCCATGCAATACTAATACAGTCCTGGCAAGCGTGGAGTGGGGCTCTTTAATGCCTAGTCAATTTTAATACAATTTTTTAGCAAGTATCGACTCTCAGAAAAGACTATATGCTAGAACATGATTTGAGGATACCGGCAAAGAGGAGCAGAATCCCCAAACCAGTACCCTTATAGCTTGTTTAAGAACAATCTGATCCAATTTCCTTTTCTTGTTTCAAATTAAAACCAGTTTTGCTATTTAGGCCAATCTATAAAGGTCCAAGTGCATTTAAACATGAATAGTGCTTTTTTAGCTCTTTCCATACTTAATGATCGGAAAACATTTTGTTCAAACTAAAAAAAAGGGAGGGGGGAAGAATAGTCCCTGTCCAAAATATGAAACAGAAGTGTGACAGCTGTGAAAAGTCAATGTTTTTTTGAAACTCTGAAAGGTAGAAGGTTTTGAAGTGGGAAAACAGTATTTCCTGGGAAACTGTTTCATATCCTTTATAAGGAGCAAATCACATCTTACATGAAAGGCTTGGCTTGTGGACTGTGACTTCTTGAGGTTAGGAGGAACATTTTAATGAAGTCTGTAAAATGTCAAACCCTGTATCAGCTGGATTAAGTTTTCCATGGAAAAACTAGAGGCAGCAAAGCACTGCTGTGTAGTCCCCAATACTCTGTAGAACGAACCAGCACAGGCAAGAAGTCTATTGCCAGCTGTGCCAGGCTACGTTGGGTGGCATTTCAAAAACAGTGTTGGACCATGAAACTTGACTGTGTTTAATGTGAAGAAGCACATTATAAATAGGTTTGCACTAATGAACACAGACACAAACCTTACAGGTTTGTGGAAAAGCGGGAGGCAGAAAAGATTTTTCAATAGTACCTCGTTTGGATTTTTGTTTTATTTCCAGAGTCTGGGAATCCCTGTGAACTGTTCCTCTGCAACTGCGACAAAGATGCCATTGAATGCTTTGTGAAGGCACATTTTAACTCTTCCTTGAATGGGCTGGATGTCTCCTTCTGCCCATCTCTGGTTACAGGTAATACTAAGGATCTGATTGACTGCCTCCTCCTGCCAGTGTTTCGCTGGCATCAAATTTGACCCAACAAGAATGAAGCAGTAGCTGGGTGCTTTCCTGCACTAAATCTGGCAGTCTGTCCATTCTCCGTTTCATGTGTGCTTTCCATTTACTGATACTCAAGTGAATACCAAGAGAGAAGAAGAAGGTGGACTAATTGCCATCCTGGAGCAAGTCCAGGAGAGGTTACCGAGCTGGTGAGGGGGCTGGAGCACGTGATGAAAGAGAAGGAGGCTCAGGGGAGATCTTTTTGCTGTCCTCAATACCTAGTGGGGTGTGCAGAAAAGATGGAGCCAGACTCTTCCTGGAGGTGCACAGGGACAGGACAAGAGGCAAGAGACACAACTGCAACAGGGAAATTCCAGTTAGATATGAAGAACATTGTTTTCAGGAGGCTCCTGCCAACCCTGTGAGGCTCTTGCCAACCTGAATGAATGGGTGATATTTGGGCTGATTAGTGACCCACTGAGGTCACTAACAGGAATGTCAAACTGAAAATATTGCTAGCTCAAATTTCCCCTTGAATCATGGAAAAACTAGCTGGAAAGGCAAAAATAGACCCACTCTGCTCTGTTACTTCGTTTCCATCTTGGAAGGAAAAGTCCTCTCTAAAGATGAAGGTGATATTTATCTCCATTGTCATACACTGATCTGTGCTCTGTAGCCGAAATTACAGCCCTGTAAGACTGAATATCTCTCCTGTGGGAACAGGGCTGGATTAAAAACTTAGTTCATATGGATTGCAATCAGAGCATGGCAGGGGGAGGACCTTTGAACTCCCAAGCTGAGACAGACATGAAAAAGCAATGCTAGTTTTTCTAATCCATGGGCTCATATTCACACACCCCAGTGCTAAGGACAGATATACACATCTATATCATGCTCTGGATGCATGCATCCCCTTGTGAATAGGTCAAGGGAGAAGAAAATGCCACAGGAAAGTTTGCATCAAAGCCAGAAAATTGTTTCGTGTGAACCAGTAATCCTTCACTGGGATCAGATGGCTCTCATATAAAGCATGGCAGTTCCAGCACATCACAAATAAAGGGGAAATTGTTAGGTGCTAACAGGAAAATCATGCTGGTTTTACCACTGCTGATAAAGATAGATTCAACCCTAGCTCACTGAATACCTCCGCTAATTTTAGGCTCCTGATTATATTTCTTAATGGAAAAAAAAAAAAAAAAAAAAGCTTTGAATGAAACATTTTTATTTAGTGTTCACTCCTGTTATTATCTTTCTGTGTAGCTGTTCTGTCCAGTTCAGGCTTTGGGGAAAAAAAAAAAAAAATCCTATCTGACAAATTTCTAGGAAAAGGATTTTGGTAGATTCTTTATTACAGAGAAAAATGTGACTGAAATGGGGATATTTTTGCCTAAACCTTTGCTTTAATAGGAATAAATTCAATTAACTCCTGATTTGCTGTACTATTCAGACTAAACAGTGACAAACCTCCTTCTCACACTTTGGTCTATGAGAGAGCTTTCTCCTTTTCAGAAACAACCAGCAAGAGAGAGATGACAACATTTCACACGGAGGGTATGTCCTTATCTCTGTAATTCTTTGACTGATGCATATTAAATCAAGATAAATTTATACTCAGAAAAATAAGTACTTTGGAAGCTATGAATTCCTTTCTGAAAAGCAAAGACAAGTTTTAGCAAGATGTCAAAATAAGAAAGGAAGAGAAAAAAGCCTAATAAACTAAAGCACCATTTTTGTAACAAGCTTTTACACAGGTGCACAGGAAAATTTCAGCCAAATGACTCCTTTTTCTGAGAAGGAATTCAGAAGAGAACCCTGAATCTCATTTGGAAATACTATAAGAAGAAACACACTAAAAGCAACTTAAAAATATTTTCAGATGGTTCCTTTTCTATTTGCATGCACATTTAAGGCCCTGCTTTAACAAGGTTCCTAGCCAACTGCCTGGATTTAAACATTTAAGTTTTCTGCTTAAATGTTTAATTCTTATCTTCATACCTTCACTATAAGCTACGTATTTAAGTACCTGCTGAAATGGGAATTTAAAGAATGCTGATTGCTAGCCAATTTCTCTGAGACTGAGGGATTTTTTTTTTACTATACTGTATGTTGCTGAGTAGAATTTAGTATCAGCAGTGAATAAATATTAAGGCAGGATTTTAATACTATTACCGTAATTATCAATAATTAGGTTTGTACTTGCTATATTTATATCATATAATAACTGTACAAAAAGCACAACAGTAGTAATATTTAGAAATAAGTTCCATTCTGATGACACTGATCCTGTTATGCCAAGATCCTGTCTAATAAGAATGCTATGGCATGACACTCTGGAATAAGAATGCTTTTATTTTTGCAGAGTTCCTTCGTCATGGGACTGATAAAACACAGGCTGCAACTGCATCCATGGAAGAAGGTTTGCAACTTACAGTGCAAGAAGCACTGTTTTCAGCTCCCAAAAACTGAAAGAATAAAATACAAGAATAAGCTGTTTGCTTTCTTTCTGCCCTTCTAAAAGGACTGATATAAAAGTAGATATAATGTTTTGGTGATCGAATTCAAGACTGAATGAGAAAATGCAATTTTTCAATTTGTGCGATGTGCTTAACCAGTGTTTACAGTAAGTTTCTCAAGGGCCGAGAATGAGCACTCTGTCACAAAACCTGTTTTCATCCAAACAGACCTTTTTTTCCCTGGGAACACAGGTTGCAGCAGGTGAGCTGTTTGGCAGAGACGTGCTGTGTGGGTGCCAACCACTGGACCCACAGCCAATTGCATATTTGTTGTCTTTAAAGAGACATTTAATTATACAAGATCAAGCAGTGGTATGAGGAAAAGTTGAGCATGTTTGTTGCAAATGAGCCAGCAGTTTGGTGGTTTATTTACTTGCAACATAGAGATCCAGGTTGAAGTCCCTCTCACTCTGGTGCCTCTTGGTGAGTTCCTAAACCACGAGACAAAATGGTTCTTCTGACAATCTTTATTTTTTTCTGCTACAATCAATAGCTATCTTATTCAGGAATGGATGCTTGCAAAATCTCATTGCTGTGGTATAAGAAAACTGTTCTCTTCCTACCCGCATGGTGTGCACTACAACACAAGAGGCCATGGACAGAAGTCATCCAAAGCCCTGGGTGGCTCTGGGAAGGTACACCTAGTAAATGAGGGCCAAGTCATACAGTAGTGAAACAGAGGAGACCAGACTTGGACCATCCATTGTCTAATTTAGCTGATGCACTCTTGCAATGTGGCCCCATCACAAGCAAAGCCATACTGTCACGTACAGAGACCCCGTATCTGCCAAGCACACGAGCAATGATGTGCACTGAATGGGTGCGACCAAGCCACTGCTCAACTCAGAGAAACTCGGGAGTTATTTTGTGGGAGTGGGGAGAGGTGGAAAGTTGCACTTTTTGAGAACTTAAGAACCTGGTTTCAAGCTGTAGTGTGCTCCTCTGTTTCTCAAAGTGAGCTATTGCCCTAAGTGTGAATCTGGAATAATGAAAAACCATATGGCTTTTTTTTTCTTTTTTTTTTTTCTTCTTTTCTTCTTCCTCCCCTTTTTTTTAAAAAAAAAAAAGAAACAATGCTTCAGACTTTAACAGTTTTTTTTTATTTTCAAAAAAGTGCCCACATGCACAAAGGTACCTACCTGAAAAGGCTTTGTGCCGAGTCTAAGTGCTGGCTGTTCCTTCATACCTCTCCAATATTATCAGGGTGGTTTTTTTACCAGATATTTCTTGTTCTTGCCTAACAACAGCTCCAATATTGGTTCATGTTTTTCTAGCTGCTTCTGGGAGGCTTGGTAACAGAAAACTGAGAACTCCTGAGGGAGTGAATGCCCCTGTATTTGCACATCTGTAGCTATCTTTTACTTCCTGAAAAAAAAGATTACTCACGCTCTCTAAAGAGGCATAGTTCATCATAAGGCTCAAAATATTGCCACGGGATAAAAACCTGTATCAGGAAATCTAGAAAGCTGAAAATTATCATCACAGCTAACATATCTAGTCAGACTTTGAAGGAAACATTTGGAGAACCACTTACCATTTAACTAGTTGTCTCCCCATTTAATCCCAAAGGAGCTTCACCATTGACAACTCTGGGAACTGCATTAAACTAAACCAAAGTACTACTCAGAAACTCATTCAAAGTGAAAGACATTCTTCTTCACATCACAACATCCTAACAACACTCAAAAAGATGCAGAGATGATTTTTTGGATCATTTGATAGCTATGTTTAAATTTATCAAAAGGTAGCTGACGAATGAAAACGTTTTATCAGGTAAAGAAATAAATTAGAGGTTAGGGAAGTATTTGGCCTTGTAGCTGCCCATCCATACTTGACTTTCAATGCAGGCAAACACAAGGTGTTCACAAGAAATGTGGCATCCTTCTGTGTGCAACAGTGAGATTTTATAATCCTCCTTAGTATATTTGTCTGTCAAATGGATTTAATATTGAATTTGCCACTTCAGTCATATTTATGCTGCTTCTTTGTTAGTGTAAAGCACATTATTTGAACACAGCAATTAGATTGTTTTATCAGTATCACTTTGTCACAACAATCAATGCACCACTGAGAAAAACAGGCAAATCTCTATACATGAAGTCCCTGGGTCTTCCTGCTTTGCTGAAAAAGCTCTTCTCAGCAGCTTGACTTTCATACAGTCTGTGCTGGCAACTTGTTTTCTCAGTTTACATTTTCTGTCTTCAACAGTGATTTCTTTTGAGCCCAGTGAGATGGTCCTGGGGACTTCCAAAGCCAGAGGTAAGAGTCTGATTACACTTTTGTTGACGAATCAGGCATTCTTGACTCCAGGTGAAAATGGATTTCGGTTTATGAAGCTCTGTGGTGTCACAGTCAAAAATCTGCAGCACAGGATTTCTGGATAATACCTTTAGTTCTTCTGCTGACATGCACATCCTTCAGCAAACCACTTGGTTTCTCCTAATTACCCTCTTTATAAAACAAGGTTAACAGTGATGTTTGGTTAAGCTTTATGATGTTTTCAGTAAAGACACTCCAGAAATGCATTGCAGAAATACAGCAGGTAGGTCACTACCACGATGCCTCTGTTTTTTGTACAGTTACCACAAGGGACCACAGAGGTACAGCCCCTGCTCCCCCTGTCCTCTCGATAAAAGGTCAGTGACTCTCAGCTTTCCTTTTCCTTTGACTGACACAGTAATATTTCATTTAAAAGCATCACAGTTAAAAATCCATGCATGGTGACGACAGGGCTGCTGGAGAATCAAACTTAGATCAGGGTCAGATAGCAGATACACAAACAATAAAACCAGACTGAGAAGCATTAGGTGTTTGTTGCCTCCAGCCACTCATCTGCACTCCTCGTCCAAGTACTTGTAAAAACCTCTTCACATAAGGTTTTCCAATATAATGGTTGGTCCTTTAAATTACATTCATAGCATCTGCTGCCAGAAAGGTTCATTTTGATTTTGCATCCTCCTTTATTACACAGAATTTCATGGAATTCTTTCCCAGTCTAAAACCTATTTCAGCTTTTGCAGTTGTTACTGCTTTGAGCACAGCCACACCAGTAGCTACAGCTAGAAGTGGAGCACCTTAGTAGACTTGGAAGTTCTCAGTGGCCCCTTTTTTTGTAGAAAGGATCATTCAGGCAGACTGAAATGCACCAGAAAAATGTCAAGAAACACTGAATACGGAGAGTAGAAAGTAGTCATTTTTTGACTCTGATTACACTGTCTGAACAGTATCCATGTCTCTCATCCCAATACAGAAATTTGGCATTGCTGTACTAAGCACTGGTCAAAAATCACTAAATGTTCTCCTCTGTTAACTTGAATGTATCAGAAAATCTGTGTGTTGCGTTGCAGATCTGCACGGCTCCCGGAAGATTATTTGTAATATCTATTCTTAGCTAAGTGCAGAATTTCCCAAACTCCAGTTTTACTTCTACGTCTAGCAGGAATCGCTTTCATTTCAACGTATCACTGTTGAACAAAGTGGCATAAAATGTGCACCTTGCTGAGCTATTAAAAGCAGAGTGTTGCTATTGATCCCTTTCTGCAGCCTTTCATGGGCTTTGTTGTGTTCTTAGCAGTACTTTCATTTTTTTAATCTATTCTCTTATCCTATGACAGGTTATTTTCAACACATACTAAACCCAGAACATCAGAGGGACAAATTTAATGAATTTGAGTTTAATCCAATTAATAAGTTCAGCCAAGAAATTCAAAAGAAAAGGCTTTAAAAATGTGGAAACACATGTTCACTAGTATTTTAAAAGTATTTTGTTTGTGAGATGCCACATACTTCATATTGACATTTAGAAAAAATGAAAATATTTCATTTCCATTTGATAAAAGTGTTTTCATTTACAAGTAAGCTAAATAAAAAAGGTTAAAAAAGAAAAAAGATAAGTAATCCTCAAATTAAACAAAACATTCCTGCTCAACAATAAAGCTTCAGACAATCTAAAAATAAATACCAATTTAATTTTTAGGATAAAGAATCTCCTTAAAATTATGTTTATATTCAACCTCAACTTATTTTCCCCTTGATATTTCCTTGTGGTTACAACATAGTAAATCCTTCAGTTGCCCAGCTCTGCATCAGTCAAATAATTTTCTGCCTTCACTAATGTTGCTCTCAGTTTTGGTACCCTCATGTGAACTGACACTTTTTTTTAAGAAATTTACTCAGAAAATGGCATCTCATGACATCTCACCTGCACTTCATCTCTCAGTATGGCTGACTAACCACCAAGACATACTAATTTCAGCAACTGGCACAGCTCTTTACCTCAGTATGGACCATATAAAATTTAAAAAAATAATCAGCAGGTAAACTAGTCATATTTAACCAGCATCTTTTCTTCTGAAAGGCAGGAGATGTGAAGAAATGACCAGTGTGGATACCCTTTGCCTTTCCAGTTTTCATCTTGAATTTTTTTTCTCTATGACCATCAAACCACCAGTTCTGCCTGAGGATATTACTCTGACCGGCTATCTAAAATGAAAATCTTGCTGTTTATTTTTCATGTCTTCTTCTGCTTTCCTCTTTCTGCTTATTCAGAAGAGGATGGATTTATGGAAGCTGTGATCCCAGTGGAAGAGATAACCACCTCCCCAGCCTCATTCCCAGGAGATATTAACTCAATGCAAGTCAAAATTGTCCCCACCGAGAAGATTCCTGCAGGCACATCTGCAAGGACAAAAGGAAAAGGCAAGTAAAAACCGAATTACACCTATTCTAATTTACAGCAGTCCCCTATTCCTGTTCACAGCTATCTGACGATTCAGCATTTCTCATAGGTATGTAGAATAACACTATTTTCTCCCTAAATCTGGATAGATTACATAGAATACAGGGTGCACAACACTGACTGCACTGGAAACGGCAGTTCACTGTCAAACACTGAAAAGGAAAGCTTAACTAACCATTAATGAACAGTCTTCCAACTACGAATTAAACATATGTTAGAAGACTGCCAATTGATTATGGTTCAGAATATGCACTTTTGGACACATTACTGAAAGAAGAGTTTATTCTACCTTTGCAAGTCTAATCTGTGCATATGTCATCCCCAGACACAAGCCCTGCAAGGGGTGGCCAGAGCACAGCTTCCTCTGGAATAGCTCTGGAACTGGTACTGTCTGACAGGGGACCCAATGAACCTGCAGGAAAAGGTAAATGAAGTTTTTTTTCTCAGTTATATCTAAAGAAATATTCAGCTACCTCGATATTAAAAGGTAGGTGTATATCACATATAAAGATTATAGTTATCCTAAACCAGTTAGACAAGCACATATGCATTGGTATTTAGAAGAACAACAGGAGATGCAGTCATCTGCAAAAGCTTCCAACAGTTCAACCTCTTCCACCAATGTGCTATCATTAACACTTAGAAAAACTATTTATGATTAGGTTATAAGTACATTTTTCATACAGTACAAGATCTAAAATGAGCTCAGTGAATGTTTCCCCTTGCTTTTAGGCAGTAATTTAATCACGTCTTTGAGTTACTCTATTTTACAAGCAGCAGAAGCAATAAAAGGAACTTCCCCTGCTCCTCACTCTGACCTCTTGCCAAAGTCTTGCCAGAGTCGGCCTTTTTCTCACCATTTCTGATTCTGTTCCAACTCCTGCTCAGAGTTCACAGACATCCCAAGACATTTCAGACCTGTCACTGCTGTAAATCTACACTCATGGACTGTCCTATCCATCTTGTCAGGCTTCCCAATGGAGAGAAGCAGTCCCAGCACTGGAAAAGAGCAGACACGAAGAATCAACCCAGCCTTCCATCAAATTGGAAAATTTGATCGTAAAATATCAGCTTTTAGAGAGCGCACGTCCGTGCATGAACCTGGGGTTCGTTCTTAGAGAGTTAACGTGAGTGAGCAAAGACCCAAGCAGGCACATGGGCAGAACTTCCTACTGGGGGAAGTAATCCGGGATTGTCCCTGGAAGAAGCAGGGAGAGTCAGTCGAGAGCTGTAGAAGGGAAGATGGGATTACTCATGGGAGCAAGGAGGATGCACAGGGAACAGAAGCTCTCTCTCTCTCCCGCAATCCAACCATCAGCCCCTTCAAGTCCTTTCCCTGGCAAAGTCCCAAAAAAGGCCCCCTTGACATCTTTTTTCCTGATATGGAACACAGTCTGCTCTCCAATCTTAGGGGTAGTTCCCTCAATATCAGTTCTTCCTGAGTCGGGGAAGCCACAGAGGCATTAGGGTTGGGACACGGAGATGCCAAAACCTTTGCAGCACAGTAACCATTGCAACCTATCGCTCCTGCATTTGGGCTAGGGGCATCATAGCTTGAATTGAACTATATTTCAAATGAAAAAAGAAAAAAGTTATTTCCTCCAGCACAACATCGTCATTGCCCAGCAATCACTGTGCAAGCACAAGAGGTTAGGACTCTATTTTCTGAATTAGCCAAGACAGAAGCTACTGAATACTCAGCTAGGTTTGAATATTCTAGAAGAAAAATTTAACTATGAAGGATTACAAAGGATTGCAAAGTACTCTCATTGCAATCCAATTTGACTTGTAATTTATATCTTCATAGGGAACTCTCTCCCCTTTAAATATTTTCCCCCCACTTCTGCTGTCTTGCTCAGTAGTATTCTAAGAGCCATAGCTCATGGACTGGAGCAATAATTTAGAAATAGTAAAATGTTGTCTTTAAAAGTTTCTGACATCTCTGAAAACACTTCTGTCATCAAAAGAGAGCCCCCAACCAGTGAAAACATGATGTGTTGTCATGGTTTAACCCCAGCCAGCAACCAAGCACCACGCAGCCACTCCCCCCTCCCCCCTCCCAGTGGGGTGGGGAGGAGGATTGGGAAAAAAACCCCAGTAAAACTCATGGGTAGAGATAAAAGGAGTTTAATAACTAAAGTAAAATAAAATATAACACTAACTAATAGTAATAAAAATATAATAATAATAATAATAATTGTAATGAAAAGGAATATAACAAAAAAAAGAGAGAAAAATGAAACCCAAGAAAAGACAAGTGATGCACAATGCAATTGCTCACCACCCACTGACCGATGCCCGAGCAGCGATCCACCCCTCCTGGCCAGCTCCCCCCATTTTATATACTGGGCATGACGTTCCATGGTATGGCATACCCCTTTGGCTAGTTCGGGTCAGCTGCCCCGGCTCTGCTCCTTCCCAGCTTCTTGCACACCTGCTTGCTGGCAGAGCATGGGAAACTGAAAAATCCTTGGCTTAAGATAAGCGCTACTTAGCAACAACTAAAACATCAGCGTGTTATCAACATTATTCTCACACTAAATCCAAAACACAGCACTGTACCAGCGACCAAGAAGAAAATTAACTCTATCCCAGCTGAAACCAGGACATGTGTCAAATAACATTTTTTGCTTTGTAGTATGTGAGCGATTAACCTTTCTGCAAGAGAGAGGAAATGGCAGAGTGATGAGGGAGCTGCCCCAGCTAGGAGAAATGCTGTTCTGTTTAACTGAGCGATGCCCAGAAGAATTTGAGTCTTACGGTTGCTACTGTGGCCAAGAAGGAAGAGGCTATCCTACTGATGCACTGGACAGGTGTGGGCTCTTCTATAATCTGCCATTAACTGAGGGTATTATTGGGGTGCCTTTGGACCAACAAAGATCAGTATACCTTTTGTTGGGCCTCGTATAGCTACGTATCAGTAGTCAGGCCACATTTGGGGGGGGGGGGGCGGGAATCCACTTAAATACATAAAAAATTAAATACTCTAATGTCACTAAGACACATTCTATTATTGCATCAATGTTTTGGAGAGGACTTACTAACTCAATTAAAATAAGAAAAGAGAACAATGGGAGGTAAGTAGAGCAGAAGGCAGAGTATATCAGAAGAGATGAGGATAAGGGTTGCTGTGAAACTTGGCTAAGAGGTGGTTTGCAAAGTGATTTATGAAGAGAAGAGTCAACATACACCCGTGCCACACTGTCCTTCAGAAGAGAGTAGAACTTGAGCGAAGTACTGCCTGAGCTGCAGCCAAGACACCTGCCATGGCTGACTGTGTGCTGTCATGGCATGGCTGACAGGAGGAATTCTGGAGTAACGCAGAGAATTCAACCACGTAAGGAAATCTCCTCTGAGAATGCTGCATTTACAACTAAAATTCTCTCCCTGTGTGGAAGTTCGTAATAGTTGGGGCTACATCAAGTCTAAGTATAGCACTTAGTATAGAGCACACACAATTTTCCTACACTTGCACACAAATAAGACGGCCTACGCGTGATAAAGTAGACTAGATGAAGGGTAGTCAAGGCTCTGGCTATCATGATGCAGTTTTCAGATTTTCAGCCAACAACATTTGAACACTTGAAGACACTTCTCACAGCGGATTAGGTCACAGCTACAATTGTAATTATATATCTTAAAATTAACCCCCCTAAAAACCTACAGCATTGTTAAACATATGATACCAAAGGAATTAGGAAGGAGGTAGTGAAAGTAGGAACAGGTATAGGAGGAGAGTAGGAACAGTTTGGGTTGTTTTTCTTCTTCTTTATGGAAGAGATGTTTCCATGATATGAAAACTAAAATTTCTCAGTTTTAATGGGCATTGAAAATAAAGAGATAAAATAATTGCGAGTACTCTGAGATGCAGGAGGAATAAGTATTTTTCATTTACATTTACTGTTTATTTTAGGTGCTGCTTCTCTCATCACTGTTGTATGGAACAAGTTAAGAAACTTGGATGTCATGCAGAAAGAAGTTCAAGATCTGAAGTTGTATGTTTTGATCATAAGCCAAAATGTAAGTTTGTGCTGGAGGAAATTTCTCATGTCCTGATGACAGTGTATCAAAGCACTACAGACTGAATGCCACCATGCCTGTGAGCTGCTAGAGCTGAGTACGGAGACAGAAAAATTTGGCTTACAAAATGTTAGCAATGTTTCCTATAAACCCAAGCTTTTTTCCTAGTTGAGATAAAGGGTATTACACCACTGTGTATGATGTGACCAGGTCAGGTGGAGAAAATTACATTCCGACATTTTATGATTGGAGACAGAAGTCAGCTGTTGGTGTCTTTACATTCACAAGTTCAACTGAAGCCAGTTGGACCTTCAGCTGCCCAGCACCTTGGTGTCAGGCTTATATTTAGATGATTAAAGGTGAATTTGGAGAATAAAATTCAAGGCAGATTTGAAAATTTTATTTTCAAAAGCTCATCCACACATGGCAAATTACACATTGACTAATTGTAACTGCTTTCAAACACTAATTCTCAAACTTCTTTTTAAGGTATTGGTTGGAGCATGTGTGAGAAACTACTATGTGCTTGCGATAAGACAGCAGCTGAGTGCATGGCTTCTGCATTCTTCAATGAAAGCCTGAAGTTTCCACACAGGCAAGAGTGCCAAGAGGAGAAAGTCTCATGTCAAAGCGATCCTTATGAAAGGCCTCCAACTGGCACAGAAATAGGCACTGGGATTTCCAGCTCTGAGGAGAGCAGTGAGGAGGAAGGTCCACTGTGGAGCGTATTAAGAAGAGCAAAGAGAGAGACACACCGTCCCGTTGGAAACTCCAGAACTGTGCAACATGAAGGCAGATAACCAACCACCACCATGCGCTTAAGAAATGGCACGGAGACTTTAATAGTCAGGCATTGCGTACCTTGCTCTTTCTTATCACTCTATAGGCTGCCTTACACTTTCCAGCACACAAATGACGTAATCATAGACTAGGTATTAAATGTTAGGCTGTATAACTCCTTCTGTAGCAAAGTCGGCACTACGGACCATGTATTTAGGTCAGATATTACCTTAAATAATTATTTGACTGTGTTCTGTATAATTTCATTCGATTTCTACATAAAAACTGTTCTGATCAAAGACTGATTTTTGTTAACTGTGTAGTTGGTTCTACAAGACTGGATCTTGCTGATGGTGGCTAAGTATTTCAGGTTTTTAATTAAACCAATCTGCAACTACTCCAACTCCTTTTGCAGACATTCTTCCTTTACTGAGCTTAGCACGAAACACCCAAAAGAAGACTTAAGGTGATTACATGAAAATGAATTCCTTCTTCCCTTCTTATCTAATTGCAATTTTCAACCCGCAGAGTTTCTGCTGGTCATTTAGATCAGGGCAGTAAAAGACACATTCCTTGCCCCAAAGCTGTGTACTATGCATGGTTATCTCCAGTTTTGAGAGATTTCAGGATGCTTAAGGGAATAAATTTAAAGGTTCTACTTCCTGGAATCAACTAAAACTAATGTATTTTGAAGTATGCAGTGTAAAACTGGAATAATGCTTTTTGCCTTTTACTGAACCCAAGTTTGTTTGCCTTTTTTTTCCAAATTCACCACTCATAGCGTTCACCAGTTATCTGACAACAGCAGTATAAAAGGATACGTACATCCTTTTACTTGATAAGGTGCTAATTTAGAGTATGTTTTGATCATCAAATATTGCCACAAGAAATAAAATTACTAGAACATGACTACTAATAACAAAGTTAAACAACAAAACCAAAACCCAGCTAGGGTCAAAATCACTAGCAACCTCGTTACTTTGACACGAAAGATGCACACAAAGTTATAATCTTTACATGTCTTTCTCATTAGATTTCAGTTGTGTAGCACACAACAGTGCAAATACACAGCTTAAACCCGGAAGGTGACCTGCCCAAAATGGTATATAACACCTTATTCAATGGGATTACTGATATTTCCATACTTTCGCTGAGCATGTATGTGCAAAATCAAAACCATACTAATAAGGGACTTCCTCTGTAAGCACATCTAATTGTAGGAGTGAAGGTTTGACTTCTTGATCAAAAGCAATCATATCATTTTAACTTGATTGACCATTCATCTGTTGACCTGCCACAACTGACTTTGTGCTGTGTTTGCATCACTCGTGAGATTTTTTAAAGGTTAGATTGGTGATTCCCACCCTTGTGTTCAGCTGAATCATGTGGGCGTTCCTTTACTTATTCTCTTCAACTGCATCCTCGATCCCTAGCGCCATATCTCCCTCCCTAGGAAGCAGCAACAGCACCTCAGTCTCACCAGCATCTTCCCCAGTGCTCTGCACTGAGAGAAACAAAGCCTGACAACCCCCTTCCCCCCACCTTTGAGTTCAGAGTTTGGGTTCAGTTCTGCATTATGTCCCAGCGTAACTTCCCAGGCATCTCAGAAACTAGCACCAGAAGTCAAAACAAGGCAGTTTTACTTCCCACTTGAGGTGTCTTCAGATGTTAACCATGACAGAATACAACAGCTCAGGTACCACATTACAATTCTGTAATATTTGTAGAACAAACAGTTCTACAATTCTGAGCCTGCAAACCTACAGTAGGATGAAAAAAAAAATAACATCGGTGTCAAAGTTTACCTACTTTGCATATCGTTCTTCGTAAGTTCAACTTCAAGTGATACGTCAAGGAGTCAGGTTTGTTTGGGTGATCCTGAACATCCAGAAACAAATTAATAATTGATTTGAGGATCAAGTCATACCTGTCTCACTTTGTCTGGGAACTAGAAAGGTCTCTAAGAATTCTCTTACTTAATGCTTCAGTTTGCTTAACAAAGGCAAACTTTTATTTGTTACTATTAACTCTGAAAAAAAATATGAAAAAGTAAAATAATCATTTTACAAAATATTTTTATTAAAAAGACTCCAGGTTTCCATCGCTTTTTAACTCTCTCTTAGAATGAAAGATTTAAACACCGTGTAACTGAAGCTAGCAGTCAGTCACTGAGGCGAGCTGCTCCGGAGCCAGCCTGGCCCTCAGCGGAGCGGCGGATCTCGGCGCACAGAGGGGTTTCCTGAGGCAGGGAAACGCCAGGGCAGCGGAGAGACCCACCAGGAGCCGGCAGCTCTGGCGAGAGACGACCTGGGTTGTTGAAGTCCCCCAGCAGGATGAGAGCCTGCAGGCGTGATGCCTCCTGTAGCTGGAGTAAGAAGGCTTCATCAACAGGCTCCCCTTGATCAGGTGGCCTATAGTAGACATCAACCACAAGGTTCCGTTTGTTGCCTTGGTCTCTAATCCTTACCCATAAACTTTGAACCTGCTCGTAGCTATTCTTCAGAGACAGCTCTTCACAATCTTTCCATTTCTTAATGTAGAGGGCAACCCCTCCGCCCCTCCTTCCTCACCTGTCCCTTCTGGACAGCCTGTAGACATCGATAGCCACACTCCAGTCATGGGATTCATCCCACCAAGTTTCAGTAATGGCAACTAGGTTGTAGCTTTCTAGCAGCATGGTGGCTTCCAACTCCTGTTTGTTGCCCATGCTGCGTGCATTGGTATAGAGGCACTTCAGCTGGGCTATCAGCTGTGTCACCTTTTTAGAGGAACATCCCTTAATTCCTTTGAGGTGTTTCACCAGTGTTTCCCTGTTGGCTCCTATTCAGTGTTGGTGTGACCTCACCTTGAGTACTGTGTGCAGTTCTGGGCCCCACAATTTAAGAAGGACGTGAAGGTCCTTGAATGCGTCCAGAAGAGGGTAACAAAGCTGGTGAAAGGGCTGGAAGGCATGTCCTATGAGGAGCAGCTAAGGACTCTGGGCTTGTCTAGTTTGGAGAAAAGGAGGCTGAGGGTCCACCTCATTGCTCTCTACAGCTTCCTGAGGAGAGGAAGTGGAGAGGGAGGTGCTGATCTCTTCTCCCAGGGATCCAGTGACAGGTCGCATAGGAACGGTTCAAAGCTGCGCCAGGGGAGGTTTAGACTGGACATTAGGAAGCATTTCTGTACTGAGAGGGTGGTCAAACCCTGGAACAGGCTTCCTGGAGAGGTGGTCGATGCCCCAAGCCTGGCAGTGTTTAAGAGGCATTTGGACAATGCCCTTAAGAACATGCTTCAACTTTTGGTGAGCCCTGAAGTGGTCAGGCAGCTGGACTAGATGATCGTTGTAGGTCCCTTCCAACTGGAATAGTCTAGTCTAGTCTAGTCTATTCTACCTCAGGGGCCCCTGGCTCATCTCCGTAAGACTTCAAGGGTGCTCCAGTGTACCCAGCAAGTCTCAGAACAACAGGCTGAGGGCCCTTGCTAATGTGTCATCCCATGGCTTGTCATGGGCGAGCCTGATATTAACTCCTTCCCCCTTCAAGTCTAGTGTAAAGCTCCGTCAAGGAGCCCCGCTAGCTCGTGAGCAAAGATCCTCTTCCCCCTTTGAGAAAGGTGAATCCCATCTGATGCCAGCAGACCTGGTGCCATGTAGACCATCCCGTTATCGAAAAACTTGACATTCTGGCGGTGATGCCAGCCACAGAGCTACGTATTAATAGACTGGGTCTGTCTATTACCCCAGACTGGGTCTGGATCTATCACTGCCCACAACCGGAATGATAAAGGAAAAAATCACCGGTGCTCCAGATTCCCTTACCAACCGTCCCAAGGCCCTGAAGTCTCTTTTGATTGCCCTTGGACCATGCATTGCGGCTTCATCCCCACCCCCATGGAAGAGCGATAACGAGTAATAGTCCAAGGGCTGTACCAGGCTAGGAAGTTTCCTAGTGATGTCCTTAACCTGGGCCCCAGGAAAGCAGCAGACTTCCCTAAGAGGAGGGTCTGTCTGGCATATTGGACCCTCTGTTCCCCTCAGAAGGGAGTCATCCACCACTATAACCCATCTCTTCTTCCTCGTGGAGGTGGTTGTGATACATGGGGTAGGCCTTTCTGACCTTGGCAAGACCTCTAGTGTAGATGGACCATCATCCACATCATCAATTGACTGACCTTCCACATCCAGACCTCATACCTGTTGTAGAGAGGCACCTGGGAACGCGAGGTGGGCAAGGAGGAGGTTCACCTGCCGCCCCAGGTGTACACTTGCCTCCATTCACTTCTTCCCTTTAAGCTACTGTCTTCAGCCCGGTGGGGGAAGGATATAGGATCCCCTTGATCTTGGTTTTTTTTCTGGTAGCTGTTCCTGTTTCTGTCTCAGGGATGGCAGAGCACGGTTCCACCAGTCTATCTCTTTCTCAGACTCCCTGATGCTCCTTAACCTTTCTACCTCTCATAGCTCTGCCACCAGGCTGAGCAGATCGTCTACTTGGTCACACCTCACAGCTCTTCTCGCTGCTGCCATCTCTTACCAGTGAAAGGCTCTGGCACACCCTGCAGCCTGAGACCTGGATGGCTGCATGTTTTCCTGGGGGTTTTGTCTGGGCTGCCACATGAGTTCTGGTGAGCGCAGAGAACACGCTTTCTGCCGGGTGGATACTATAGCTAAGCTCCTTCTTGGAGGGTGGTGATGACTAATTAAACTGACCTTTTGAGCTGGCAGGGTGATGACGCCCTTCCTGCGCGCCCTTCCACACTAACTGCCACGCTGGCTGACGCGCCATGCTGTTGCCCGCTCTGTTGGCAGCGCTCCTGGTCGCTCGCGCTCCCCAGGCTGCTTTTTTATAGGTGTGTGGGTGGCCATGGATGCTCTGGTGACGCCCAGGCCGCATCAGCGTCTCTCGCAGGAGCTGCCGGCTCCTGGTGGGTCTCTGCTGCCCGGGCGTTTCCCTGACTCAGGAAACCTCCCTGTACGCCAAGATCTGCCACTCTGCTGCTGACTGGGCCCGCTCTCTAAATTGGAGAGATATGGATTTGATGGAAGGACTATTTGGTGGATGAGGAATTGGCTGAATGGTTGCATCCAGAGAGTAGTGGTCAAAGGCTCAATGTCCAGATGGAGATCAGTGATGAGTGGTGTCCCTCAGGGGTCCGTACTGGGACCAGTACTGTTTAATATCTTCATCAATGACATAGACAGGGGGATTGAGTGCACCCTCAGCAAGTTTACAGATGACGCCAAGCTGAGTGGTGCGGTTGACATGCCTGAGGGACAGGATGCCATCCCAAGGACCTGGACAAGCTCAAGAAGTGGGCCCATGTGACCTCATGAGGTTCAACAAGGCCAAGGGCAAGGTCCTGCACCTGGGTCGGGGCAATCCCAAGCACAAATACAGGCTGAGGGATGAAGGGATTGAGAGCAGCCCTGAGGAGAAGGACTTGGGGGTACTGGTGGATGAAAAGCTGGACATGAGCTGGCAATGTGCGCTCGCAGCCCAGGCGGCCAACTGGATCCTGGGCTGCATCAAAAAAAGTGTTACCAGCAGGTCGAGGGAGGTGATTCTGCCCCTCTACTCTGCTCTCGTGAGATCCCACCTGAGTACTGCGTCCAACTCTGGGGCTCCCCAACATAAGAAGGACATGGACCTGTTGGAGTGAGTCCAGAGGAGGGCTGCAAAGATGATCAGAGGGCTGGAACACT
The DNA here is from genome assembly GCF_018139145.2 of Gymnogyps californianus. Taxonomy (NCBI): domain Eukaryota; kingdom Metazoa; phylum Chordata; class Aves; order Accipitriformes; family Cathartidae; genus Gymnogyps; species Gymnogyps californianus. The sequence goes on from NC_059472.1 coordinate 9,215,724, forward strand.
TCTCCTATGAGACAGGCTGAGAGAGTTGGGGTTGTTCAGCCTGGAGAAGAGGAGGCTCCAGGGAGACCTTATTGCAGCTTAAGCCTACTTAAAGGGGGCTTATGAGAAAGATGGGGACAGACTTTTTAGCAGGGCCTGTTGCGATAGGACAAGGGGTAATGGTTTTAAGCTAAAAGAGAGTAGATTTAGACTAGATATAAGGAAGAAATTTTTCACAATGAGGGTGGTGAAACACTGGAACAGGTTGCCCAGAGAGGTGGTAGATGCCCCATCCCTGGAAACATTCAAGGTCAAGTTGGACAGGGGTTATAGCAATCTGATCTAGTTGAAGATGTCCCTGCTTATTGAAGGGGGGTTGGACTAGATGACCTTAAAGGTTCCTTCCAGCCCAAACCATTCTATGATTCTATGATTCACTAACATGTCTTAGAACAAAAAGTGTTGCTACAAACCTTCTAGAGATTCAGCTGCTCTGAAAAGTTTGAATTTCTTCATAATCTTGTTCTACAGGGTTGAATTTTGTCACTAAAGTATTCCTTACACATCAATGACTGTATCCTAATGCTGGATACAGAAACGCTGCCCGTGTTCCTCCAGATCATGAAGCAGTTAACTAAACCGTATCATTCGATCTCCTTGTGCAAACTGAACGCTGTGAGAACAGCAGGTGAAAATGCCAGTGAATGTTCTTGGATGAGCAGTTAATATTCTATAAACCTCTGGCTGGCGGTATTCCCCCTTCAGTATTTTTCCTACATTAAAACTGCAAAGGATTAGAGCAGTGCAGAAAAAAAACACCAAAAAACTCAAAATCGGAAACAAACCTCAAAGGTATTTAGCCACATGAATCCCACTGCCTACAGTGGCTACACCATTAGCACTAGCGGAAAAAAAACCCCTACAACAAAAAGACTTTTTCTTTAAGGAAAGGCAGAGTATAGCTGAGTGATGTGAGAAATTCTATCTGCAGACAGCATTAACTTCCGCTCCCCCCCAATTATGCTGTACAGAAAGAGGGCATTTCAGTACTTAAGCAAAATGCTACAACTCTGCAAAATGTCCATTTTTGTCCAGCGCTGAGGACAAGATCTGCGTTACACTGATATGTTTACTTGTTTCAGAGTTGGAATTTTTATCAGCCTTTTATCATAGTGATGAAAAACTATTTTATATTTCACAGAATTTATAAATAAAAATGGTAACGAAAAAGTCAGATAGCTAATTAGCTGAAATGGGAAAAATTGGCCTCTAAACAAGTGAATTAAGTGCATTGCTGCTTAGTAATAACACAAGCTCATTTCTCTGATTGACGATAGCAGTGCTGCTGCTCTGAAGCCTGCACTTAAAATACACACTTAAGATAAAAAACCACCCCTTTCTGCTAATTATTAGAAACTAGTATTACATTCATGGTTATGCAACTAACACATGCATATATTCACTCAGAGATGCTGAATTTTCTGATTGCAGAGATAGAGATGGATCATTTGAATCGACCAAGTAACAGAGAAATTACAATATAAATATGCTGCTATTCAGGCAATGTTGTCATTAATTCCTTCGGGCTTTTTTCCAGTATCTCTTATTTCAGGAAGAATTTAACACCAAAGTTGTTCCGTAATTACTACCATATGAATTGTGTTGATAAAGAGAAGTCTTAAATAATCTAGCTATGATTAGCTGTATTTATTCATTCTCAGAAATCAGTGCTAAAATAATAAAAAAATGATAAGCAGATCAAGATGAGACATTTAGCATAGCTTTTTTCTTTCTTCTCTCATTCCCACAGTAACTTTACACTGTATTTTTCAAAGATTTGGGGCATAGCTGGCCAAAACCTAGTTGTTTCCCCAAAGTGAACAACTAATTTATTGATTACTAATCTAAAAAGATTTCCGACTTCATTAGATTCTAATTTACTTATTTTAACTTTTTAAGCACTTATTCTTTGCCTGTAAGCTGATGAAGTATTAAAGATTTGGGAACATGATTTCATAAACAACTTGACATAATTTAGGAAGACACGAACTCTGAAAACCAGCACTATTCAGGTGTACTGCTCATCTTGATCACAGTATCATTAAAACCGTGAGCAACGAACGAGTTAGGTCTTTCAAGTAAAGGCAACACTGTGAAGAAGCAAAAAGTTCCAGACAGAAACTCCCCCAGTACCCAGAAAGTAGCTTTTAACAGATCACCTTTGTTTTGTCTCACAACTGCAGTGGCTGCCACTTTTGTCCCTCTGTCTGGTCTCACGTGGTACAGCGACAGAATCTCTTATTCACCTCTACACCTTCTCTTTAGGTACGATTTAAAATAATCTTCCAAGTGTGGCTACTATTTTCTCCCCGGCTTGTTTTGAGATATCCAGCATCAAAATCCTGCTCAGACCAACCTGAGCAACAAAAAAGGTTGATGACCACATATCTTAATAGCAGGTTCTGAGATCCATAAGTCATAGATTATAGAAAGAAGATGCCTACCCTCTAAAATTTCCTAAATATACACAAAGTTTTAATTAACGTCTGCAAAAATTAGGAACAGAGGAGCAAGGGAAAAAAAGACAACAATATAATCCTCTCTATATTAGGATTTATCTCATGTGAGGTAGAGAAGGTCCCAACTTCCTCAAAATAGAAAAAAAGAATTGTTCTTCCCGCTTCTCTCAGGGTGCACTACTAAAAACACTTAAATCAATGAATGCTACCAAAAAAAGAGAGTAACAAACAACAGTATAATACTCAGCCCCATTAGATGGAATCACTGTTTGAAAAATGCTACCTGTGGGTGAGCTGTATACAGATCTGCACACACACTGACAACTTTATTCCTTGAAACTGATACTGCAAAACCAATACATTTTCTAACCAGGGAGGCAGGCCTGAAAAGCATAGCTTATTTATCTTCTTGAAGCTTATTTGCTATTAGGAAATGATTTTTGTATTGTTGCATTCTCAAATTTTGGTGGTCTTAGTAATAGTAACGGTTTAATCATAAATAGTAGTTTAATAAAAAGTAGTTTAATAATGCTATAACGTGCAAAAAAAAAAAAGGTGTGTAAAATGAGGTCTATTTTCAATGCCAAAAAATAATGTCATTGACATTTTGACTGTGAGCAATAAAAATTAACTGATACCTTAGAAAAGATTAATTTTAAATTTTGGTTTATTTTATTGCTTAAATATAGATTGCACAGTGTGTTCTTACATTTATTGAAACTGGTTCATTACGTACAGTACAGAATATACGACCATCAGAACAACAGACAAATTAGCCCTACTCTGATTCTGGACAGCAGGCTATTTCTATCTTTTGAAATTAACGAGGATTTAAATTACTTTAAAGTGACCCACTACCAAAAGCTCCAATTTTTCAAAATGACACAATGGGAAAGAGAACCCAAAGCAAAAGCTGGAATACATTTAAACAGCTGGATACCAATTTATAAACATTGTGACAGTACTCAATGTGTTACAGATAACACAGGGCCAGTATGGATACGGAGCTTTTAAGTTCTGCAACTTGTCTCAAGAACATAAAGAGATAAGTGAAACAAAGCAGCTTTATACTGTACAACAGCATTCTTAATTCATGTGGTTTCACTCATTAGCTACATATAACAATAGCTACCAAAACAATACATTTTGCAGTCACTCCCATCTCCCAGCTGTCTCGAAAGGCCAGAGTGAACCAATTATCAACTTAGAGACCCCCTGAACTTCCAGAAAGGAAGAAATCAAATACCATGTGAACCCGCAGAGTGTTACAAGCTCTTCACTCCCTGCTCAATACCTGCACAACACCTGCATTTCCCAAACAAAGCTCATTCGAACACTGAAAACATGGAAACCTACCATTAGCATAAATGAAAAATACTTCAAAAACAGAACAGAAAATGAAATGCTGAGTCTAGCTATTTTCACATGCAGCATTCATGCGACAGAATTCAATCACAGAAACAATCCTCTATTTACAGCACAGTCTCCATACTGCAAGAGTGCAAACAGAAGTACATTCTTTATTTCTTAGACTCCTTATTTTCTTTTTGTACAAAAGTGCAGTGTTATTCTTAAAAAACAGACAGAGTGGATAAGTCTTTTACATTGTATCCCTAGGTTAGATTTACTATTTAAAAAATTACACTCTTTATATAGGCCAAAAAACTATTATGTCTTACCTTAAAAAAAAACAAAAAGTGAAAACTAAAAGCTAGAGTTCTATTTAATGTGTAGACTGTGGTCTGATCAGGCTGATACGCTGCAGCAGTAAAAATCACAACGGAATGCTGTAGATAAGGGGCTGTTTCGTCATCCACTAACAGCTGTGATTGCACTGTTAAACTGAAAAGAAGGTCTCAATTACCTTTTGAGTTTTGTGAATGCTTTCTGAAAGTCTCAGCATGCTATCTCATAGGTTTAAGTACCTGATATTTCTCTGATGTTATGTCACATGAGGCTTTTAAAAGTAGTGCAGTGGAATACTGTACTACAGTTCAAAAAACTTAAAATCCTTTTTACAGTGGGTTTGCAAATGCTCGAAACAGTCAGCAAATTAGCTGGCCTGATAACCACTCAGATCTTAGAATTATGCAATCATAGATTAATTTAGATTGGGACTTCTGAAGGTCATCTAAAGCAAGCTCCTGCTCAAAGCAGGGCTAACTGAAGTTAGACCACTTTGTTCGTGGCCTGATCACTGTTTATCTGAACTGCTGGCTAACTTAAATGTCTTACATTTATTATAGATATTTGAGAACATTCATTCATGTTTGTGCTGCTTCGGTCAGATTCAGATAGATTAAGGGACTTCAAACTTACTATTCATGGCATCAACGAAAGCTGTTCTTTCTTTTTGCCTGCAGAATTTAGTGAGTCATAAAGACAGCCTTGACAATTATCATCAAAAGGTCAGTGATTTACTATACCAGTTTTACTTTATTTACATTTGAATAGTATACTCAGATACATAAACCTATGAAAGTTACCATATTTTCCTTATTTCTAGAAAGGTTTGAGAAATGAAACAAAAACAAACACAGAGATGCATCTCTAAAAATGCTTTTGCTTGAAAACATATGTAATAAATTCTTGGTCTTTAAATGGTTTCATCCAGTTTTCTTTCAATTTCTAAAATATCATTAAAAAGCTGTAATAAACTACAGAGAAATACCTTATAGAATATATTTGTAATTTCTGTATTTATGATTTAAAATGCCCTCAGTTTATTTTCTGCTATACTAAATATATCTCTCGTGTATTTATACTAAAGCAGACAGTAAAATACTACCGTGTTTTCAAAAGTACAGTCTGTAAACCATACACCTTAAGACATGAAAAATATTGCACAATTCAGTGCTTCAGGAGGAGATTTCTCCTCTTATGCAAAGCAGTTAACTTTTAGCAAGAAACACAGGAAATATACTGGGCGTATATACCTAAAACGCATGTTATGTGATGCATCAAAAAAATACTTAACAAGTGTCCATTAATTCATTTACTGTACATGAACACATGTAAGGTATTGTTTTCTTCCATATATTCCAAAATAAACAAGTTGACGAGCTATGACAGCATGAACAAAAGGGAGCTAAGGTAGCGCTCCACTGGTTACATTTAATAAGATGAAGCAAGCCAAAAGCATTCTATTCAGATATATAATTGAGGTGGAAAGGAGGAAAAAAACCATCCAAACAAAAAAAGAGAAAAAAGCTTTAACAGGTTCTTCAGTCACAATGCCTCAAATGAAAGCAATTTACAGAAATACAAATTCCTACAGTAACTGAAATATTCACCTATATGGCAAGACAAGTTTTAAATTTGATTTTTACATGTACTCAAATATGAAAATGAAGAAATATGATATATGAAAAACCTAACTTCAAATATATTACAGAAGAAAACAACTCAAGACAGTCTCATGAGTTTGGCTAGAGTAATCTGTATTTGGCTCATGTCCATCATTATTTTAAAGTTAGTTTAGATGAAATAAACAACAAAATTTGAAAACTCATCTTGTTCTTTCTATTGTATTCTACTCTAAATAATGTCCAGCAGACTTCAGAAGACACTTAATACACACAAAGATCTGGAAACTTCATCTCATAGACTGGAACAGATTGGTAATGAGCATGTCCAGCAGTAATGGTCATCGTTCCTGAGGGGCTAGGTGGAGGACTGTGTGAGAAGAACAGTCAATATATATAATTTATAATTACACGGATTGCTGTCTTTTTTATAACTTTATACACTAATAGCTAGAAACAAGAGTAAACTACCCCCCCAACTATCAGTATTTTATCCTATTCCTGAAATTCTAATGAGATTATCATGCCTTGGGTTTTTTTACACTTTGGTCTAAATCATCAACTTCACTGATGTTACAGAACTATGAAAATGCATTTTATTACTAACAAATACTGTTTATACTGCACAACGGATGTGCACAACTCTATAATAATGTCGTACTATTTTGGGTGCTTAATATCTAATTACATTCTCAAACAGATACAGCAATGGGAAAACAACAGCATTCTTCAATACTACTGATATACATAGAAATATTATAAGAATGTAGGTATACTATGACATGGTTTCTGGATATTCTCCACTATCCAAAAGATTCAAAATAATAACAAGAAAATCAAAGTGACTGTGTTAGATGAAGACTACTCTTTTTCAGTGTACTGGTTTTGGCTGGGGTAGAGTTAATTTTCTTCAGAGTAGCTTGTATGGGGCTATGTTTTGGATTTGTGACCAAAACAGTGTTGGTAACACTGGGCTGTTTTCGTTATTGCTGAGCAGTGCTCACACAGCGTCAAGGCCTCTTCTGCTTCTCCCACCGCCCTGCCAGCGTATAGGCTGGGGGTGGGCAAGAAGTTGGGAGGGGACACAGCCAGGACAGCTGACCCCAGCTGACCAAAGGGATATCCCATGCCATGTGACGTCATGCTCAGCAATAATAGCTTTAAGGGAAGAAGTAGGAAGAGGGGGACATTTGGAGTTATGGCATTTGTCTTCCCAAGTAACCGTTATGCATGATGAAGCCCGCTTTCCTGGAAGTGGCTAAACACCTGCTTGACGATGGGAAGTAGTGAATGAATTCCTTATTTTGCTTTGCTTGCGCGCGTGGCTTTTGCTTTACCTATTAAACTGTTCTTATCTCAGCCCATGGGTTTTCTTACTTTTACCCTTCCAATTCTCTTCCTCATCCCACTGAGGGGGAGTAAGCCAGAGGCTATGTGGGGCTGAAATGTCTACCAGGGTTAAACCGCAACATTCAGTTAAGCCAATTATTTTCTACCTATTACATGTGTTTAAGAACACTATGACATGACCACCTGAAAGTAGTCACAATTGCTTTATAACTCATTTTTCATTTGTCATATTCTTCTTGGATAAAGCCTTACCGAATGGTGAGTTCCAGTATCTGTGCAAGTCTATCATGAAGCAAGTTTGCCTAGAAAAAAAAATTAAAATTGAATTATTAACTACTACATATTGAACCGAGCTAAAATGAATGTGCCAGGCCATACTCAGTGAGTGTGTTCCACATCACCACACGGCAAATCTAGGCAGCATTTTGTGCCTGTCTCGATTTCTTTTCTCACTGCTGCAAGGATTCTGAGCCCTGAAGAGGCATGCGAGATTGAGTGAGCCTGTCTTGGAGTGCAAGCAATTATATAGCAAATTTTGCTATTGCAGATAGGAGTTTAACAAACCTGAAATACATTTAGTTATTCAACATATATAATGGGGTAAATACTGCTCCAGTTATCGCAGGATGAAATAGGAACGGACTGTGAATCTAGATTTCAAAGACAGCAAGGAAAACATTAGGATGAAGACTGTATGAGATTTCTATTCCTTTTCAAATGGTCTAGGAATAATCAAAAGCACACTTTAAATAACTGGAATCTCCCAACATTGATAACAGTGGAGACAATAACTGAAGACAAAGAACTGAACTTATTTAGAAGTAACAGCAGCAGTGACATGATAACACAAATCACCTTTAGCCAGCACATCGCCATTAATGCTTATACTAATATCTTCAATGCTGTATAACATTTTTCAGAAACTCACTTTGGTTTCACATTGTGCTGCGATTTCTTCAAATGGTGCTTTTTGGAACTTTTCAATCACAAGACGCCTTTTTTCTTTTTCCTGTTCTTCAAGTCCATTGTTATCTTAAAAAAATAAAAAAAAAATAAAGACAAATGTAATCTTTGCCTATCAAGTATAAGTGATATAAACCTTCAAATGTGCATTGCAGAAGTAAACAAGCACTGTATTTGATGTGATGCAACCATACTCAAGCAAGCTGTCATCTGTCATTGCTTTTAAAGCAAAATGCAGATACAATTTCAGGGAGCGGGTTTGAGGACCCCAGTTTTGCCCCTTTCTTACTGTGTGCTTTAATTACGAGTGCATCCAGGCTTCCTTTTACTTCATTATCTGGACTCAAGACTGCACTTCTCACTCACTGCACACAAGTTCAGCTTCAAGAGAAAAGAAGGGAGTATCCTCCCTCCCAGTACTATGCAGACAGGTGGGCAGAACTTTCTATTAGAATTTGGGAAAAGCGAGTTCAGCCTCCATAAGCTGAGTGAACCTACAACAGCTACTCAGATCTAATGAATTTAAGTACCTCAGTGATTAGGCAGGTTTGGAAAACTCTCAGATTGAATTATTGTTTAAAATGTCAGTGACTATGGTTTAAAACATCAATGTCTAATCCATATTTTGGACAGGATTTTGTTGGACTGGGCAGCATTAATTAGTAATTACTTACAGCGATATGAAATAAGGAAACTGGATAATTCTGAGTTCTGGTAGCTGGGCCACTTGTCAGAAAAATAAAAATTGAGTAGTTTTGAAGTCCACAATGCGTACCTTACAATCTATTTTCTGAATGCATTGAAGACCTGAAAATCTTAACATGTAAAAAATAATTAAGTTGCTTTATAAATCATCACTCAATGGAACTTGAAAATCTCATGTTATTTACAGCTTGGCCTATAAGGGCAAATCTAATATGACAGGCATTTCCAGATGCTTTTCATTCAGTCACATTAGCTTCAGAAAATGAATTCACTAAAATTATCAAGATATCAATTCAGAAATTTAGAAATAACTGAAGTTTTAAATAAATTTACTAGCTGAAGAGAAACAAATGTAGTATTTTAATTATGTTATTCTGGCCACACCTTTTTCTCTAGCAATTCCACCGTAATCTAGAACTATGCTGCACAAATACAATTGTGATAAATCTTACCAATTGCTTTCTTCAAAGCTTCAAAGGTGATTTCTTCAGTATTATCAATCTAAACACAAAGAAACATAACCCCTTAAACCTCATATATAACATATAAGCTTCTAAAAAATCAGGAATGTGATAAATACAGAAGGCTGAAATGGCCACAGAGCTTTTCTGCCTTACAAGTTTCTAATAGCTTTATCTGGAGTTTCTATGACAGCTGACAAATCACTAATTCATGTTTTTAAGCCACCACAATCAGTGAGGAAATTATTATCAGATGAGATCAAGGAAAACGTTCCAAATTCTAGTCAAGACGCTCTATGGCAACAATACTTTGGAAAAGGACTTGAATTTTGGTGGAACACTCCTTTGGGTCAGGAATATGCTGTGGTGTTTTTATACTGTTAAGCCTCAGTATTGGTTCTTAGACAGCTGTTGCGAATAATAGCAACTGCTTCCTGAGACTAGTTGAGTTACCAGCAATGTGACACTAAAATAAGATATGGTAGTGGAGGGTAGAGTGGAAAACGGTTATTGCTTTAGGCTAACTTCATACCAGTATGGGCTCCAAATAATTTGGTGCTTATGTCATAAACATTGGAGCTAAAGGGCTCTTCATAACAAGCTATGTCTGATGTACTGAGAAAATTTGTTCATTTAGCAATATGCATATCCATTTTCTGCTGCAGATGTACTTCATTAGGAATGCTTGGGGCTGCAAAATTACCGAAGATGCATAAACATTCCTCTGAAGAGCTCCAGCTCATGGATCTTTGTGTTTCAATTCTTTATAGACCCAGAGTTTCTATGCCAGCAAGTATATTTACAGTGAAACCACTGTGATAGTATTAGGGGAGAGTGCTTAGATGGCAGAACAGTGTTCACCTGCATATAACATGGTTTCTTGGCTTGGACTGCCTTACTTTAACCCTTCAAAACTAACTACAGGTAAACAGACAGCACTTTTATTTTTTCTTATAAACACTAATTGTTTAGAATGGTCTAATATGATTTAAGATAAAAGATCTGTAAGGTAGCAAAAAGTTATTTCACCCAATTCAGAAGACTCTGAATTCTTTCAATTTTTTAATTCATTGACTTGAATTCATTGAACTGTAAATGGAAAAGCCAGAAGTAGCTGTTTCCTTTTTACATCGGTATTATTTCAGGAGATGGAGCTGTAAATGATACTTTTCTAACAGATTTTACTACATTAGCATTGTATTCTCTGCCTCTGAATATATAAAAGGTTAATAAATAAAGAGCAAAACACCCTTTATGTCAAATATGTGTGGATATGGCTAGAGATAAAGATTATTCAGGTTTTGAAATAATCACCTTTTATACGATTCATATTTGGTAAATATTACTTGTTTATGGCAGCCTTTCAGATTTCTAATTAACGTCTGTAGTAGTTGCTGATACTAGCCAGCACTATACTTGGTTATCAATATCACAGAAGCACTAGCTGCTTTTACAAGTGCTTTCATCTTATAAATGGAGATAACTATGGAATAAACCATCTTCCTGAATAGGATTCACTAACAGACTTGCCACAACAAAAAACTGATTGTGCTGACAAAAGAATTGCATTCATATTGTATACAATAATAGATATTCTATGGATAAACAGTCTTCTACCTAAGACAGGGTAGAAAAGGTACCATACATCATTAATCCTAAAACTTCCATTAATTAAGTAGTTTATCCTCTCAATCATAAAGCCTTATGCTCCTTTTTTTGCAGTTTAATTCTGCTGACAGTCATGGATTATGTTATTAATCTACATAGCAAGAGAACCAGATTTAATACCCTTGTGGACTTTTTTTCTTTTTTTTTCCTCCTCTTGAGTTACATCCAGTGTATCATCTTATGTTGCAGGTGGCCAAAAATATGCATTATGAGGGAACAAGAATTAGCAAAAATTACAGAGCACCATCACTGAAGGAACAGGCTGCCCAGGCAAGTGGTTGAGTCACCATCCCTGGAGATATTTAAAAGATGTGTAGATGTGGCGCTTGGGGACATCGTTTAGTGGTGGACTTGGTAGTGCTAGGTTAATGGTTGGACTCGATGATCTTAAGGGTCTTTTCCAACCTAAATAATTCTATGATTCTATGATTAACATATTGCAAGAGCATAATATTGGAGCCTCACCATGACCAAGAAGTTCATTTGGTCTATCTACCAGTTTTTCAGTTGTTCATGATATAGGTATCAAGGTGCAGTCAGCAAATTGGAAAATATTGGTCTTCCCTTTGCATTGTAAACAAACATTGTAAAGCAACTAAAGGAAGAATACTTTGTTTCATGTGCTTCTGATTAATAACATTCTTGTTTTTAAGAGAGACAAACAGTAATTCATTATCCAAGACACTGTACCACATTAAACTGAGAACCCATACAAAGATTTTGATTTATCTACAACTGCCATATCCTCTTCAAAAAATGTCTATATATCAATGCTTAACATAACATCAGCATACCATTTGAAATCTGAAATGGAAACTTCTCTCATTTAATTCTACTTTCAAGAGAGACGTTCAATCACATATAATAACATATAATACATGATTTTAAAAAAGGATACTAATGGCAAACACTCCCATTCCTATTAGGAGCATTTACTTTCTTCAGAAAGCTAAAGATTGTGATAATCTGGCTTATTTTTCAAACACTTTTTTCTTCTTTGTCCTAAATTTTTATCTAGTTTATCCGTATCCTTGCTAAAGCACGTGAGCAAGAAGTGAACACAAAATATCACCTGAGGTATCATCAGCACAAAGCAGAAAGGAATAATAATAATGCAGAACATAAATCACTTCTGTCAGTAAGTTCTAAAATGAAGCTTGCTCCTTTGCAATAGCTTAATATTGCATTTTTAACTAACATTCAGCTTGACTCTGTCTGCACATTCTGTTTCATGTCCCTAGCCGGTTTGTGCCTGAAGATGCTAAAGGTAGGATTCATTTGCAGATACAAACACCTCAATTTCAACAGCTAATCTCCATCGCAGCCAGCAGAAATCTGGTTAATAAAAATCAGCAGAACCTTGAAAAAGATTCAGCAGAAATAGAAATTTATTTTAAGAAATACTTCAAATGAAGTGTCAAAAGATGTGGGATAATTTTAATTATGATACAGTCTTCCTAAGGGATAATTAGCATCAGCTCCTGTACCCTACATATGAACTTTCTCTTGCTACCTTATCCTTCCTCTGACTTTAAAGCACTGTGTGCTAAACTCTTCTGGAAGGGAAAAGTGATACTGTAACCCTGTGGTGTAGGCAGCCTGTCTAGTCTTTACCTGCCCCTCTCAAAGACAGCAGGTCTCCCACTAGTCTTGTATCTGTCAGCCCCATGTTGATGAACAAGACTCTCAGATACTTCAAATGATGCAGGGATACAGAGGCAGGAATTTATTTGATCCCTCAAAATGCAAAGAAAATATTTTAGAATATTTACTCATAAAATATTAGTTGTTCGGCATATATATGTATTGCTACCCCATATTCTGCAGTACTACCTGTAAAAACTATAGTGATAAAATACTTTACATTTTTATACATCAAGATCAGTATCAGTGTCTTCGACAACACATTTCTACAAATATAGGAGTTAAAAAAATCAAAACCCCAAAGCATTTAACTTTGCTAGAACAATTAGGTATTAGACTTTCTGGGAAAACTTCATTTGCATTCCTCCCCCGCCGAAGATGCTGCTTTAAAACATCTCGTGATTTTCATACCTTATCCTCTGTGTTGTTGCCAGGCAGAATATCCACCTGAATAGATACCGTGTCCACAATGCTCTTCCTCCTCGAGAGTCTGTCCTCATCTAGAAGAAAAACAACTTACCTCACTTTCTGAATAACAGTTGAAACATGATCAATCAAATTTCTACACATCAGATGCAGATTTGTTTCTATATGGCTATTTAACCCAAGATCATCTATTTTATAATTTGGATCATTGTAAAAAATGATCAGTTACTACTCTAAATTATTAAATATGAAGGAAAATAACTTCTTTATTGTCCCTTCCCCCTCTCATCCCAGATCTTGCCAGCTTTCCCTTGAAAGCCCAGAATTTAAAAAAATGAGATGAGATCTTATTCAAATGCATAATAAATAACATAGCACATGATGATATATTGCTGCAGAGTAATTTACAAAAGCCTGAACTTATTTTTTTGGTTGTGAAATTGAAATACTAAGGTCTTAATTTGAAGGTATTCTGAAACAGAAAAGAGCTTCTTGGAAGATGACTCACTGACAGAAGATTTCTGAATGGAAGTGAACAACAATCCTTCCTTATTCTTGCTGCTACAAGTACCATATTCAGCAATTCTAAAAATCTACTTGGTGAAAAAAATTCCTCCATTTCTAACTTCCTACAAAAAATTTAGCAAATCCAGTTGGCCTAAAAAGTTGTCAGAATAAGACCAACTGTGCTGATACTAAAAGAAGCACAACAATTTCGTTAATGCATAAGCAGATTATGATCAAATGATCCATCAGCTGATGGATTTTCCTTTTGTGACTGCATTCCTGAGAGAATACACCAATAATCTTTTCTCATTTTTGACATTTAACATATTAACATAAGATTTAAAAAAACAGTAAAAATACATTTACAGACATGTCATGAGGATCCTCTGACAAATGGAGACTTGAGTGTCCTGACTTTCATGTGTCTCATTTACAAAACCATGAATTGCGATGTTACATTTTCGATTTTAGCCGAGATCAAGCCATTTGGACCGGGCCATTATTATTTGATGACTTCCACTGCACATAGTTAGAAGCACCTACAGGCACCTGATACTAAGATAAGGAGGACAACTGTAAAACTCCCCCACCACAAGGTGATTTATGCTGGTTCTTCCGCAACCTTTGTTTAAACCAACTCTAGCAAAGCGCTTTTGCAGTGCAAATATTGAGCATGAACAAAAAGCATTCATTCCAGCAGAGCTGAACATACTCAGCTTTTAAAAATCAAGAAATAACTTTCAGAAGTCATACAAATGAAATGCCATTTTAAGATCAAGAGGCAGTGGAAGAACAAGATTAGTGAAAAACACCTGAATTCTAGCTCTCTTTGCCAGGTTCTCAGAGATCCTGAGCACTTGAAGTGGCATTTTGAAGGATTTACTTAATTTTTAATCCCTGACGGCTCACTGGTACATGACCCAGTACATACAGAGTCTGAGGAAAGCACCTTAGCCCTCAAGAGTAAACACAAGACAAAACTACGTCTTTGCTGCCATCTTGCTGCTCTCTCTATAATTGACATGCAAACACCAGAAGATACATTTTTGGGACTACTTTGGATAGAATTCATTATTGTAATGGATGCCTCACTATACTTGCGTAACAAAAATGCCAATTCATCTCTAATTTCAATATATTAAGTGGGTAAAAAATTGTGGAAATTGCAATTTTTTCTGTTATATGATATAAAGCTCATCTCCACACACACGAAGGCGCACAGAGGCACGAGGGCAGTGGTGGAGCCCCAACACCTACTGCCCCGGCCCCTGCCAGGGCTGTCTCAGGAGCCTTGGCCCCATGGTCCAGGGGTGGCACCCACCCCGTGCGGCAAAGGGAGCAGCTCTCTGGGTCACCTCACTGATCGAGGTGGGATCAGTGACTGGGGTATGGGACACATTGTGGGATGCAGGGCAACAGCATCTTGGGAGTGCACAAGGCTTAGTATGGGATGTTTAAGGGAGGAAGCAAGGGTGGGGAAAAGGAGGACTGAGATGGTTTGAGAAGGAGCAAGTAAGGAAAACAAGAGGGATAACGGGATAAAAGCATTAGTCCCATGTAAACCGGTTGCTGATCAGTACGTGCATCTGGCCATGCCCTGAGCCTCATCAGGGCAGCCTGTCCCGTCTTCTGATTAAATCCCATTTCTCTTTTCCTGGGTGAGGGACTCCATTCTTTGTGCAGGTGTGTGCATGGGGGTCTGAGCACAGCAACTGGAGTCAGACCACAGGTCAGAAGGCCTGTGTGTCTGGAGCGAGCGAAGGTGCACAGCATCAGCGCATGATCACGAGGGAGTATCGAGCTGGACCAGCAGGCGAGTAGGTCAAGTGGCCTGGGAGCTGGGGGTGTCCACGTCTGTCTGTCTCTCTGTGTGTCTCTGAGGGGGAGGCACCTGGAGGGACCAGGAGGCCCAGGCCAACTGTCAGAAAGACCATGGAGCCTGGGGGGTTTACTGAGACCCATGTGTACATGCACATGTGCATTACTGTTGTGCTGGTTTTGACTGGGGTAGAGTTAATTTTCTTTATAGTACCTTGTATGGGGCTATGTTTTGAATTTGTGCTGAAAACAATGTTGATAACACAGGGATGTTTTAGTTATTGCTGAGCAGTGCTTACATAGGGTCAAGGCCTTTTCTGCTCCTCACACTGCCCCACCAGCGAGTAGGCTGGGGGTGCACAAAAAGCTGGGAAGAGATACAGCCAGGACAGCTGATCCCAACTGACCAAAGGGATATCCCATACCATATGACATCACGCTCAGCAATAACACTAGAGGGAAGGTTGGTGACGGGGCCACTGCTCGAGGACTAGCTGGGCATTGGTCGGTTGGTGGTGAGCAACCATTTTCATTTGCATCACTTGTCTTTCTTGGGTTTTATTTCTCTCTCTGTGTTATTTTCCTTTTCATTACAATTTTTTACTATTACCATCATTATTATTGTTGTTTTATCTCAACTATTAAACTGTTCTTATCTCAACCCACAAGTTTTCTCACTTTTGCCCTTCCACTTCTCTTCCCCCATCCCACTGGGGGGGAGCAAGCGAGCGGCTGTGTGGTGCTTAGTTGCTGGCTGGGGTTAAACCACGACAGTCCTTTTTGGCGCCCAACGTGGGGCACAAAGGGTTCAAGATAGTGACAGATTTGACTGGAATGTGCCAGATTGAATTTATAGCTGTTAATTGCTGTTTAGCTATTAATCGGCAGGCTCCTGTGCTTGCCATGGGGCTTGCTTGCCTTACTGTATATTAGAGTCTAGTGCTTGTTAGTGGCTGCTTTTTGCTTTCACTGCTTGCTGCACTGCTTATCATCTTACTCTGCTGTGCCTGGGAACATTTTGATAACAGCAACGGCCATGCGCCTGGGCTAGCAGACGGCCAGGGCATCGCTGCTGTTTCTGTGGTGCTGTACCGGACAGGCTGGTACTCCAGTGTGAACTTGAGTCGAAGGGACTGTGACCTGTAGATCAGTCCACGTGCAAGCAGGACAGCCCGAAGCGTCTGTGGCTGTGACTAAGTCCACACCAGAGCAGGTACATCTCAAAGCATCTGTGGCCGTGCTTATATCTGTGCCGCAGAAGGTATACCTCCGAAGGGATTGTGGCCCAAGGATAAGTCCACAGTGGAGAAGGTACACCTCGAAGCACCTGTGGCTGTGGATAACTCCATGCTGCAGCAGGTAGACCTTGAAGCATCAGTTGCTGTTCCTGAGGTCATGCTGGAGCACCTCAAAACACGTGGCCATGGATAAGCCCATGACAGAGCAGGTACACCCCTGGAGGGACTGCAGCCATGGGTAAGGCCATGTTGGAGCAGGTATACCATGGAGAAGGCCACACTGGAACAGGTGCACCTCAAAGCGACTGTGGCTGTGGATAAGTCTATGCCACAGCAGATATACCCCTGAACAGGCCGTGGCTCACAGGTAAGGCTCCACTTGGAGCAGGTACACCACTAAGGGACTGCAGTCTGTGGTTAAGCCCAAGCCGGAGCAGAGGCAAGGGGAGGAGTTCATTGCAATGTTAAACCCTGTAACCTGGCCCAAAGGGACCAGGGGTGGAGACTGGAATGGATATACCTTTAAACTGTTGTAACCCGGGATTTGAGTTGCATGTGATAGGAATTACTATAGCAGGAACCACCTGAACCAATGGAGGACAAGCCTTACAAAAAGCAGTGCAAGTGCAGCAGTGACCCGACCTGAGCTGGCTTTGGTGCCCAGTAACTCCACGCAACACAGCACCTCTCCTGTCCTGAGCGACCACCATAACAGATGGAGCCCAAAGTCATGGACTAAATGAACACAAGGGACATTTTGTGGACATTTTACAGGGGTAGTCCATAGACTAAGGGAATAATACCTGTGTATTATATTAAAGAATGGGAAGCGACGTGGCAGTTAATGAGGATGTACTGGATAGTGTGGGACCTGAGCATGATGTAAATGGTATGGAATAGGGGTGGAGAATGTGCCAGTTTTGGCTGGGATAGAGTTAATTTTCTTCAGAGTAGCTAGTATGGGGCTATGGTTTGGATTTGTGCTGGAAAGTGTTGATAATACAGAGGTGTTTCCGTTATTGCTGAGCAGTGCTTACCCAGAGTCAAGGCCTTTGCTGCTTCTCACACCACCCCACCAGCAAGTAGGCTGGGGGGGCACAAGGAATTGGGAGGGGACACAGCCGGGACAGCTGACCCCAACTGACCAAAGGGATGTTCCATACTGTATGACGTCATGCTCAGCATATAAAGCTGGAGGAAGAAGAAGGAAGGGGTGGACCTTCAGAGCGACGGCGTTTTGTCTTCCCAAGTAACCGTTCCACGTGATGGAGCCCTGCTTTCCTGGAGATGGCTGAACACCTGCCTGCCGATGGGAAGTGGTGAATGAATTCCCTGTTTTGCTTTGTTTGCGTGCGCGGCTTTTGCTTTACCTATTAAATTGTTTTTATCTTAACCCATGAGTTTTCTCACTTTCACCCTTCTGATTCTCTCCCCCATCCCACTGAGGGGGGGAGTGAGCGAGTAGCTCTGTGGTGCTTAGTTGCCGGCTGGGGTTAAACCACGACAGTCCTTTTTGGCGGCTGTGTCTCCTCCCAACTTCTTGTGCACCCCCAGCCTACTCGTTGGCAGGGCGGCGTGAGAAGCAGCAAAGGCCTTGACTCTGTGTAAGCACTGCTCAGCAATAACAAAAACATCCCTCTGTTATCAACGTGGTTTTCAGTACAAATCGAAAACATAGTAACATACAAGCTACTATGGAAAAAATTAACTCTATCCCAGTCAAAACCAGCACAACTGCGCACAAGGGGGATCTGTACCAGCAGCTGGACTGGGGCCATGGGCCTTGGGAACACACATGCTCAGATGCCAGTGACTGAAGACACTGGGAACCAGGAGACAGCTGGTGGGTAGACAGTGTCTAAGCCCAGCTACTGGTGGGATGCACACAGAACACATTCACATATACACGTCCCACTAATGGGCGTTTATCCTGAACAGCCAGCAAGTAAGATGAATAATCATTCTGTAAACAGCTGAGAGCTTCTTCCAACTTTCTACCAAGTTCTTGTAATTTCACTCAAAGAGGTAATTAGTACTATCACAAAAATGATACGTATAGCCCTTCTACTGGCTCAGTAAAAGAAAATAGGAAGCTACCATATTGTAGAGTTCCAAATCAAGAGTAAACACAAAGGCAAAGGCAAACCTTGCAGCAGCTAACATTGCCACAGGTATATCAAGGAGATTAAAAAAAAAAAGGGGCGGGGGGGAAGGAAACACTAAGTACACCAAGTTCAACACAATTTCTGGCCTAAAGGTCTAAAGGCCTTCTAAAAGCTTTTTTTTTTTTGACTGTGCACATCCTATACAGACACACTACAGCTAGCAGGAGAGCAGGCTGACCTACAACTCATTGTTACCTTTTGACTTGTGTCTGCGTTTATGAGGCTTTTTGCCTGATGGAAATAGGGCTAAATTAAAAAAAAAATATATGTATAGACAAAAAACGATTAAATGTACATTTAAATATCAGCTTCCCCCCTCCCCCAAATAAGGAAGAGAACAAGGTACAAAAAGTTGCAAATATGAATGTCTTTCAAACTGGTGAAAAGTACCAAAAACTGAAGCAGAAACAGGATGATGATACTGTGTCTATAAGTAATTGTTAAGCATTACATCATTAATATGCAGAAATACTAGAAATAATCAAGATTAAATCTTTACTGGCTTTTTGGGTTCAACCATAACTTTCACAGGAATATATTAAAAAAATGGCTCCACTTTTTACTAAAATTATTAATATATTTTGAAACACTATATTCTAGCATTATACTGGTAGAAATTAAACATTTAAGTCAAAATGAAAAGTTTTAGAATTCCAAAATACTCACTTTGGTCCTGATTTAGTTAAATGAAAACCTTGGAAGATCAACATTTCACAGGATCAGAAATTAATGATCCTAATCAGATATGGTAACAGACATGAAACCAGTTTTGGTTACTGCTCTTTGCAAAAGACTACAACACAGTATGATTCACATACTCTAAGATTTAGCATTACATATAGCCGTTTCTCATCACCTGAAGAGGCAGTTAATCACATACTTGCAGCTAAACTCGCTTAACCTTGTCAGAATTTACCTAGCTTCCTGTGTAGGAATGCATTTTTATGAAAGTACCCAAGAAAACCCTAGCAAGGTCATTTGGGTATAAATACATCTCATTTTCTATAAGA
The DNA here is from genome assembly GCF_018139145.2 of Gymnogyps californianus. Taxonomy (NCBI): domain Eukaryota; kingdom Metazoa; phylum Chordata; class Aves; order Accipitriformes; family Cathartidae; genus Gymnogyps; species Gymnogyps californianus. The sequence continues at coordinate 9,235,482 of NC_059472.1, forward strand.
GGCTTAACACAAATTTCCAACCAGGCTATATTTCTTATTCCATTCTTATTCACTCAAAGACAGTAAAAATTGAAAACATAACCTTTCCTTACTTGCTACCAATACTTCTTCTGCCAATACTAAGATATAATGTTAACTGGTTTTTTGGATGCCAGAAGAAATAATCTGTCAAGTATAGCAACATTTTCCTTTTTAGAAGATGACAACCAGCAACAGAAAACACAGACATTGCAGATGTGTCTTCGAGTATATCACTAGTTCGCCTGCTAGCACATGGGACAAACCCACATCTGTTGTTCTGGAGAACTCATTCCCTCCCATAGCAGCTATCCAAAAAAGCTTATTCAAGAGCAGGTGGCAATGTCTCTGAATCGTACTGGAAGTGCGACAGATCTGGCATTTACTGTCCATATGTACTATGTTTCTTTCTATGCGTGAGCTACAAAACATAGGAATCATATTTTCCTGCTGGGAACTTTTATTTCTCAAAAATGTCATGCTTCAGACTGGGATGTCCCATAGCCTATTACAACAATAACCAGTTACATACAGCCACAAAACATGCACGGTTAGTAAAATAAACGCTTCAAACATTTTTTTTTTTCAATAAGTTGCTCAACTGGCTGTTGAAAATAAATTAAAAGCAGAAAACAGTATGTCACATACTAAGCTAGTCATTCACACACTATTCACGCATCCTGGGTAGCGTGAACTCTCACAAATCTGCCTCAGGCATACTTTATTTTCATTGTGTTACCTGACACTAAGCTAGCATAGGTATCTAATGGAGGAAAACATAACATTCTTGATTAAATTAACATCTGCTCTTTGAGAATTTGACTAAGGCCAATAACTCAAGTCAGCATGAGGCCAGATGGCAAAAGGATAGGGTATGTTCCATCCAGTGTTTACATAAAGAGGATAAAGTATGCTGACTTGTATAATCCTTCCTCACCTGCTAACTCAAATTAATACAGAAAAACAGTAATAATCACTACTATCTTCTTAGGTATTCTTTCAAAAGCAAAGACTTCATTAAAAAAAAAGTTGAAGTGGGTTCAAGAACTTTCTGCCCCACCTCCTGAATTTAAGGAAAAATAAATCTTAAAAGGACACAAAGTTGAAACTTCTTAGCAATAATACTGTAGCTAATGAGAAAAAAAAAAACAACAAACAAACATCCTGAGAAAACAAAATTATACTATGATTAAATGTTCTTGCCAAGTAGTCACATTACATTTCATTGGCACACAACACATTAAGAAAGCATTCTTAATAACTGGTACTTAGTAGTTTTGCCACTAATCGCCACTTACCTGTCACCTGGGGTACATATGGAACTGACAATCTTTCCACACTGTATCCACTGCCTCCTAATGATTCTGCAATCTTGTTCGTCAGGAAAAATAAATTTTTTTCATGCTTCTCTAAGGATTTTGGAAGACTGTCAAAATATATATTTGAAGTTACTATCTACTAATAGAGATTTGTTCATTAAGTAAAATATTCTTCCAATGTCTGCAAGCAACCAAAAAGTTGGTGTGATCAATGGTAATGATTTGATGGAAATAAAACTTGCTCAGTTTTTTAGGAATGAATATAGACCCCAAAATTAGTCCATTGAATACCTCTGCAATATTTTAAATTACCTTAACACTTCTTGTTTATCTGAAATATGTTCCTCACCTATTCTGCTACATGTTGAAGGAATATGGTCTCTGTTAAATAGAAAAAACTGCAGAGTAATAGTATTTGCCATGTGCCAGCAACATGCTCTTGCGGCAAAAAAGGCTAAGGGTATCCTGGGCTGCATTAGCAGCAGTACTGCCAGCAGGTCGAGGGAGGAGATCCTTCCTTTCTACTCGGCACTGGTAAGGCCACACCCAGAGTACTGTGTTAAGTGCTGGGCTCCCCAGGACAGGAGAGACATGGACTTGCTTTAGAGATTCCAACAAAGGGCCACTAAGGTGGTTTAAGGGACTGGAGCATCTCTCCAATGAAGAAAGACAGAGAGCTGCGACGGCTCCACATGGAGGAAAGAAGGTGGATCTTATCAACGTGTACAACTACCTTAAGGCAGGGAGGGCAGAAAGACAAGAGAGCCAGGCTCTTTTCAGTGGTGCCCAGTGACAGGACCAGAAGCAATGGGCACAAACCGAAACACAGAAGGTTCTGTTTGAACATCAGGAAACACTTTTTTACTGTGAGGGTGACCAAGCACTAGCACAGGTTACCCAGGGAGGTTGTAGAGTCTCCATCCTTGGAGATATTCCAAAGCCATCTGGATGTGGTCCTGGACAGCCTGCTCTAGGTGACCCTGCTTGAGCAGGGGGGTTGGACCAGATGATTTGCAGAGGTCCCTTCCAACCTCACCCATTCTGTGATTCAGTGAAAATGCATTTTGCTGCGTTAACACTTACACTAACCATCACATTGTGCAGATATAAGTGCCTCTGACTACAATACAGAAAGTCTGAAAAACGCATTTTTTTCATATATGCACATATGCTTTTAATGCTTGGTTTTCTTCTGCGTATCCTGTACACTATTAAACCTCTAAATTATTTTTCACATATGCAACATATTTCAACGATGTGCGACTTTTAATAGTAAAATAGGTACTTCACTGTTCATTAATTCACCTTCTATATCTACTTACTTGCATTTGTCTTTGAAAATTGTTTCTGGTAGAAAATAAGATGCTTCCAGACTTCTAGTTTCGATGACCTGAAAAAAACCAAGACAAATAGTTCCACAGCTACTTTCTCCGATGACTAAGTTGCTTAAGGAGGTTCTACTGTAGCAGATTACCAATCCTTCACTAACATCTACCTCAGCACAAATGAGGCCTTTAGAATTTCTTTTAACCAGAGAAAGAGATTGTGGCACTCACCCTGTAGACTAAAAATTTGGTTCTCATGGTCTTGTGCTTGTCAGTACTGTTTTACCAAAGCCAGTGAGGCTGTAAAGTCTTATACCAGATGGGGATTTAGTCCACTACGTATGGTACCATAAACAAAATAAAAATGCTATACCTTGAGAGAAGAATATTCTGTGCATAATTTTAAGAGTCAGTAAGTAATGCCATCAGAGACTGAAAACAAAGAGCAATGTTGGTGGACACAAATACAGATCAACACTACAAGCAATTACTTGACAGAAGTTATTTACCCATTTTACAGTAGAATGTGTACTGTTCTACATGACTTAAGTTACTTAATTACGTGTTACCTTGCTGACATGCTGACAAAAGGCAGGAACTGCAATCATCTGACTCAGAAAGTTTAGATACGCTGCAACCAATGCCATGACACCACAACGATTAAACATTGGCAGATTATCCTCATTGATGATGGCAATGTCCTGAAATATAAAGGATAGCATTATTCTCTCCAAAGTTAACAGGCTGTCCTGAATATATGGAAGTCAAAATTATTATTAGTAACACTAGCTGACATATGATGACTATCTGGTATTAGTTAGCATTTAATACCTCTCATCTTAAAATCCTAGTCTTTTAGCTCACTCCTGAATTAGGCATATATTGATCTGAAGTTAGAGAGCTTGAAGGATTCAACCCCTATGAAGAGAAATAAATCTACTCAACTCAAACTTCTGTTTCTCAGAAAGAGAGTACAGGTTAATGACTGGTAGTCTCTTGTCCTTACCAGCTGCTGATCATAAATTTTTTCAGGAAATTTAGAAACAGTAATTTAATAATAAAAATCACTCTTGTAAGTCACAGATACAGTACCACAAAGGAAATTATTTAATGCTTATTAGCATTTCTATGTTTATTCAGATTGTATTATTTTTGCTCTAGTAAAACTCCTAATGTCATTTTCATCAAATAAGGATTTGGTTCAGTGACATATTTTAAAATTAAGGATGTACTCTGCATTTCAGAGGTTTCATAATGCAGATGCACATTAGGGAATAAGGCTAACGGCAGAGAGCGAACTGGGAACACGACACAATTTCATCAAATTTCCACAGCACATGCTAGCACTATTTTTTTTGAATGCTTTAATTTCAACACAGATAAACCTACTAAGTTATACAGTTTCACTGAGGACTGTATGCAAGTATGAAATAATGTTTGATCCTGTAAAGGAAATGTTACGGAATAAAGCCTGTCAACACACTGATGGAATTTTACTCTAAGGTAAGATTAAATAGCCTGGTTTGACAAATATTTCCAACCAATCAATTAAACAAAAGCTTTCTTCCAAGGTGAGGACAGTCCATATACTTTATACGGAACACTGATGCAAGATCACAGGTTGTAAGAATACCTTGTCAATCTGCTAATGAATACATCTGTGATTCTAGGGAATGTTTCAACAAATTTACACATCTGCTATATATCCTGAAGAGAACATGCTGAAGAAGTTCATAACAAACCTGATTAGTTTAAGTCTGATTAGTTGATCGATTTCCAATTTGAAGATCAATATGCAAACAAAAAAAAGTTATCCACATCTCCAACTACAAATATAAATTGTCAATCAATGAACCCAACACTGATTCAGACTCATACCTGCAAAGCAATAGCTAATCGAATGAGGTCAATAACCACTTCTTCATTGGCTAGTTCAATTGTAGTAAGAGCTAGAGAAGTAAACAGTAGTTCAAAGTTTTTTTGGACATTGTCTTCTTCTTTACAGCCTAAGTAGATGTGTCTGTACAACTGCTGACCATGCTATAAAAGACAAAGAAGGGAAAAATGAGTATTAAAATCACAGAATAACTTACGTTAGGAAGGATATTTAAAGGTCCTCTAGTCCAACCCCCTACTCCAAGCAGGGCATGTTAGATCATTTTAGATAGAGAATTAAAAAAATAAAAAAGGATAAAATACATGTATACTTATACATACACACACACAAACAAGTACATGATTAATCAAGAAGACCACTAGTTTATAACAACAGCTTCTTTATAAATACAGTACTGTTCTATTTTAAGTAGAAGTGTACAGATAGGGAAGATGATACAGCGAATTGCACATGAACACTGCACTGTGAGTCACACATTGGTATTCATTTCCTGTTGAAATATTCAGGAAAAAAATTGCCCATTTATGAAAAGGAGAAAACAAAAAGTAGATCTTGAAACATTCTCAAGAACGTTCAAGTAACTGAGGAGCTTCAAGGATTACCCTTGTGAAGACATCGAATTTGTTCATTAAGCAAGTCTCCTTGAATAGCAAACTGAGAAAAAAATCTTCTAGAGGGTGTTTCAGAAGATGAGTAGGGCTCATTTACCATTGCGCATAGGGAGGCTCTAGCTCTAGTGAAGAACATCGGTTATCTAATGAAAGACCCTCAACTTCCAAAAGTGACTTTCCTTTCCTTATAACACTGTGCTTAACCAAATCTTTGTAAAGAAACTATTATCTCAACATAAAAAAAAAAGAACACAGAAATGCAGGTTAAGAAGCAGGTTTTGCATGCAACACACAACTTAGTACCACCCCAGCATTCTTAATCTGCAGAGGATACAGGTCTATATCAGTTGACACAGTTCATTTTCAGGATCTAAGGACTGACGCTTTACTTCTGGAAGTACTAGTTCAGCTTTAGAAGGAGAAAGAAAACTAATTTTTAACATCTGTTTTTCAAGCAAGACATATCCACTTAAGAAATAATAAAGATGTTGTTGGTCTTTTTATCAATTCTAAAATCAAATATATAGTTGTTCAAATATATGTTTTATTTAGAAAAGAGGGAAATAAAGTTATTAGCAAAGCACAGAAGCTACTATGAAATAAGCACAGTAAAGGTTAGCTGTTTAAAGACACAGTATGTTTGGAAAATAAAAGGAATGAAATGATTCATCCCACTGATAAAGAATTGCACTTAGATATGAAAATAAATTATTATGTGGATTTTCTCGACACGTAGTATCTTTCCAGAAGACTGCAAAATGCAAGAAGTTCAATATTTCCCTTTAAAGAAAGGATAGAAATAAACCTCCTGGCTTTGAGAAAGCGGACTGAGATGAAAAGAGTTTTGTGCCTATGTCTGGTTTAATGCCACGTAATTTTCGGCACTGAAATTCCTAAGTATGATACACAATTGCCTTAGGGTCCCCATCTAACATCAAACAAGCCTAGATGGTCATTCAGAGCTGAATGGACTTCTGGAGATGCTTCACCCCTCTCCTTTGATTATGCAAGGAATCTAGGAAGAGTAGGCTGCTAACATGCACATCTGCACTAGGTGAGTAACATTAGGTTTATGATATGCTCCTGAAACAGTATCGCATAGATAATTATTGAATGACTTCATTCCCCAGGGTTAATATATTTTTTCAGAATACTGTATAATCTTTTCTTGACTTGATAAGAGTCTCTCTTCCTCTCCTGTCCTATTTTTCAGATGAGAGTGTTAACAATTCAAACATTTAGTTTGACAATTAAAATTTGCATCTAGCAACATCAGTAAATGCAACTTATCCAAACTGTTTTAAATCCTAGATATTAAATTGATGAATTAAAATTTCATTCACTTTTTACAAAGATACATTACTAATAATTGCCAATGTTGGAGTATTCTTTATATTTGTATTATTCCAGTATTAATCAAAACAGGTGTAAATATACTGCAAGGAATATCAACTGTACTAACTTAGCAAGAACATTTATCTTGCAATGTTACTTGAAAGCCGCACAACTCTAGTTTGCATATTATCATATATGTAGTATTTTTGCCTCTGGACAAGTTAAACTGCAATTCTTCTGATTTTTATAATTAGAATATTAAGTCAGCACTCTGAAGACACATTTTTTATTTCACAGCTAATAGGAAACAAAAACAGAGCAGCATGGGATAGCTGTGAGAAATGAATATATTTTCTTAGGCAAGTAACAGTGATAAATGTTCTAAAGCCTGCTTGAGATGACTTCAGTAATTTGTATTTTTTGTTTACAAACACACCTACACAGATAAACCATAGTCAGGAATGACAGAGCACACTAATAACTATATGCATTTTTGCCACATAGAAAATAACATGTTTATTGTAAAGAAGTAATTTCACTCCACATAAGCATCGGCTAAAAAAAAAAAAAAAAAAAATCTGTTTTTCTTTAGAACCAAACATACTCAGAAGTCAACTGGCACAATGTCCTGTAAAAACAATCTTGTAAGGAGGTGCATTTTTTCTTCAAATTTAACTTTCTTTGACATCTCTACCTAAAACATAAGACACAATTCCCTCTACCAAGGCTTTTAAAAAAGATTTTTAAATAAAAAATCTGCTGCACAGGGATCTAACTATAGGGAGGTCTTATCAGAATCATGGTTTAGATAGACACTGTTCTAATTTCATGCATGCAAGGGTTTTCACTGAAGACATCAATGAAAATTTTATTCCATGGAACCACCTCTCAAGTATCTAGAGCACCTCAACATTGAAATTACTGTAATTTGAATTAAAATCACTTGATACTGATCTTTGCAACTTGTTGCAAAAACACAGTTGTAGAAGAAAAGCAAAGCAACTGGTTCAGTTCCTTTATGTTCTTTCTAGATAGAAAAGTTAACTTTTTCATTCTATTACCTTTTTCATGAAGCTCACATCCTGCCTTGAAATTTTGTCTCGTTTTATCTTTAGATCAGAAACATCTGGTATTATTCTACAAAGGAAATAAAAATGTTGTTTTAGCAAAAAGAAGTTGAAAGGGAAGAGGATGTGAAATACATGAACTATGCAAACAAATCCTGAAGCAATTTCCATTTTAATTATATCCATGTTTAACAATGATATTCAAATTTCAGTTGAAGAGGGAGAACCATAAACAGAATTATGACAACCACATATTTTTTTTTCTCTACATAAAATACCATATTCTGTCTTCCACAGTTAAACTAGTAGATATTTGGAATGGTCATTTAAGGTATCATGCACTGAGGCTTACCTGTAAAACTCTTGCCATCTATAAATGGCACTGAGCACTGTGCACTTATCAAAACAGTACATTAACATTTCATATTAGGAAAAATATTTAAAAATCAACAGTACTTATCATTCAGGTATTAAACTAGAATTTCAAGTAGGCCAAAGCAAACAAAAAGAACTACCGTATCCCTCTGAGCTTTGCTCTGTTGTCATGCCGATCAATGAGATTATGCAGTATTTCCAAGACCAGCTGCCTTAGCTCAGAGTCTTCCATGAGTGAAGGAGACAATAACGGGTCCAGAAATGGGGGAGGAAGTGCATTAGTTATCGTTGTTGCTTTGTATCCTGAAGTCACCTGTTCATTGTTGGAAGCAAAATTAATGTGTGTCATTATTGCATTGTAAGAATTACTTGCGGCTGTCACTTTTTAGCGGACTTGCTTTGGCATCTGAAAGGTGGATTCAAATTGAAGTATTGTATTAGTTTTGAAAATTCCTAACCTCACTATGAATTTGGAAGGACTTTAATACTCATGTTCAAATGAACTCCCTCATCTGTTTTACAATGGTATTTCTCAAGATCCTTCCTCTACCAACGCATTCGAAAGAAAAAATAAAGGTATCATTTATGAATTTTTTTTGAAAAATGGCCTATGAAAAGTTGCAGGGCATAGAATAAAGATAGTAATAATTCCAATAGAGATTTTTTCCATTTCAGGCTCTGAGCTGCTCATATATGGTACTGAGTATGCTCATCTGAAGAAAAAAAGAGAAATCGGAGCCTATATGTACATGTTAAACATTTATGGATACTACTTCAATGCAAAAAAGAAAGCAAGCAGCAAACATCACTTTCTACGAAATGTGGTACCATGGTGGTGTTTTTTTCTGTTTTTAAACTAATACTACCTCTGACTTGCCTCATTAGATTACATTTATTTAAAGCAAGCTCTATAGGTACATAAGGAAAAGTTAACTTCTATCTGACAATTTAAATATTAATCAGCTGAACATTTACAGCAGTCAGAAATGTTTCAAATTTACTGTCCCTTAAAATGGAGGTTACCAGAATATTACAATCACAAAACCAAAACAGGATTCAGAAACTGACAAGCATAAGCTGTGGAGGATGAGGGGAGCAAAGTTATCCAAAATTTAATTATAATAAAAGCAATCATATTTTTATCTAAGACTTTACATAATAATTATATCTTCATTATGCATATTCCATACCATTACAGCTTTTACATGTGAACTGTGTTGTACTGGTTTTGGCTGAGATAGTTAATCTTCTTCACAGTAGCACATACGCTGCTGTGTGACCAAAACAGTGTTGATAACACAGGGATGTTTTCATTATTGCTAAGCAGTGCTCACACAGAGTCAAGGCCTTCGCTGCTTCTCACGCCAACCCACCAGCGAGTAGGCTGTGGGTGGCCAAGAAGCTGGGAGGGGACACAGCCAGGGCAGCTGACTACAAGTGACCAAAGGGATATCCCATACCATATGATGTCGTGCTCAGCAACAAAACAGGAGGCAGTTTGCAAGGCCTGCCGTTGCTCGGGGACTGGCTGGGTATCAGTTGGCTGGTGGTGAGCAACTGGGGTTTGGGTGGGGTTTTTTGTGGTTTGTTTGAGTGGGGTTTTTGTTTTATTTTTTATCACTTGTCTGTCTTTTTTCTTGGTTTTGTTTTTCTTTGTTTCCTTTGTTTACTTACTAATCTGCCTTCATCTCAACCCACTTCTCACTTGTACCCTTCCGATTCCCTCCCCCATCCCACTGGGGAAGAGTGAGCAAGTGACTGGGTGGTGCTTTGCTGCCTGCTGGGGTTAAACCGCAACACGTGAGCAAGCACTATTCCTACAGCATAACTGAAAGGAAAACTGGTTGGCAGAGGAGCATGAGGGTACATGAAGGTATTTAATTCATCATTTTGAAAATGGAAAATTACTAACATTACAAGCAGTAAGGCTGCAAATAAAAGTGCATACTTTTAATGAAGTGCCAGATTTTAGTTTCTATACAACATTAAGTTGTGTGCCTGTGTGTATGCACGACAACAGACTAATTATGTTAAGAAGTATTATTCTTTTGTAAAGAATACATGATGTACAATGCTCAGTTCAGAACACTGAACAGGCAGGGTTCAGTAGTTTCTAGTTCTTTACTATGTGTGCAGACTAAACCTTACATACCACAAGATAAGCTTTGCTCCAAACACAAATTCCTTCCCACATTTTTTTCACAATATTTATCAATGTCTGAGTAATTCATTAAGCATCAAAACATTCACTTTCACATCTTTGTGCCATGATGGAATTTTACTTCCATATTCTAAAAGAGGATTCAAAACAAAATTCAGTGTCAAAAATGTTAAAATTCCTTCCACATGCACAATTTGAATCCCTCAAAGCATACTTACAGGCTATGCAGCACCCCAAATAATTACAACAATTCTTACCAACTTCAATGGAAATTTTTAAGACTGGTGAGATGAGTATTGTCAGGAACAGTTCATGCATAGCTGAGTCTATCTTTAATGAAGGCAATGTGCAAAATGACCCCCTGAGGTCCTTTCTAAGATGTTTTCTATCCTTAAATTGCAACCATGAATGCTCAGGTCTTCTGCAAGCAAGAATCTAGGATTTCATATTCTGACAAGCAGTGAATGGTTTAACTGATTTGCCTAACACCACACACAAATTTCATGTCAAAGCAGGGATAGAAACTCATTTTCCAGGAAGGCATTCTTCTGCTTTAGTCATGAAATCATTCTTTATGCTATTTCCCCTACTTCAGTCACTAAACAGTTTTCAGCTTCTGCAACAAAACAGGCCAGGATTCTACAGGCAAGAGCCTCCCTTACTACCCACTTCTGATTCTTACCACCAGGATGTATTTCCAGAAATACTCTTTGAAGGTTTACAATTGGAAAAATGTATTTGTGATAAAACATTTAATCATACCTTACAATAAAGTCAGGAAATACCAGGAAGGAAAGAACAATGGTGGCTGAGGCTCTAAGGGCTTGGAGATAGGCATCCATTCCTACAGTTTGAAAAATACTAGCCATTCTACTAATTACCGCTTTACTGGTGTCAAAGACAAAAGTGATTTCACTTTGATATTGCCAGCATTGCTGGCAGAACTAGTCAACTCCACCTATTGTATGACTTTCTTTTGGATCTGCAGATCCAATTAAGAGATTGAGGAATATTTCTTGAGCTGCTTGTAATGTAAGTTGGGAAAATGCTGTCACAATTTTACCCCATAGAACTACGGATATATGTAATATGAAGGTATTTTTAATTGCATAATACAGAGTTGCAATACTGTACTTATATGTGTAAACGTATACATAAAGTGAAACATTGTGCGCTTATAATATACTGAACACAGAAGGCTTACCATAAGTAAAGATCTCAATAACATGATTTGAATCCTCCTAGTTCCCAAATCTCTACAATTGGAAAAAAGTTGAAAATTAGTTTCTTTGCATATCTTCAAAATATTATTCTACTCCAGACATCATTCTAACAACTGTGTTTTTGACAAGTGAATATAGCAGTCTTGGAAGGGATGCTGGATGACCACAAATAAGGGGCAAATATCTCCAAATGAGGTGCAATAACTAAATGTTTTTGAAAGGGACATTTATAGGAAGGCTTAAAAACCGAAGCATATACAATTGAAAAAAACAGTAAATGATATATGTGAAGCAGATCTACATCTTCATGTTTCATTCAGAAACCTCTTTGTATCTGAAATGTTCAGCTGCTACATGCTTGACTTAATTTTCACAAGCATCAGCGCTCAGAATTTCTTCCGAATTAAAATGTAATTGAGTCTTTTAAGAAACCAGGACACGTCTTGTTTAAGTCAGACCCCAAAACTTCGAGACTGAAAAAAGTTATCTGCAAAATTGGCAAGAAAAACTGGAAGAACCCTCAGTTTTCAGATCACAGGAAGGTACACGGAACACCACTTAACCTGTTCTTCATCTGTTCTCATTTTTCCATCCGCTGGTACTAAAAGAAGTGAAATACCTATTGGTATATAGTCACATATGCACTGTTCTCGCAAAATCTTACAAGATAAAAGTGCACTTGGAATAAATTGCTCCATTCAAAGAGACCCTTTCAAGAAAGCAAAAAAGGTACAAACCCTTTTGATCACCAAATAGCGTAAGGAAAGAGCAAGCCTCTTCACAAAAGTTGGCCCCTACATGACAGTGGAAACTTCCACCTTCATGGAATATAATCCTGGCTATATCCAGTTGGCAGTATCATTCAAATGTCTTGTGTAGCACAGACTAAATTTTCAGGTAAGTAAGTAATGCAAGACTGTATCAGCAGTCAGAAAGCCTGCTTTATTCAGAATGACATCATACTAACATACTACTCAGTCCCATGTTTACACAGAATCCCATAAAGAAAATTGTATAGTTAAAAAAAAAAAAACAAAAAACAAAAAAACCCCACAGCAACTGGTAATCCAAGTACAGAATTCTAACCAGATTAGTATTTCAAATACCTTCTTAATGAGTGATAACTGCCTGGCACAGACAGATTTCTATCTTCCATGGAATAGTGTCCCATAATGCAGGGACACAATACTATATGAAAAGCTGCTAAGAAGCCAGGAGAATGACAATGACTTCCTACTTAAGCTAGCAGGGGATCAGATTTATGTGGTACAAAGTATCCATGCGTACCTGGAAAGAATAGCTGCAACCTTTTCAGTAACTTTCCCCATACTGAGGAAAAGCAGTCTTTAAACATAATTATTCATGCTACAGGGAAAAATATTACTTCAGCATATGGTGGCTTTTTAATCATGGGTTTATTACAGGAATCTGCCCACCTATAGCTTTTTCCTACTTCTAAATAAATAGGGAAAATCTAAACCAAAACAAATTCATTGGAATTTCTGCAGTTTATTTCTTAATCTGAAGTCAGCTTGTACAGAATGAAGAAAAAACAAAAACCATTTGTGCAAACTATGCAGCTATTTGAAAAAATGTAGTCATAGTTCAATTTCCCTCATTCACAACACACACATATAAGAAGTTATGGAATTAACCACCATTAAGTCGATAATTTCAGAAACATTTGTACAGATGTGGAGAGAAGAAATGTTTTAGTGCAAAATAAGTTGCATTCCAATCAGGTATTTTCTATCAGTAACGTGTTTGGAGATTGATTTCATACTGTTGACACTGTGCTTGTCTTGATTCTGCATAGTATTTAATACAGCCCCTAACAAGTAAGAATTTGCATTTCACTTTTCTTAATGTTTTTCACTTCTTAATTTATCAGGATTCTGAAATCTAAATTTTTAATTAGAAATTAAAAAATGTAGGATATACAAACCCAAGGTGACTGGTATCCAGTGATTGTGAAGTTGTCCCCAAAACAGGTACTTTTCCCATAATGAACATCATAATCTCTGATCTCTGGTAATCTGGGAGATTGCTTCCAAAAAATCCTAAATAAAAATGGCATGAAATCACAGAAGGGAAAAGATATAGGGCCCTTCTTTTTATAAGAAAAGCCTTATAAATACAAGGAATATATTAACAAGGTCAAAATAGATGAATAAAACTATGTTTTGTTTTAGGGAATAATATTCACATGTTCATTTCTGCTGAATGGCTTTACAGAGTCTTTTCATGACACTCACTTTCTTCTTTGAATCCTAAAACTTTCTTATTTTATCCTCCTTTAAATGTATCATTTAAGAGTTAAATATGTGACATCTGTTAATTTGTACCCAGTGAGGAAATGGAAGTGTTTCTCATGGAACACAGTGTTGTTACTTTTGTCTGGTCTTAAGTCACCATTAAATATTACAGGTGTGCGAAGAGAAACCTCAGAGATACAGAAGTATTATATGACTATTACTTTACTTAGAGACTGCCGAGGCGAGCAGCTCCAGTGCCGGCACAATTGGCAGCAGCGGGCTCTAGCGTGGTGCACAGGGGGGTTTCCTGAACCGGAAGAACCTCAGGGGAGCGGAGAGACCCGCCAGGATCTGGCAGCTCATGTGAGAGCGGCTGACGAGACCTGGGTGGGGCCAGGCAGCCAAGCCCCCACACCTATAAAAGAAGCCTCTGGGGAGCACTAGCAACCCGGCGTGGCATGGCAGTTGACACACAAGAAGGGCGCTGTAGCTCTGCCGGCTCGACCAGGGAGCAATGGTATCCACCCAGCAGAAGGCCATGTCCTCTCTAAGCTCTGCACCCACCGCCACTGACGCAGCTTCCCAGACAGAGCTCCGGTGGGAACACGCTGTGCCCAGGGGTCAGGCTGCAGGGTGTGCCCCGCTCTTAGGCCAGCACCGGACGGCAGCAGTGAGCACCCCTGTGGGAGCTGCGCCCAGGGAGAGGAACTCCGCCGCGTAGTGGCAGAGCTCCGGGAGGAGGTGAGTACGTTGAGGAGTATCAGGGAGTCCAAGAGGGAGATATTCTACTGGAACCGCACCCTGCCAGCCCTGGGACAGGCCTGTCAGGCAGACAGGACACATGACACGGAGGATTCCCTATCCTCTCCCCACCCGGCAGAACACAGTGACTTAAGGGTAGGGGGCAATGGTGACAAGTTCCTGCCCGGCGCAGCAGGCGCGTCTCCTCCGTGACTCCTCCGCCTTCCCAGGTGCCCTGGCATAATAGGTACGAGGCGCTGCAAGTGGAACCAAACAATGACGAGGATGATGGTTCATCTAGGTTGGAGGTGTCGCCAAGGTTAAGTCGGCTTACACCCTGTGTTGAAACCGCTTCCATAAAGAAAAAAAGACAGGTCATTGTCATAGGAGACTCTCCTCTGTGGGGAACAGAAGGCCCAATACGCCGACCTGACCACTTCTTAGGGAAGCCTGCTGCCTCCCTGGGGCCCGGGTTAAAGATGTGACGAGAAAACTTCCTACTGTGGTACGGCCCTCACATTTTTATCTGTTACTGCTTTTTCATGTAGGCAGCGATGAAGTTGCAAAAAGAAGTCCAAGGGTGATCAAGAGAGACTTCAGGTTCTTGGGACAATTGGTTAAGGGATCAGGAGCACAAGCAGTGTCCTCCTCTATCCTTCCAGTTGCAGGGAAGGATGAGGGAAGAAACAGGAAGAGCCAGCAGATCAATACCTGGCTCTGAGCCTGGTCTCACCAGCAGAATTTTGGGTTTTTTGATCACAAGTCGGTCTATGCGACACCAGGCCTGCTGGCAACAGACAGGGTACACCTTCACCAAAGGGGGAAAAGATCTTTGTGCAAGAATTAGCAGGGCTCATCAAAAGAGCTCTAAACTAGATCTGAAGGGGGTAAGGGATAAAACCAGGCTCACTAGAGATAAGCCTGAGGGGCGGCATGCCAATGTTTGAGGGATGGTGTGCTAGCGAGGTCCTTCAGTCTGCTCCATGCTGTGCTGAGTACACTGGAGCACCTTTGAAACGTCTCTATACTAATGCCTGCAGCATGAGGAACAAACAAGAGGAGCCAGAAGCTTTGGCCCAGTCGCAGAGCTACGACATCATTGGCATAAGTGAAACCTGGTGGGATGAGTCCTGTGACTGGTGTGCCGTGATGGATGGTTATAGGCTCTTCAGGAGGGATAGGCAGGGCAGGCGAGGCGGGGGGGTGGCACTGTATGTAAGGGAGGGGTTGAATTCTATGGCGCTTACAGTTGGCAACGACATGGCGTAGAGCCTCTGGGTAAGGATGAAGGGGAAAGCAAATAAAACAGATGTTGTTGTGGGAATCTACTGTCGACCACCCAGCCGGGACGACGACACTGATGAATTGTTATACAAGGAATTAAAGGACACCTCTAGATCAACTGCCCTTGTCTTTACAGGTGATTTTAACTTCCCAGACATCAACTCGGAATATCATATAGCAGACACAAACAGGTCCAGGAAATTTCTGAAGCATGTTGAAGATAACTTCTTGGTGCAGGTACTAAGGGAGCCGACTAGGAAAGGTGCCCTCCTAGATTTGTTGTTTGCAAACAGAGAGGAACTCGTGGGCAAAGTGGTGATCGGTGGCTGTCTTGGTCACAGTGACCACGAAGTAGCTGAATTTCAAATCCTTGGTGATAGGAGAAAAACTGCCAGCAAAACTTCGACCCCGGATACGGGGAGAGCAGACTTCGGGCTGCTGAAGGAGCTAGTTAGTAAGGTCCCCTGGGAATCTGCTTTTGAAGGTACTGGGGTCCATGAATGCTGGTCACTTTTTAAGAGCCATCTTTTAAAAGTGCAGGAGTAGGCAATTCCAAAGTGTTGAAGTCAAGTGAGTGGGGCAGAAGGCCGGCTTGGCTGAGCAGGGATCTTCTTCTAGAACTTAAGCAGGAAAGGAAAGTGTATGGACATTGGAAGCAAGGACAGGCGACACGGGAGGACCACAGAGATGCTGTTCGCCACTGTAGGGAGAAAATCTGTGCAGCCAAAGCCCAATTAGAGTTCAAGCTGGCCAGCACTGTGCAGGACAACAAAAAGGGCTTTTTAAAATATGTTAACAGCCAAAGGAGGATCAGAGAGAACATTGGTCCGTTGCTTGATGAGGTCAGTCACCTTACAAATAAGGACGTAGACAAAGCAGAGGCTTTCAATGCCTTCTCCGCCTCTGTCTTTAACACTGATAATGGGCCCTGGGACCCCCGGAGCCCTGTGTTGGAAGACCACAACTGGGGGGATGATAAACTCCCAGCTGACTCTGAACTTGTTTGAGACTTGCTGCTCCAGCTGGATGTGCATAAGTCTCTGGGACCCGATGGGATTCATCCCAGGGTACTGAAACAGCTGGCCAATGTCATCGCGGGACCTCTCTCCATTATTTTTCAACGGTCTTGCGAGTCTGGAGAGATCCCAGTCGACTGGAAACTGACAAATGTTGTCCCAATTTTCAAGAAGGGGGAGAAGGAAGGCCCTGGTAATTACAGGCCTGTCAGTCTCACCTCAGTGCCTGGTAAAATTATGCAGGTTATCCTGGGAGTTACTGAAAAACACTTGAGAGACAGCGCAGTCATTGGTCATAGCCAGCACAGGTTCACAAGGGGAAAGTCCTGCTTAGCCAACTTAATTTCCTGTTATGACAAGGTCACTCATCTAGTTGACCAAGGGAAGCCAGTAGATGTGGTGGTTTTGGATTTTAGCAAAGCTTCTGATACTGTCTTGCACAGTATCCTCCTGGACAAAATGTCCAGCACACAGCTAGACAAGTCCATAATACACTGGGTGAACAACGGGCTGATGGGTTGGGCTCAAAGAGTTACAGTAAATGAGGTTACATCAGGCTGGCAGCCAGTCACCAGTGGGGTTCCCCAGGGCTCAATTTTAGGGCCAGCGCTCTTTAATGTTTTTATAAATGAACTATACACTGGAATTGAATGTACATTAAGTTTGCTGACGATACTTCAACTAGGAGGAGCTGTGGACTCCCTCGAGGGTAGAGAGGCCTTACAGAGAGATCTGGATAGACTAGGGAGCTGGGTGATCACCAACCATATGAAATTTTTAACAAGAGCAAGCGCCAGATTCTCCACCTGGGATGAGGTGATCCCGGTTATACATAAAAACTGGGGGACGAGTGGCTGGAGAGCAGCCCTGCAGAAAGAGATCTGGGGGTTTGGGTTGATTGCAAGTTGAACATGAGTCAGCAGTGTGCCCTTGCAGCCAAAAGAGCCAACTGTGTCCTGCGGTGCATCAAGCACAGCATAGCTAGCCTGTCGAGGGAGGTGATTGTCCCACTCTACACGGCACTGGTGCAAGCCCACCTCAAGTATGGTGTGCATTTTTGGGCACCTCAATATAATAACGGTATCAAACTATTAGTGTGTGACCAGAGGAGGGTGACCGTGATGATGGAAGGCCTCAAGGGCAAGACTTAGAAGGAGCGGCTGAGGTCACTGGGTTTGTTCAGCTTGCAGGAGAGAAGGCTGAGGGGTGACCTCATCGCAGGCTACAACCTCCTCAATGTGGGCAGCAGAGGGGGAGGTGCTGATCTCCTCTCTCTGGTGACCAGCGACAGGACACGAGGAAATGGAATGAAGCTGCGTCAGGGGAAGTTCGGATTGGACATTAGGAAAAGGTTCTTCCCTGAGAGGGTGGTCGGCCACTGGAACAGGCTCCCCAGGGAAGTGGTCAGGGCACCAAGCCTGTCAGAGTTCAGGGAGTGTATGGACAACATTCTTAGTCATATGGTTTAGTTTTAGGTAGTCCTGTGAGGAGCAGGGAGTTGGAACCGATGATCCTGATGGGTCCCTTCCAACTTGAGATATTCTATTCTATTGCTGTGCAATAGTATAAATGTAACTTTGATAGAAAGAAGCTTTACTTTAAAAGGTTGGGTTGTGTGTTTTTTGGGATTTTTCTTTTTTTGAGGGGTGGTGTTGACATTTTAACTTGGAGTTTTACTGTAATGGCGAGAAATAGTCTACTACACATTTGCTACTGCTCTAGAAAGCTTCAAGGCATAAGCAAAGGTACAGATTAGTGAACAACATTTAAGTTACTTAAAGAACAAGGGGGAATGTAACGGAATACACATCATAAGTGCACTGCAATATATAATACCACTACCATAAAGAGAAAATCTGAAAAATGAGGAGAGGCTATTTTAATGAAATCATTTACAGAAATTGTTGCTCTCATTTTCAGTATTGTGCTTAAAAGTACTTCAGTTAAGTCGTAGTAGCACAACTGGCCGTTAGGTGTCATTGTTGCCACTATGTTTAACATTGGTTTCCACCAATTTTCAAGTAGCACGTACTAAAATATATTACTGTATATGATTGCTTGCAATAGCATTTTCATAAAAGGACTAGTATTAGTTCTGTACCAAAGGTACAGATTGACGTCTGTATTTCCAGGGCCATATAATAATATAACCAACAAATCTATTTTAAGTCCACCAGCATTTTTAATTTTCATTGAGCTTCTTGGCTATCTGCTCGGTTAACAATTAAAAGAACAGTCTTTCAGAAGTCAAATACATAAAGCGAGCCTGAGATTTAGAGGCAAGTACCATCAGAGATACCACACTTGCCATTACTCCTTTTTGATTCAAGCTGGTTTAATACCATCTCATTGAGGAAGGGGAAGAAGGGGAGGAATTTTAAGTGAGCCTATGTTACTGTCATTACTCACCAATTGTTTGAATAATAGCGTTCTGGACAATCCTCTCATCACTCTCCTTGGAGCTTGTGCTGAAAGTGGCACTTCCTGCTGAACTGCGCCTATCACCCAGCTCAAAGTCAACACTGATGCGCAAGTGCTTCAACAAGGTATTAAAAACCTCCAGAACTGTTGGGCCTGGAAAAAACACATAACAATGAGTTCACCTGTCAAGGGAAAGATGCCTTAAGAAAATGAAAACTAACCTTTTCAATTCCTTTACAGGAGAAATCAGATTAAACTGAAAAGAACAAGTAAAATTCACTGTTTGAGGGATATGGCCTAGGGATAAACTTTTGAAGTGTGTCTACACCTTGATATTTTAGAAATTATTTCAGAATCAGGAAATGCAATCAGGTATATATGCGTAACCCATTACTATCAAGTTGTACTGGGTCTGGCTGGGATGGAGTTAACTTTCTTCCTAGCAGCCTGGGTGGTGCTGTGCTTTGGTTTTGTGACTAAAATAGTGTTGACAAACCACCAGTGTTTTGGCTGTTGCTGAACAGTGCTAGCAAGTGTCAAGGCTTTTTCTTTTTCCCACTCTGTCCCTACAGAGAGTAGGCTGGGGTGTGCAAGAAACTGCGAGGAGACACAGACTGAGCCAGCTGACCCAAACTGACCAAAGGGCTATTCCATACCATACAATGTCATGCTCAGCAATAAAAGCTCAAGGAAAGGAAGAGGAAGGGGGGGACGTTTGTTTGTATGGCATTTGTCTTCCCAAGTAACCATTATGCATGCTGAGGCCCTGCTCTCCAGGAAGCAGCTGAACATCTGCCTGTCAATGGGAAGCACTGAATAAATTCCTTTGCTTTCCTTGTGCACGCAGCTTTTGCTTCACCCATTAAATTGTCTTTATCTTGATCCATGAGACTTCTCACCTTCTTTCTACCTTCTCCCTGTCCTGTGGGAAAGGGGAGTGAGCAAATGGCTGTTGGCCGGAGTCAACTCACCATGCAAGTTTTACATAGAAAATATGAGTGCTCGCTGAAATTAAGCATCAACAAAGGGTTAAACTGCAGGTACTTGCACCTGAATTTCAGTTATTTCAAAACCTGCTACAAAAATCCAGTTCTATATATTGGATCATATAATAAGCTCTTTTCGTAATACGGTAAAAGACTTCACAAGTCTGCATGCAAGTGGGTCTCATATAAAGAGAAAGGACAGGCTCAGACTCAAGCTAATGGAGCAAAGCAATAATGTTTCAGCAGGAGACCCAAGAAAAACAACAGCAGAGCATATGTGTGTATGCATCCTCATAACTACTCTTATTTCAAGGAACTATGCTACCTTAAATGACATAATGCACCTTATTTCAGCTGCTTCACAGTTACTAAGGTAAAACTTCTCAAAGGTCATTCTACTCTTGACTCCCATATTACCACTCATCTCACAGCAGCCGTATCACAAAGCGACAGTGCTCTTGATGTTTTGTAGAGTCACACAGTTCTCTCGGACTTTGTGACTTCTTACCAAACAGGAATTCCTGCCTTTCACAAGGCTATAAAAATACATCTACTCATTTTTTCCAATGCAAAAGATTATAAAACAGTCAAATGACCAAGTAAGTACGTTTGAGTAACTGTAAACCAAGTAAGATTTCAAGCATTTTATCAGCACAAAGTAGAAAAAATAAATACAAAACCTTCTCAAAATACATGCTTTCATTCAGTCTGAAAACAAAGCAAAAATGAGCACCACCCTTCAAATCTATCCTTTGACCTGATGCCTCTAATTTAAGACGACTTACCTATTGATCCTTTAGCTGCTATTGCAACTGCTTCCAAAAGAACCTGAATAATGCCAGCACGAACTCGTGGTGAGTCCCTTTTGCGAACATCAAGGTGTCCAAGAATTTCTTGTATTACATGATGGGAATATTGTGCCTATTAAAAAAACCACACAAACAGAAAGAAAAGCTTAATCTGTGACTTTAATAAGAATAAACTCATACACCATTCAGCTATAGTCATGACCATGTTCTTATTCTGCAACATTCTTACTCATAAATTTATCTAAATTTCAATCAATTCATGATTAAATACGGATTAAAAAAACTACCATGACAGATGAAGCCACACAGGTCCATCCAGCACAGTATACAGAAGCTTACAGTATTAAAATATCCAGGAACATCTACAAGAACAGAGGAAGCGTGAAGTGGTATTTCATTCAGCTAACTACAGTTCAAGGACTTCAACTGGTTTTACAAAAAAAGCATCATTGATACAAACACTGAGAAAACTCAGCTTTCTTCCACAAACCTGGAATTTTATGACCTTATTTTTTCGGTGTCTGTGCTTGACACAATCCAAGAATCAGACTTTGATCATGTTTACAACAGACAACAGAGGTTGCCCACTAGTAAAAATCAATTAGCACAACACAGTTCCATATGAAGTTGGTTTCTTGGGTTGTAAAAACAGTACAGCTGTATTGGCAGGGAGAAATGACCAACTTAAGAGAGATTTATTTATCAAGCACAATGTCAGATCAGTATGGCTATCCTGATCCTTGCTCTGGAGCTTGCTGAAAGACCTCCACACTGCCTTCCATTGAGAATTCCTTAATATCTTTTTTTCTTCTACAAATATACAGTAATTGAAAGTAAATCAGATACCTTCTGATCACAAACCACGATTAGGTTATTATTTGAAAAGTTTAAAGAATAAGGCTAAGGAGTTATGGAAAGGGATCTTTTGGATTCTTTGACTTCATCTACTGTCTATCACTATTGTGGTGAGGTGAGCATTTAAACCTGTCTCATGTGCTCGAAACATGTATGCAAGGAAAAAAAACCCTGGAGAAAATCCTACCTGTATAGAATACATGATGATTTTGAAGCAGGAAACAGCAAATTCATTGGGATCCCATAGTCTATGGTGGTCTAAATGCCTGTAACCAAAAATTAAGGGACCTGAAATAATGACATTTTACAGATATAATAAATGGCATGTTACAGTCTTCTCAAAATTCACTTCAAAGGGATTATTTCCTTACATAAAGCTTCTAAACAACAACTTATTAACTAGGTGAGAAAACTAGAACTTCAGCAAAGCATTTGTTTTTAAGGTTTAGGATGTGATCACAAAACATTTGGCTATAACAGAAATTCCTGATCTTCTAGTTTCAGGATTTTAAGGAACCTAGTGATACCAAGGATATACAGTTAAGAATATACTGTTTCCATACAAAGTGCATGCATAAAAATGGCTGTGACGTTATATGCTTATTTACATTAAAGAGACACACTGAAGAGGATGGTTATAATACCTTGACAAACTTATACTCTAAATGAGATTAATAATTTGTTTTGAATCAAGAGCTACAAAATGATTATGGCTGAATGTTACATCCAGAATAGAGACTCTAAGAACTATTTTCGTTTTCATGGTGGTTTCATGAATAATATATATGGAAAACAAAAAAAGAGCTACTCTTTGTGTATATACTCCTTTATCACTCTGAAGCATTTCAACACTTTCTGCAAGAAATATCAAAACAGAATCAGAACGATAAATGCATCAGTTTCTCTTTAACGGCGACAGGAACCACTGATGAAAAACTTTGTCAGAGTTTCAAGTAAAGACAAGAAATTCTGCTTAAGCACTATGCTGAAAGCTATGAATAGGGCACACATAAAATTTTCCAAAAAGGAGATCTGAGTACCTGGAAAAGCATGACAAAAATAAATGCATTTTTAAATCTACAAGATTGAAAAAAGTAATTTTGGATGCCTTTTAATTGGTATGATTTAGGTTAAAAAAAACCAACCAAACAAAAAACCCCAACAAAACCAAACCCACCAACAAACAACCAAACCCCCCCCCAAACCGACAAAAAACTTTCTTACAGAAACTGAATTTAGGTACAGTTTCTAAATAGCTGTCTCAGCTAGAGAATCACTATTGGTCTGCCCTTTCCCAAAGAATGTAGTAAACATACAAAGATGCTTCAAATAACAAACTTGAAACCATACAGGTGAAAGAAGTCAGTACGCTGAACACAGCAGAACTGACTGGATGCTTTAACTTACTTTGCTAGAATCTGGAGGTCTCAACTCACTGGCCAGCTGCTACCAGCCTAGTGACCTAGCTGAATACACAGGTCTCCTTCAAGGTTGACTAAACCAGTTGGCATAAAGCTACCCTCTCCTGTGCCCTAAATTATCTTGCAGTCCATTGCAGAGCTTAAAAAAACGTACTGCCATTTTGACACATTACATACCTTTAATAGAAATCCCTACAGGAAAGAATTTCAGGAATTTTAAAGGTGTTTGTCTGCCAAGATAACAGTATATTTGCATTACTAAATATGAAACTGGACTACCTGTTGGGGATAGCCACCTTTCTTGTGCACATTCCAAACACACAGGTATATTTAATCCTGCCTTGGGGCAGAAAGACAAACAAAATTACCTCTTTAAATCCTTCAAGGCTTAGCGGCTGATAATATATTTATTCATGTCTTCTTTCTCCCTAATATCATTCCAGTACAGTCCATCAAATACAAAATCATACTCTCCACTATATTCTCCTGATTGGAACTGATCCTTTAATCTTTCAGGGTAGCATGTGTTCTCTGTTACCCTTGACAGTTCCTCTTTATCTGCGCCAAAGATCCATTCAGGCAGATTATGGTCAACTACATCTTATATCAAGTTTTTTTAAAAAACGTTTCCTCTCAAAACAAGACATACAGTTTTCTTTTTCCAGAACGGCGAAGTATTAGCTGCTTCAGGTAGCTGAACTGATGGGAAAGTAGCAGGGGGAAGATGACAGCCTAGGTTAATGTTTTGTGTAATAGCTCAATGGGTGGAATACTTTGTATACTGGAATTTTCCTCCTAAGAAAATTAGTATTAGATTACCGTAGGTGATATCTTTTACTTGTCATAATGCAGGCAGTGTATTCAATGTAGGGTTTTTTTGGTAAAAGAAGGTAAATGGTATTTTCAGCACGGTGCATTTAGTTTAGTTGAAATCAAGTCACATCTTGCCTACTTTTTTTCCAATTACATTTCTTTTAATAAAGAATATCTAAGTAAGATTGCAAAACGTTTTATTGCTAGATTAACAAATGCTACACTCTGCCTTCCATTAAGATCTGCTGCATATATGTAGCAAATGTGCACAATTAGGTTTCTCAAATTAAAAGGAACAGCAGAACCAACGGTGCAAATTACTACTTTATGGAGCGAGAGCCACTAACGGTCCCTGAATTCACTCACATTGTCACACATGCAAGCACTCCTTACAGTACAAAATGATAAATTGATACTGATGATTAGAAAGCAGAACTGAGGCATGTATGGGAATATATAAAATAATCTTCTCATGCATCATGTTTGCTGAAAGAATATTAAACATCAGCCTTTTGATATTCAAAACCCTTGCACAGATGATGTGATAATTCACAAGAATGGAAATACAGTGAGATGAATAGGGTGTAACTTGTTATACTTCGGAAGTTGTTCATATTCACTAGATTTCTGTATTCCTCTGGATCTGCCTAATCTATTCACCATTGCAAATCCATGCTAAGTAAGTCTAAATAGCTTGTGACTGTTGACACAAAATACAAAATTTTTTCATACCATATTAATATAAAATTTTTGACTTTCATTAAGCAGTTTGCCAGACCGATCTGTCAGATTTCATTAAAAATGAGAATTTGAGAGTTTCTAGCCACTACATGTAGACACTAATAACCATGGAGATTTTCTGCCAAAGGCAAGGAGAATTAAGGTCAATTCAAACCCATACCAGGAGACTGACTTCAGATTTCAACTATCTTCATTATATTTAAATCCCTCAATCGTTGAATGTACTCAGCCTCGTGATGTAAGAAGCACTATTCTCTCAGTTTTGCAAGGAAGTGATAGCATGTTGACTGATATTCCAATGTCACATGAAGCAAGCCTTCAAGTGGGGAACTGAACCTGCATCTTCAGTGTTAGCACTGTAATAAGTGGCCTTATTTTTATTTCCAGAGCTTTCTTAAAAGCTGTGAAATTGCTGAAAACAGTTAGGAAACTGTTTCGAATCAACTATACATAAACTAAGTCAAGTTTTTCAATCAGATAAAGTGCAATGGTCTCACTATCTTAAACTTTCATTCTACCAGTTCTGCTCATTCACAAAGTGAAGCTGATTAGATAGAGCACTCCCTTTTTGTTTAGGAAAAACAGCTTGGAAATTGCATTTTCTGCATCTCCTGTTCTTCAAAAATACTAAACCTTTACAGCAGTCATTTATAAAAAGATAAATTTATTTGGCAATTCTTCCTCAAAATGGAACATAAAAATGGTGACCACAAAGACTCTCTATTCATAGAAGAGATAATATATTCTGAGTAACTGGTCATTATCTACTGGTTTCAGCGCACAAATGCAGCATGTGGCACATAAAGGTGCACAAAGACTCAAGCGGTTCCTTAGGAACATAGTGAGTAAGAAAAGAAATTAAGCTTGAAATAACACTTTGAATACATAAAGCTTTGGATCTGCCACAGGAAATGCAGATATGACACCTTCTCAAATCCCAAGCCAAGCACTAACTCTAGTCTAGGGAATCAGGAATTATCTGTGGGAAACTTCCCTGATACTGAAATGATTCAAAAGACCGAACTGCACATGCTGATAAAGTTTTGAGATAAGCCCATAAAAGGAACTTAGAAGTGGTAAGAAAGCAGCTGCAATATAGTTCCAAATAGTCCATACAGACTGTTTAGTACCTAAACGTTCACTCTAGTGGCAGGTATTTTGGAGGAATGCAAGTTTTAAATGTAGGAAAGCATGAAAATTATTTAATAAAACACTCAACTTTGCAACAATTAAACTTCTATCAGATTGGTATAATAGGTACACATGGAAAGTAAGATAATAGCACAGTTCTTTGCATTTAATGCTTTTGGGTGAAAAACAAGGGGCTACAAAAGTTTTCTGCCCTTGACACCTACCCTATCTTCTTTTTGCATTTCTGTTCTTACTTAACAGTAGTAACTTGAAAACGGCTTTCGGTAGCTTGAAAGTCTTTCAGTGTATGAATGGAATACTTAGTCTTTGTGGGAAGAACTAGGTCATCTAAGAGAAGATATTCCCATAACAGGTGGGTATCTTGAAAATCTACAACAAGGAGCACGCAGCTCTCACCACCACCAGGAAAAGCCAGGGTCTGAAAGTAGTACTACTGAGTCTAGAGCTTCCTGCGAAGATTTCTCCTGAGAACAAGCCTACTTTGTAGACACTAGCAGAGATGAAAAGAAGCATCTCAATGCTTGTAGCTTTTTCACATCATATTTTTTAAGGAAGCAACTGGGGCAATGCACAGAACTGAAAAACGCTGGATTTGATAGTTAATACATCAGCTATAATTTGTACTGTGTGCATCTGTGCATAACGTACATACTGTATGCACATCTGCCATTCACTACTAAATGAGCTGTTAAAAATATTCCTCACAGAATATCAAAACAGGTCTTAGAAGAAAACTTCAAGAAAGTAGAAATCTTAACTTTATGTATTAATCTGGGCACCGTATTCCTTTGTGCTACTTGTATTTTACTTGGCTTGTCTCTCCACTGATTGCAACTGTCATCTATGGGACATTAATATCTTGAATAAAGTTTCACATTCGAAAGAAAGGCCAGCTGAGGCCACAACGCATCCAAATCATTATATTACACTTCTAAAATCAGTAAAATGGGACACGCTTCTCCATAAATATCTTCAAGTTAACAGATAGGCAAAGAAGAGGTGAGAATAAAAGAGGGGCAATTTTTTGAAGAGACATGAATGGAATCCTTTGGGTTGAAGAAGGAAGGAATTTAACGCAACATAATTGGAGGATGAAATAAAAAAAAAAAAATCTCTTAAGACCTTCCATGATTTTTCAACTTACGCGAAAACTGGTCTGACAGCATTATTCATATTTCCATAGGTTGCTCGTCCTAGTAGTTCCCTGAAACAATTCTCGGCCAGCAGAGCAGGATTTTCCTCTTTCTCTCCTCCTGTAGGAGAGGATGGAGGGCCTATTCTGCTGAAATAAGACAAAAATACATTGATTTTACTGCTGATTAATATTTGTCTTCCCTACTGCACCCACCCTTGGTTCTAAAACGCTCATGAGTCACGCTCTAGATCTAGGCAAGAATTGTATCTCAAATATGCATCAAACCTGAATTCTGAATAAAACATTTTACTCTCTTATAGCAGGACTATAGATCATCATCTGTTTGCTCAGTACTGACCACTGTATTAGTAAATATTTATATGGCAAAAACAATGGCTGTTAATACTGATTTAACTTGTTACCCAGTGTATTTTGACAAACTATTACCGACTGCTAACAATGAATGAAGGCTATGAAACCATGCAAAAAGTTAGGCAGAATCTTAGTCATTTTGTTCAGACTAATGATCTCATTCACCTGCCCACTACTGAATCCACACTGTGTGGGTGAGTGTTAAATAAAACTCCAATACTTCTGCAGAAACAGATGGCTTGTGAGTTGGAAAAAAGTCTGACTGAACTAATTAGAACATTATCACCCACATAGTTACCTCTAACTAGATAGTGTACAAGTTAATCACGTTCTAACTGTCTGTCTCCCAACATTACTATGGAGAGGACTGTACGCGATGTCCATGCCCAGGTGCTGGCAGCAGGGGCTGCAGAGCAGCCTCTGTGAGAGGCCGGGGCTGTCCCATGCCAGACACAGACAGTTCCAGCCGGTCCCAGCCAGCTCGAAGAGCCCCACCGCAGGACACAGCCCAGCCCCTCAGCCAAGCTGAGGGCGCCTGGGGGAAACCAGGTTTCAGCAAGGGCCAAAGGCGGCACAGGCAGAGGAGGAGGAAGGCAAGGAGGGAGCAGCAGCAGAGGGAGCCCGAGGGCGGAGGAGGAGGAGGAGGAGGAGGAGGAGGGCAGGAGGTGCTGCAGGCGCTGCAGGCCCGGAGCAGGGATCCCCTGCAGCCCTGGAGAGAGCCCGCTGGAGCAGAGACCCACCCTGCAGCCCGGGGAGGGCCCCACGCCGCAGCAGGGGGATCTTTCCTGCAGGAGCTGCGGCCGTGGAGAGCCCAGGCGGGAGCAGGTTGTCCCTGAAGGACTGCAGCCCGGGGCAGGGCCCGCGCTGGAGCAGGGAGACGTGTGAGGAGGGAGGAGCGGCCGAGAGGGGCTGGGATGGACGGAGCGCAACCCCCATCCCCACCCCCTGCGCCCCTCGGCGGGAGAGGAGTCGGGAGTGAAGGGGTGAAGCTGGGCATGGGGAAAAGTCGGGGTTGGGGGGGGAGGTGTTTTAGTTTTTGTCTATGTTTCTCATTACCCAAATCTATTTTGATTGGCAAGAAATTAAATTATTTTTCCCCAAGTCAAGCCTGTTTTGCCTGTGACAGTAACTGGTGAGTGATCTCCCTGTCTTCAACTCGACCCATGAGCTTCTTCATCCTATTTTCTCCCCCATCCTGCTGGCGGGGGGAAGGTAGTGAAAGAACGGCTGGGTGGGAGTTTGGCTTTTAGCCAGGGCTAACCCACTACAAGGAATGAAAAGATAAGCATAATATCTATTATAATGTCTGCATCAGTACATACAAACCTCTAATTTTTAACTTTATTAAAATGTAACACTTTGTCAAGTTGTTTTTTGCCATATAGTAGTATTCACCTCTGTGATACTATTGGGAACTGGACTCCCATATTTATCACATAGTATGTTAATAACAACCTGGAGGGGAAAAAAAAAAAAAAACCAGCCCAAACACCTTTCACATTTGGAAATATATTTTTAAGATGTAGATACTGATGTTAATCTCCCCATACTATATTTATAAAGGTGGTCCTTGTTGAAGGAGGATTCTTCTTTCCCTAAAAGTATTACTCTGAAAAAGAAACGCAGCAACTGTTTTCTTCAGTCAGAAAATAACAACGAAAAAACAGACCGTCAAACTTTGCATCAGATAAATACACCATGAAGAGTGTTAAACTGCATAAGTTTTGCTGAGAAATTTGTCCTTTTGCAAGAAGATTACAGTTATTTCAATCATAGAAATGTACTACTGATGGTAAAGAACAATAAAAAATGATGACACAATGGGATTGAGAGGGAAAAAAGCAATGGGTGGGAGGAGAATTTATTACTACCACAGCTACTATTTCTTCAGGTGCTAAAATATGTCAATGAATGACTTAATCGAAAATAAAAATTCTTTTAAATTAAGAAGGAATTAAAATCAGCATTTAAATATCAACTTGTTTTCATATGGAAATTTTAACTTATGACTTAATAAATCTTGCAGTGCAAAGCAAGGCTTTAATGTTTTATACTAATGACCAAACTTTTCTAAAGTTCAAATACTGTCGTTTTCAGTTTTTTCTTCTCTCTTGGTGACTGGGAATTACGCTGACTATTTAAAATCAACATGGTACAAAAAGAGAGTAAGAGTACTGAATTAACGACAGAACCCAGACACAAGAAGAAGCAAATCTACAGAAACCACACACTGTTTTGGACAAACTAAAACCTACTGAGGCCTGAATTCTACCACTGAGCTTTGAAGGGAATAGCCTGTCCTCACCTAGGAATAACTAAAATCAGCAGCTGCACTGTAAACAGTGAAAGGTAGAGCCTTTCTACAAGAGTTTCCAGTTTCCCAGTTCTCATTTTTGATGCAGGCCTCAGTAATGTTTTTTGGTTCATTTTTGGGGTTGTGTTTTTTTGTTTTTGTTTTTTTCCTTTGCCCAAAGTCACCTCCTTTTCAGCATACAGAGACCTGAATTACTAGAGCAAAGTAAAGGCACTTGAAAGGTATTTCTGAATTTAAGTGCTTCACACATCATACCATGAAACTGTTACTAATATTTCATTTAAATTGAGCCATTGAGAGGTGGGAGACTGAGGAAGAAAGAAAGAAAACAGTTCCACCTAAGGTGCAATATTACTTACTGAGAAGTACTGTACCTATAGGTGGCAAGTATTTTTTTGCACAAAACACATTATAGAAACTTAAGTGAGGATTCATTCACCTACATTAACATTATGCAACTATGCATTAGGAGATTTATTTTAAACTGCAGAAATCAGTACACTAAAACCTCAATCATACTTTCAGTTCTGCGGTGCAAGCTTGTACATTAAATATGTTTAAAAGTGTTCACTAAGAGCATCAGCTTTAGTTAATGTTCACTCTTCAGCATCATAAAACCATAGCTTTAGAGCATTATAAAAAGTCAAATACTGAAATGCCACAAGTCAAATCAGCACGGTAACACCATAGTTGTAGTATCTTCTGATAGCAAAAGATCTAGTGTTTCAAGACTACTGCAATCTAAAAGTTGCAATATAAAAATCCTGTTGCCTCTGGTAACATCAGTGTTTCAGAAGTTACCATAACATTGCTAGCTTGTCAAATTTTAATAATAAAAAAGCCCCAGGCACCCTGTTAGATAAGTAAAGAGAAACAGTTTTACAAATGCACAATGATTAGAATTTTAAAAGGCACAACAATTTGTGTATAATCCACCATGAGTTTTTTTCCTGTACTGCCTAGACTCTGATCTGGACAGATGGGCATCTGTCTCAGCGCAGAGAAGGTACAAACGACAGTGCAGGTCTGTCACTCCCATTGCTGTTTTGATGCAGATTCCCTAGAACAGAGCAGCATTACAAGTGCGGGGGGGGCGGGGAAAGAAAGCAGGCTGTAGAACACACAGAGCTAGTCTATCTGGAAGAATTCTAGTTAAAATGCAGTAAAAATAAGTTATCTTTTAAGTGTTTGTATATGCAATCCTACAGAAGGTGACTTCTCAGCATTGCTTGGAGTCTTATTTTAGAATAGGTTAAAGGAAGAAACTGCAATCCAGTCTTCCTAGTCTAAAACGTTAGACTGCATCAGAATGTTCAAAATTATCTCCCATTGTCTATAGGAATCATTTTTATTTTGAACTTTAACAGCACCTACCTCTAAGTATTTCTCACTAAGTGTTCCTTAGCATTATCAGATGAAAGACAATGAATATAAAACTACTCTTTTAACTTTTTAGTTTTAAAAGAAAGCTTTGTACAGCCTCTCAAGTTTCTAAATTCAAATGAGCAACTCATACCCATTTTGTTTCACTGACTTGGTTTTTAAACAAAGATCAGAAAACCCCTGACAAATCCAATGGCAACACTTAAAAAAAAAAAAATTACTACTATTCCTCTGAATCCAGACTTTCTGTACTACCACAAGTCCAGAGGAGGGAAACATGAAATGCATTTTGCAATGAAATGGGCAAGAACTACTCCCTTTAACTGTTCTACCAGCTTTCTTGTGGGTAATCTCTATCAGAAAAGGTGGCAACAAGGAACTGGAAGGAGGGACGTGTTGAAGTACAGCAGTATCCATAGCAAACATTTAATCACAGGCTTAAACTGGCTCAGAGCAACTCAGCATCTCATGCATGAGACTTCTTTAATGCCACAAAACCAGGACTGGCCAAAAAATATGATGGGACACGTGAAGTAAGACTTAACCACCACTTTTGAGCGGAGTAGCTACAGGAATGTTTGACTATGATTCACTCACCCTGAGAAAGAAACACATTCTAATCTACCTCTAAAACAGAATTTATATGAACATTATAGATATATTAGAAGGATTTGAAGTCAAGTGTACAACAAGTGCTAGAGTGTCCTTCTGCCTTAAATAAGGCTGGCACGTTTAGCTTTGCAGTTATCATGAAGAATGTTAGAAACTAAGTGAATTTCCAATTTCATACATCCCTTCCCCATGTTAGAGATGCACATAAATTGACATACATGACTGACTTCTGAATTTTCTTCTAGTAAACTTGAAGGAGGGAGGCAGAGTCTTTCAGGCAATGCCTTATACTATACTGAAGTATGCATGGCAATTATTTTGTAATACAGAATCGTAGTGAAGTACAACAAAGAAAAAAACCAATCTGATTTTTAGAATACGTTACGCTTGCAAATTTTTCTGATAGTCATGTAACTAGAATGTGCATTCAGATATATGGACAAATAACAACATCCACAAATACAATTATCTTTTTAAAACAGTGTTTAAATATTAAATTCTTAACTCCAAAAAGTGTCTCATCTGATGTACTCAGAAGAATCTTGATTTAAGCTATTAAGGTTAAAGTGTCCAGTAAAAATGACACTGATCTTTAAGGTACGCCTTACCTACGTGTACTTCAGCTTTAACCAAAAATGGTTATTTTCTATGGACTTAAGTTGGGGGTATTTTCTGGAATTTCTGCTCTTTCTCAAATAATGCTTTGATTCCATCTGCCACAACAATATGCTTCTTACTCCTACTCTTCAAGATGCCTCTGTTTGTGCTCCACAAATATGAAGTCGCATATAAAACAAGATGAGAAATTCTCTGTAACATCATTTAAGGCCAGCAGACCAAAAATTTACAAATATTGTTTTCAGCTTTTCTGTCATATGTACATCATACAAGGCCCCTTCTTGCCACTTGGAAAATCATTAGTCTTTTTGTCTGTTGAATGTGCATTATAGAAAAATTTTCAAGCAGCCAGTTCAGATATTTAATTAACAGTTGCTTTTTGACAGATTTCTTTTTCTACCACCACTATTGCATTGCTCAACAAATTATAAAAATTAATCCTGCAGTACATATAAACTGATCTGCTTTAAGTGGTTGATCCAAGTCCTATTTCAGTCAAGTTTTTCCATCAGTAGTTAATTTAGTTTTGCTATATAAAGGAAAGCGTACACTTGAGGGCACTGTAAAGAGTAACAAAGAAAAGGGCCCACCTGCATCTAGAAGCCCTGTAAGAGCAAGCAAAGGCTAACTAGGCTGTCCTTGTTCAAACAGTAGTTTCAGAAACCTTTGTCTCTTATTCAGATCACTCTTCAGATGTAAAATCCAAGCAGATGTTTCTGTACATACCGTGTGGGCCCTCAGTTACATGCAGTAAATAGATAAAGCATGGACAGATAGACAACTATCCATTTTAGTCATTTAGTCTGAAAATTTGCTTTAGAGAAGAAACAGGTACTGGCAGTTAGAAATAAGAGAAGAAAAATAAGGCTGAGGAATGGAAAAAACACACCACCAAAACCCAACAAACCCCCCAAATAACCTGACAGATTTAGCAAGCTGAGCATCACGTGAAAGCACAAAAAGCATGTTGTTATAGGAAGGCTGCTGAGCCTACTTACCAAGCAAGTTTTGAAACATCTAGGGTTGGACACGAAACAGACATTTAAGATTGTTTGCACAGCTGAAGTTGGTTTTATGGAAATGTCCCGGTGCTAGCAATAAACACTTTTTACACCTACATAGTATTTAGCCACAAATACAGACATGGACCAAAAAAAAAGACTTTTCAATTGCAGGGTGACTGGCATATCCTCAACATCAATTATCACAGAGATCTTTTTTGAAGGCATGCCTGGCAGGTCATATGGCTAGGAGTCATTGAAAGCAAAAAAAAGAGAAGGGTGTCTACATATAAATAAATTTAAAATCCTCACTTCAAGTACTATTGTAGACAGGACAGACAGTTGTTACTAATGACTAAAAGGAAATTAAACACTCCATTTTAAACAAATACAACTAGCAAAATCATTTGAGTCACCTAAAAGTCTGTGCTTACTAATCTCTGTATCTGACATTACAAAATACAGAGTTTACAATTTTTAAGAAGTCTAAACACGGTTATACAATTTCTGGAGCAATTTTTAGGCCAACAGAATCTAGAACAAGTGAAACGAAGGCGGTTGAAAAGACTTTAAGACAAGAAACAGTAAGAACAGTTAAGCAGAGCTGTGCTATCAGTTTCAAGGGGACTCAGCTAGTAAACATCAGTAGTTATTTCCACTAAAAAGAAAAGGTATCTATCATAAAAACTTAGCCTAAAGATTGCTTAAAAAACATGCCAGTGACCAGGAATAAAAATACCTGTCAATATCTTCTATTTTCTGCATATTAAACAGCAATGATGGTACTATCTTGTCCATGTGCTGAGGTTCCCATATAGTTGCTCGAAGTTCATCATTAACTGTTTTTCGAACCACTCCCTGAATGCCCCTGATTCCAGCAATTCGGATCCTAAGGAAGGAAAAAAGGAATTACTGAAAAGGAGAAACACAGCACCTCCCAGTATGGCTGTTCACCTATTAGGCAGCAGTAATTATGTAGCGTGGAATTCCCTTAGGTTCTCAAAAGCAGTAACTTGGAAATTTGGCCAATTTGTTAAGGTTGCCCACATTGCCTTTAAATGCCTTTATAGCTCATAAGGAAGCTGACAAAACAAACAACTGAACAGAAGATGATCTGTAAGGATAATGCTGACACTGATCAATGAATATTCAAACTGTGTATATCACTTCCAAAAGAAAGTCACATGGATAAAAATCCACCAACTCTACGCAATTTACTATCCATCAGTTGAAACTGTGCGCAATCTCAACCTATTCCAGTGCTGAAGAAAAATATTGTGAAGTTACCACAGCAAAGCTGAAGCAATAGCTACCAGTGCCGTGTGATCACGTCCTTAAAAGTTGCAATTACGGCTGTGGATTAATCATAACAAATCTGTAAAGATTTGTGCAAGATTCACAAGATGGAAAGCAAAAGATAATTCTGTCAACTTAAGCCTGACGCACAAAAGGAACCACCACTTTTATCCTAAAACCGTTTGAACTAAATTAACTGAGAACTGATCAACAACAACAATAAAACAATAAAAAGGAAAAAATAAAGTAAGTTCTAATAGCTGTTAGCTGTTTTGTTGAACAAAAAGTTTTCAGGAGACTCTGTACAATGAAATGAATGGCAAAATATTCTTTTTTGAAGTGGCAATAGCAAATTAGCCATTATAATAAATGGTAGGAATAGAATTTTACTTACTGAAAACAAGTAGAAGAAAGGGTGATACAGTGGTCAAGGGAAATAAGCAGAAGCTTCGCTAAAATTTGAAATTACTTCTATTAAAATCCATCCCTCATTTTTTAAATCTTAATTTCAGTATGGACAACACATAACTAGCCCTCCTTCAGTCAAATTCGCTGCATTAAAACATTTGCCAGATGAACTACAGAGCTAACCGAACTCTATAATTAATATTTTTGTTTTGCGTTCCATTTATAAATACTTAAATCTGTAGCCCCCTGTTTTTCAGCTATTTCTGAACAAAGCCATGTGCATTCAATATGGACCCGATACCATTCTAGACTTTTCAAGACAGTTTTAATAGGGTTACCTACAAAAAATGGAAGAAGAGGGATGCACAAACAGCTAGAAAAGTACTTGCTATTTCTGTACTACAACTACAGTGCAGTATCCAATATTAAGTTTTCAATATTAAAGATCTAAGGTTGACATTTAAGACATAGGGCTTCCAAAATTCCATCACTGAAACTTTCTTTTTAATTATTAGTTCTTAAGGTAATCGAGTTTTGCTGATACTGTGGCTTTAGAAACATTAAATACTAGCACTATCCTACCCTGCTGAAAGGGAAATCTCACTTGCCAGGTGAGATTCAGTTTCATACTCAGAAGCCTACACTACCTGACTACATGTGTAGATGATGTTCAAGCTCCCATTCCAGCCAGTCAGTTCAGTGGAACCTCAAGCTACGCAGGTGAACAGTGACTCCAGATGTCTGGTTTAGGATCAGCTGAATTACTCCCTAGCCCCCACCGACAGTATCAACTACTTGGATATCTGCATTTAGAATTGTGATCTGTAGTCACAGCTCATCTGTTTTGTTGAATTACCTCAGTACCTACAGCAAATCTGGTAAGCCAACTCCAAGAATAACTGCTGTTCATAAAGATCTCTTTCAAAAGAGATACCTTTGAACTGTCTAGGATGATGTGGAAAAAGTCATATTGCTATACATTTGGTTAACCCAAGTAAAAAATTGATTCACATGGGGAAAAAAGGCCACATTTCTGTGTACTGGAGTGCCACTAGCACTAATTTCATGTTCTTAGTATTGTACAGGAGGTTGAAAAATGAGGGTTGAAGTACTGAGGAAGGTGCAGCATCAAATTTCATCACATACAGGAAAGGTTTCATTCCTCTAAAGAAGGCTCAGATAGGTATTAAAGCGGAGATTATATTTAAATCAAGGTCATGTACAGTGTTATGTCACGAGGATGAAATTCCTCACTGTCTAAGGGTACATCAACATTGCACTGAAGCACAGATAACTGTGCAGGCTGACAATTTGAAGAGCAAAAGATTAGCATAGTTCTCTTACTCCTACAGCAATCACAGCTTTGAGGTATCTTACTTTGGGGTATCCTTATGAGTGGTAGATCATACTTGATAGATGAATCAGGGATGTACTAGTCTCTAAATTTATTCCATGTTCTAGTTCATTACTAATATTACTTCTCATTTGCAAGGGGCAATGAAGGTGAAAGTAGTACTAAAAATCCTGAGCTGAGCTTCATATCCTAACCTCTTATGGAATGTTTTACGGTAAATAAGCAGTTTAACATTTCTGGTTTAGTTTCACTAAGCCTAAAAAGGCAAAATCTCAAAAAGCTCATTAAAACATTTATGAATACTATTTGCAACCATCAGCTTCAGGCAAACATACCGTATCTGACAAAAGCCTAACTTAGGAGGTAGTTGCATGATACACTGGCTTCACTAATGACACCTGCTTAAGAAGTTTCCATCCCCTTTGCCCTTTGGTCCCTGAGTACAATTTACCATCCCTTCAGTTCTCCCCCAAACAATTCATGGGGTCATCCTGTAAAACCATTCACTGGAATAATCTTCCTAAAGGGAAAGGGGGTGGGGCAGGGGGAAAAGTACAGGAGAAGCAGGCAGATTTAATCCTAACCCTTTTAGAGACAAAGTTTACAGCAAAATCCTATGTACAGCAATAGAGCAACAAATAAGATGGCAGCAAATTACAAAAAATAAGGAGGAATGACCCAGAAGACTAAAGGAGTGATAAATTCTTTGTTTTGTTTTGTTTTTTTCTAGTGATGTACACAGTATTCATTCTTTTTGAAAATACAGTTCACAGATTTTTGAAACCGCAAACTTTTAAGAAAAATCCTTATGCACTGCAGCTAACGTACCAGCAGTACACCCAAAGGGTTGAATAAATGTTCAGCACATGGATTTTTCATAGCTGGCTGAAAAATTTAATTCATGGAAATGGAAAAGGTGAGTACAACAGAGATGCAAACCATATAATCTTAAAAGCCTGAAGTTTTCTAAAATGCTCAGGGGTTAAATACTGATTGGCAATTCATATAAAGAACACATCACTAGGGGGAGCTGAAGTAAAAAAAAATGTGGTGCTTACATAATAATGTAAAAATTTGTAATACTAATTCATGAAGGCATTTCAGTTTCACACATAGTATCATACTGCAGACATCTAAGAAAATTCAATTTTAATGAGTAATTCTCAAATAGCAGACTCAAAATATGCTTTTGCTATTCATATAAGTAGCCCCATTAATTTCTCAAATGAGTTATGCAACTCACACACATTTACAGTCATAAGTAGTGCCTTTCTGGAGAGAATCCGTGCAATCTGGCAAGCATTATTCAGGTAAAATTCCACTTAAATATTCTAAGAGTTCTAGCCACCTAAGATTTGCAATATTCGGTGCTATTTAAGAAGTCAGACTTTCATTTTCTTCCTATGGAATAAACTATTCCACTAAATATCATAATAGAAGCTGTACTACAGACTATATTAACGTGTTAAGACAGTTTTCTGTAATACATACAGAATGGCACTTACTCGGTTTGTATTTCTGGATCGTGGTCACATGAATGACACATGGCACTGAATCGAGACACAAAGAAGTCATAGCGTCTGTGATATGAAGGTGTGTCTTCCTCAATGTTGGCAAATTTGACAAACTAGAAAATGAAAGACGTTAAAAAAGCTTTTGATACCAATTTCCCAAAAGAGAATAATGAATACTAAGCTTCATTTAAGAAGTAACATAAAACTTTGCATTAGGAAAGAATCCAGATTTGACAATACTTAAATATTTAACTTCAGAGAAGAAAAAGTTAAACTGGAGAGTTTTCTTTTTAAAGCCTTTCCACTGGAACTTCATTTAGATCATTATGAAAGGGTGCAACTGCATGAAATACAACATACTATGCAATATGGAAACATCTAACACTTGAACAGTGAGTGTCATCAATTCATAGAATCATAGAATCATTTAGGTTGGAAAAGATCTTTAAGATCATCGAGTCCAACCGTTAACCTAACATTGCCATGTCCACCACTGAACCATGTCCCTAAGCGCCACATCTACACGTCTTTTAAATACCTCCAGGGATGGTGATTCAACCACTTCCCTGGGCAGCCTGTGCCAGTGCTTGATAATGCCTTCAGTGAAGAAATTTTTCCTAATATCCAATCTAAACCTCCCCTGGCGCAACTTGAGGCGTTTCCCCTCATCCTATCGCTTGTTACTTAGGAGAAGAGACCGACCCCCACCTCACTACAACCTCCTTTCAGGTAGTTGTCCAAGCAATCAAATGGTAAACTGTCACTGGCGGGTTAACTAGCAACGTTCTGACTTATCAAAATTCAAGGGAAATAAACTTAGAGGCATCCTGTCAATTCTGTCTATCTTCACAAAAGGGAAAAAAGGAGGAGTCAGGGAATTATAACCCAGTCAACCTTAATTCCATTCACAGAAAGACATTCTGAAAAAAAAAAATTCCCATTTGCAAACTTCTACAAAGCAACGAAGGGGTAAGTAACAGTCAACATGGATTTGTCAAGAACAAATCACATCAACCCAGCCTAAATTATTCCTATGACAAGAAAATAGATTTTGTGAATCCAGATGAAGCAGAATCTGTCATATCTTAACTTCAGTGATGCTGTTGACAAAAAAAATACATTAAATTCTCAAAGGGAAGCTAGAAAAACACTGTCAAAAAAACACTTCCCGTAAGATAGATGCAAAAGGGTTTGGAAAAAAATATAGAAACACTTGTAAATCATCAAACTACAACAATGTATTGACTGAACTTCTGAAGGGGCCTGTCTGGAATACAGTCTCTAGTGAAACTCAAATGCTACTTAGATGACAGAGTGGGCTCATCAAATTTGCAAAGAACACTAAGCTGGCCAGAGCTGTAGGCACACTTGATGCCTGGTTCTTGACAAACTGGATACAGGACCTGAAAAATGAAGGAAGCAATTTAAGAATGACAAATGCAAAGTACCATTTTAAGACAGCTGTACAAATACAAGCCAGACACAGCTGAATGCAGAAAAGAAACTCAGGGTTATAATAAAATGCACATTCAACAAAAGTCAATGCCATTATACTGGCATGAAAAAGAAAACAATATATTGTGATACATCTGTATTACCCGTGACACCTATGAAGAAATTTTTGCCATCTAATTGGCACTAAGAAGCCCTTGGATGAAGTACTGCATCCAGCTGAAGCACCACAGCTGAAGATGGTGATTAACTCATACAGTCCTTCAGTTGTTCAAGGGATGAACAAAGCTTTAGATAAACACCTGTTAAAAAAGACTGAAAGACATTAAATTATCTAGTCTAGAGCTGCCTAAAAGATATTAGTCTTATAATGTATAGAAGACAGCTATAAAAAGAAAAGAAATAAATGGTTTTCTTTGTCCAGTGGTAATAGGAAAAGCAATAATGGGCTTACACTGAAGTAAAGGCTACCTAAGTTAGACATTAAAAAACCCCTCCTTTCTAAAGCGAGCATACTGCCTAAAGACCTTTTGGATTCTCCATCACTGACAGTTTTAAGAACAGACTACAAAGGGAAGAAAAAAGGGAAAGGAAAGGTTGTCAGAAAAGGTTTAACATAGTGCTGGTTCTGCCCTGAAGCAGAGATGTCCCATTAAGATCCCTCTGCTTTTTCCCATCCCAGTATTCTTCTTACTAATTGCTAAGCACAGGCTGAGGCATTTCTTGTATACTTTCTGAGGTGTAGAACCTGCTTTTATCAGCACATTACCCACGTACATCTAGACAAGCCCAAAGCACTTTAGCTTAATCTACAGCATACCGATTTGTGGAAGTTTTGAGGTAGTTTTCAAGCAGAAAGTGAGAGCTCTGCATTTCAGAAAAACACCACCACTTTTTCTACTCTTTTTTTAGTCTTTTTTCTGTTTTATCTAGAACGCTTATCCCTTTCAACTGCACTACCAGTGCACCCACTGAAAGCTACAGGCGCAGCTGCAAGTGATACAGTTTGTAAAAGTATAGTCTCAGCCATTACTGAAAACAGAGCAAAATTGCATAATACTAGCCTATTTTACATGACCTTCTGTAGAGAATATCCTGTAGTCAGGTGAAAATTACATACAGTCACAAAACAATTCTGTATAGTCTACTGCCAGTTTGAAAGACAATCCACAAACAGCAACCATACTTTTTTTTCAATACAGTGACTTACAAAAAAGATCATGTCTTTCCCAATAGACCCTGGAAAATGCTTTAAATCATAGAATAGTTTACGTTGGAAGGGATCTTTAAAGGTCATCTAGTCCAACCCCCCAGCAATAAGCAGGGACATCTTCAACTAGATCAGGTTGCTCAGAGCCCCGTCCAACCTGACCTTGAATGTTTCCAGGGATGGGGCATCTACCACCTCTCTGGGCAACCTGTTCCAGTGTTTCACCACCCTCATTGTAAAAAATGTCTTCCTTACATCTAGTCTAAGTCTACCCTCTTTTAGTTTAAAACCATTACCACTTGTCCTATCGCAACAGGTCCTGCTAAAAAGTCTGTCCCCATTTTTCTTACAGGCCCCCTTTAAGTACTGAAAGGGTCTCCTTCAGAGACAATAAGGTCTCCCCAGAGCCTTCTCTCTCCACGCTGAACAACCTCGACTCTCTCAGCCTGTCCTCATAGGAGAGGTGTTCCAGCCCTCTGACCATTTTTGTGGCCCTCCTCTGGACCCGCTCCAACAGGTCCATGTCTTTCCTGTGCTGAGGACTCCAGAGCTGGACACAGGACTCCAGGTGGGGTCTCACCAGAGAGGAGTAGAGGGGCAGAATCACCTCCCTCGACCTGCTGGCCACGCTGCTTTTGATGCAGCCCACGATATGGTTGGCTTTCTGGGCTGCAAGCGCACACTGACGGCTCATGTCCAGCTTTTCATCCACCAGTACCCCCAAGTCCTTCTCTGCAGGGCTGCTCTCAATCCCTTCATCCCCCAGCCTGTAATTGTGCTTGGGATTGCCCTGACCCAGGTGCAGGAGCTTGCCCTTGGCCTTGTTGAACCTCATGAGGTTCACATGGGCCCACTTCTTGAGCTTGTCCAGGTCCCTTGGATGGCATTCCGTCCCTCAGGTGTGTCAACCGCACCACTCAGCTTGGTGTCATCTGTAAACTTGCTGAGGGTGCACTCAATCCCCCTGTCTATGTCATTGATGAAGATATTAAACAGTACTGGTCCCAATACGGACCCCTGAGGGACACCACTCATCACTGATCTCCATCTGGACATTGAACTGTTGACCACTACCCGCTGAATGCGACCATTCAACCAATTCCTCATCCACCGAACAGTCCACCCATCAAATCTCTCCAATTCAGAGAGAAGGATGTTGTGGGGGACTGTGCCAAAGGCCTTACAGAAGTCCAGATAGACGACATCCATAGCTCTTCCCTTGTCCACTGATGTAGTCATTCCATCATAGAAGGCCACTAGGTTGATCAGGCAGGACTTGCCCTTGGTGAAGCCATGCTGGCTGTCTCAAATCACCTCCCTGTCCTCCATGTGCCTTAGCATAGCTTCTAGGAGGATCTGTTCCATGATCTTCCCAGGCACAGAGGTGAGGCTGACAGGTCGCTAATTCCCAGGACCCTCCTTTCTACCCTTTCTAAATATGGGTGCAATGTTTCCCTTTTTCCAGTCACCAGGGACTTCATCTGACTGCCATGGCTTTTCAAATATCATGGAGAGTGGCTTGGCAACTACATCAGCCAATTCCCTCAGGACTCTGGGATGCACCTCATCAGGTCCCATAGACTTATGCATGTTCAGGTTCCTCAGGTGATCTCGAACCTGGTATCTTCTCTTACAGTGGGAGGGACTTTGCTCCCCCAGTCCCTGCCTTGCAGTCCATCCACTTGAGAGGTGTGGAAAGAGAGGCTGCCAGTGAAGACTGAGGCAAAAAAGTTGTTGAGTACCTCACCTTTCTCCTTGTCCATTGTTAGGTTGCCAGTCTTGCTCATTGAGATGGGTACACTTTCTTTGACCTTCCTTTTCTTGCTGACATACCTGTAGAAGCCCTTCTTATTATGCTTTGCATCTCTTGCCAAGTTCAGCTCCAGCCACGCCTTGTCCTTCCTGACCCCATCCCTACACAACCGGGCAGCGTCCCTACACTCTTCCCAGGATACCTGTCCCTGCTTGCACTGCCGGTGCATTTCCTTCTTGCCCTTTAGTTTGACCAGCAGGTCTTGACTCAGCCATGCTGGTCTCTTGCCTTCCTTGCCTGATTTCTTACACTTGGAGATGGAGAGCTCTTGTGCTTTATGGAAAGCATCCTTAAAGATCTGCCAGCTCTGTTCTGCTCCCTTGTCCCAGAGGGCAGTTTCCCAGGGGGTCCTATTGACTAATTCCTTGAAGAGCTGGAAGTTTGCTTTCCTGAAATTCAGGGTCCTGACTTCACTCTTCACCTGACCCATATCCTCAGGACTGTGAACTCCACCAGTGCATGATCAGTGCAGCCCAGGCTGCCTCCAATCTTGACATCACTGATTAGCTCACTTGTGTTGGTGACCATCAGGTCCAGAATCGCATCCCCTCTGGTAGGGCTGTCTATTACCTGGCTTAAGAAGTTATCCTCAATGCATTCCAGAAGTCTCCTGGATTGCCTACAGCTTGCCGTGCTACTTTTCCAGCAGATGTTGGGGTGGCTGCAGTACCCCAGCAGGACGAGAGCCTGCAGGCGTGATGCCTCCTGTAGCTGGAGTAAGAAGGCTTCATCAATAGGCTCCCCTTGATCAGGTGGCCTATAGTAGACATCAACCACAAGGTTCCCTTTGGTGCCTCGGTCTCTGATTCTTACCCATAAGCTTTCAACCAGCTCGTGGCTATTCTTCAGAGACAGGTCTTCACAATCTTTCCATTTCTTGATGTAAAGGGCAACCCCTCTGCCCCTCCTTCCTCACCTGTCCCTTCTGGACAGCCCGTAGCCATTGATAGCCACACTCCAGTCATGGGATTCATCCCACCAAGTTTCAGTAATGGCAACTAGGTCATAGCTGTCTAGCAGCACAGTGGCTTCCAGCTCCTCCTGTTTGTTGCCCGTGCTGTGTGCATTGGTGTAGACACACTTCAGCTGGGCTGTCAGCTGTGTCACCTTCTTAGAGGAACATCCCTTAATTCCTTTGAGGTGTTTCACCAGTGTTCCCTTGTTGGCTCCTATTACCTCAGGAGCCCCGGGCTCATCTCCATAAGACTTCAAGCGTGCTGCAGTGTAGCCAGCACGTCTCAGACCAACAGGCTGAGGACCCTCGCTAGCACCCCATCCCTCTAACCTTGGTGTGTCACCCCACAGCTTGTTACGGGCAAGCCTGATATTATCCCCCTCCCCCTTCAAGTCTAGTTTAAAGCTCTGTCAAGGAGCCCTCTAGCTCGTGAGCAAAGATCCTCTTCCCCCTTTGAGAAAGGTGAATCCCATCTGATGCCAGCAGCCCTGGTGCCATGTAGGCCATCCCATTATTGAAAAACCCAAAATTGTGGTGGTGACATCAGCCACGGAGCCATGTATTAACAGACTGGGCCTGTCTGTTTCTTCCAATGTCACTGCCCACAACTGGAAGGAGAGAGGAAAAAAATAACCTGTGCTCCAGATTCCCTTACCAACTGTCCCAAGGCCCTGAAGTTTCTTTTGACTGCCCTTCGACTATGCATTGCAGCTTTCATCGCCACCCACATGGACGAGCAGTCTTATGTCTTACTGGTTTGTTTCATGAAATTGTTAATTACAAAACAGAAATAGATTTTCTAAAGTTTTTTGAAGACAGGAACCTAATTAGTCCTTACAATTTAATAAAGCATAAAGTCCAGGGGTTACAAAAAAAAAAAAAAAATCAATATGATCTTAGTATTTTCCAGACATTCAAGTGTTCAAGTCTACAATGGATTCAGCCAGCAAACTTCCATAAAAGCATGTAAAAGAATGGAAGCAAAACGTTTAAAGAACACAAAACACTATGGGAGTGGCTGTCAGAATATTAACTCATCTAGCATTTAATATTAGCATATTAATATTAT
Source organism: Gymnogyps californianus (assembly GCF_018139145.2). Classification (NCBI taxonomy): domain Eukaryota; kingdom Metazoa; phylum Chordata; class Aves; order Accipitriformes; family Cathartidae; genus Gymnogyps; species Gymnogyps californianus. The sequence continues at coordinate 9,279,813 of NC_059472.1, forward strand.
CTAAAATACAAAATTATTTGATTGACAGGATCTTCCAACATGAAAATGTAATACAACTCTAGTAACTGTTTTGCTAGAAGGAAGAGTTATTGTACCAAGAAATTGCTTTGTAAGAATAAATGATGAATTTAGGCTAAGAAAGTGTCAGTGACTCTCTTGCTCTGGACATTTCTCCTACATCATGATGTAGCTTTGCAACAGGGAAGAAAGTACCCAGAAGTTACACCTCTCAAAATGGCACGCACAGTAAAATGTCCAGAAAGGGCAAAATCTTTTTATTTTCTCATGTGTGTAACAAAACAATTTCACCCACTGAACATAAAGCATTTCTGAAGTATACTCCAGGATTAGCATTCAGATGACTGAACATTTAGGCCACAGGAAAGCTAACTGTGATAACACCATTTTGAGTTGCACTGTCATTCAGTAAAGCATACAATTCCATTTCATTACAGAAATTTTAACTTTTTACAGTCCACATTAGTCTATACTTTCTCCTTGCTTAGCAGTGGTGCTCTTAAGCTGTTATTGTTGTTAAATAAAGAATATTTTACTCCTGAGTACCTAAGACATTTTCAAGCATACTTCAAATATAAAAATTATTCAACCTAAAAAAGGACAAAACTCTTATGAAAGCCCAAGCACTTGCCTGGGATATACTTACAAAGCTTTTATAGATGTAAACATGTCACTCAGTCATAGTAAATGCTTGCAGTCACCCACCAGTAATTTATGGAAGTTTTACCAGTACAAGCATCTTCTATATTTGTACAATACAGAAGGTACAAAAAGGAACCTACATTGGTAAATCTTATTTCCATTAATTTTAAAACCAATAAAATTCAATCAGTATGAAAACATATAAATCTATCAGGAAACAAAAAAGGAACATATTATCTATTCAGAAGATGTTTGTTCCAGACTGAGTCAAGAAAGTTGGATCGTATTACCAGGGAGAGAGAGATTGTGCAAGTCCTGTAAGTAAATCATGCAAGTTCTCAAATTAAAATTCCTAAGGACATAATTTCTTATATATATTTATGCTGTCTTACCACTCCTATGTAGTCAGTACAGTAGGAGAAAAATCATAGCTTTTAATGCACCCTGGATGTCTTTACAGAAGATCAGGTTTTTGCAGCAATTCAAGAACAGACAATCAGCATGCATCGTATTTGAGTTACGTTATTTGAAGCATCTCCCTGTAAAAACTGTAGGCTGGATCTGAGCAGTATTTTTTTTATATTTGAGCTCCGCAGTCTGTCTTCTACAGCCTGCAATTTTCTCATGTTTCAGATAGGGGAAAGGGGGTGCTGATACTGATAGTCACCATCTTTTATAGACAAAGCTACTGTATTTCATTGTTAGGAAACTATCACATAGGAAGACATGATATCCTATAAACATAAGACTCTTACAAACTACACAGTACAGTATTAAGTGTAGTATTCACACAGAAGTGTGTGAATGTATGTATGCGCTTCACCAAACAACTGCAAAGAGGACAAACTTCAACTTTTCTAAATAGAAGAGTTTCAAACACTGTATTCATGCATTAACTTCACAAACACAGTATTAAAATAATCACAATAAATAACAAGATAAGGTTCTCAGCAATAGAAATTGGTGATTTAGTTTAGTTATTAATAGTTAAGGTTACCTGACACTTCTCATTTTGAGTTTTATTGGAATGGGATGGATAGCTTCACATTCTGTTTTATTTCATGCCACTTGGATGCAAATTATCTTGAATGCCACATGTGCAGTTGTGTAACAAAGTCCGTAACGGTAATGGCTTACAGGGCCACATTAGTGTGGCTATGAAACTGCAAGACCAGATAGCACGAGCATAAGGTCGGGGAAGCAATACTTAACTGTGAATGACCCTAAAAGGACTGCCTAAAGCAATTTATCTAGCATCACTCAAATTCTAGTAGACATAGACATAGAATTTAGAAGATAATTTAATAACCTACAGGATGAGAAAGAGTGCTTTGTGTAATTCTGTCTCTCTGTACCTTTAACTCCCATAAAAAAAGACAGAGCAGGGATCCTAGAGATTAAATACTTCATTGTATATTAAATCACTACTAGTACATAATTCTGTATCGGTACATGGAATGAAAGAAGCATCTTGTAAATAAACATAAGTTTGCATCACATACTTCCAGATTAGCGTGCTGCAGACAAGCAAGACAAGCAAATGAGTAGTCTACTGGGAATATTAATTCTGATACTCCTTAATTTCATAGTCTTGACATTTTATACTATTTTTACATTTACATGCACTTCAATTCTACCAAAAACAACTGCTTTTATAAGCCAACACTAATAGATACAAAAATCTTGTTGTTATATCAGGCACTGACTGGTCACTTTTCCACTTGGGATACTGCTTGTCTTCTTTTAAATAACAAATGATGACAACTAGCAATAACAGTCACCTCCTCATGCACAGGAAGCCCAACACTGTCACTGATGGTATCATTATTTCACTGCTCCTAAGAAGAAACTGCCCTTCTAAAATGAAGCACCCTGTCAACTAAAGAAAGCATTTGTGGTAAATAATTTAAAACGTGGTAATACTGGCTTCTACATATATCTGCTATTTTTCAGATGAAAAAACAATGTTTTACTATCAAAATACAAAGAAGAATTCACCCCGTCAACATTCCAAATTAGCTTAAAATGTGTTGTATTCAATTGAGTTTTGTCATCATAGTTTAAGACAAAAGTTTTACTAAATTACGCACTCCATTGGTTTTGACCAGCTGCTCACTAAAGAAATTTTCTGGACACTCTCTAAATAAATTGACAGAAAATTAAAAATATTTTTAAAAATCATCTGTTGTCCCAAAAAATTTTGACCACAAGATTTTAAAGCTCTTCACCCCTAGACAGGAATAACAAGTATAATTATTTCATTCTATCCTAGTAATATAACCACTATGGATCTAAGCAATACATTTAATTATTTGTACATGAGAGATAGAGATGTTTTACATGATATTCGCTACTGAAATTCTGCAAAATGGTTAGAGAGAGAAATTTAGTATTGCCGTAAGTTTCTAAGTAAAAGCTTATTGCAATCAGCCTCCAGATTCTGTAACACTTAAGCCAAGGAAATCTCACTGTTTCCCACCGCACTTTTTTCAGTTTCCTCACCAGCATATGCTATCCTAGCACATGGTTAATAAAAATATCTTCCATGACAGAAAAAGGCATTTTGAACTGCATAGACGCTGCCAATTTGAAATCTGGTCTACTTAAAAAAAAAAAAATACAAGTCAACATATCCACTATCGAATTTCACCTGTTTTCAAGTATCTGCCTATATAAGTAGATTTACAATTATGTTATTAAAAAAAAAAATCATTGCTGCTGTAGGAAATAAGCTAACATAATTTACAAATGCAAGATATAAAATGTCATAGGAACTAATGTAACGTAACCTGAAGATCAGGCATAAAAGTACATAAATGAAAACAACAATTGTTTTTCTAAAACAGTAATCTTCAGGTTTGCTTTTTAGAAGTAAATCAACTTAAAAAATGAAATTTAATTTAAAAAAAGAATTTAAGAAGTCAAACAGTTGATGATAAAACTTTCGTTTTTTTGTAAGATAGAGCACCAAGTAGAATAAGTTCTGCATCCAAAACCAGATATTTAGGAGTCAGGGAAAAAATCTTGGAAGACAGTGGGAGCTTCCAGATCTTTCCAAGACTTTAAACTACTTGGAGTCATTCAGTACACAGATCTGTTTCATTTGAAACCCTGACTTCTGAGCAATCACAAGAGTCTCTGCAGCTGAAGCAAAATCTGCTTGTGAGGCCAGCAAAAAAACAACAACTCAAATAAGACAGTTGAATCTTACTTGAAAGACATCACTGCCTTTGTATCCCAGTGAAGCTTTGAAAGTCAGCTTTGGGATGGAAAAATAATCAAGATCGACTTATAGCCACAATCATACCCATATTTTTTTAAGTGTAAGCAGACTATAAATTTGTATTGGCCTGAAATTGAGTTTAACCTAAAAACATCACGGAAACTTTTTCAACAGTTGCCTGACTTTTCACCAGTTTAAAGACATTTACTTCATATGCAATTTATTCTTCTCTTCCAGACAATACCAGTTTCCGCTTCGAAGTGGTACATTAGAATAACTAAAGCATGTGAAAGATTATTCAATCACTCTACCATCTCTACTCTTTTGGGGGTTTTTTTGTTTGTTTATATATTTATTTCCTTCAGGAGGAGAGGAAAAACTAAAAAAGGCTACACATGATGGTAAACTTTCTCCATGTCTGACAAAATTTATTTAAGAACACAGTAGGCCAGTGTCCTTGGTAACAGACAAGCTGTCAGTGCCAATAAACTGTGCTCCTCTTGAGTCAACACAAAAAGACTCTATCTTTTCTCCCCATTGACTATAGAAGGCACCTGGGGAAATTAGCATAATTAGGCTAAAATTAGCCTTTGGAATACTGTTGACGAGCCATATAGATTCACTCTCCTCACAGAATTTGACATCTTATTTAGGAAAACGTAATTATTTTTGGTTACTGAGTTTTACAACAGACAAACACAAATTATCTCCTAATTTAGGAAGTCCGTTAATCTGCTTTGCTCATAAAAGACTTCACTAGGAACTGACAGGGATATCAAACAGATTACCATAAAGTGAGTTCTGCTCAATAACATTCATTTGGAAGTGACACGTGCCTTGTAAATCAACGTGGAGGTTGGCAGTGACTGTTTGCCACCAAGGATTTTAAACAACTGGAAAGCAATGTACATCTTGCCATTTGGCAGCTCAGGAAAGAAGTTCCAAAGCTATTTCCCTAAGAGGTCTTGCCCATGCATTATTATACAAACAAATCAAAAGAAGCAGAGTAGTCTGGCTCAAAGATACTAAAATAAATAAGTAAATAAATAAATAAACATCTCATTACCCTCAGTAAAGCTGCCCCGTTAGTTTGGGGCACAAGGGGACACTCCTCCCCTACATCAGAGCAAGAACTGTCTGCACTCCACCGTAATAAGAAATTCTACTCCGGAGTAGCATCACTCTACTACACCCTCCTGTTTCCCTGAACTGCAACTCCATTTAATTCCATCAACTGGGAATCATGCCCAAAGGAAAGCCCAACAGTTTTACAGAATCCACAAAGAACCCCCCACACTGCTAACAATGGCAATGTACACAAAATGCCAGCACTACTTCTTTACTCATGTAAAAGCAGTCACTCTAAGTGAAAACAGTCCACATCACAATCCTGGAATTTATGAGACTCCTATTGTACTAGCTGGGAATAAAATGGTTAGAAGAGAAGTATGACAGAACCATAATACTCATTGCACCCATCACTATTTGGAAACCTAGATCTCCAAATCCTCATTTTGACACTTTTAGTTACGCCCTTCACGTCTGGATCTGAATCCTGAAATACTTAAGCTAATAAGACGGTGAGGTTGTAATACTGAAAGCTTTTGCCTCCTGGCTACTTTTCAGCTAATAGGAATCTTTCTGCATAGTGTCAGTGCTGTGCAGAAGGATGTTATTTCCTCCTCCTCCTCACACCATCGCTCTCATTGCTGGAGAGCGAGAAAACACTGTCTTACCTATACAATGCCTCCAGGAGGTCTGTTTAAAGACTCGACATATGAACTCACAGAACTGCTTTCCTGTTCCTTCCAGAAGAAGTTATTTCTGCAGGGGATGAGCCCAGCCATCAAAAGAATTTTAGAGACTGAAAGGAAACAGTTTTCCTGCCTCCAGCTGGTATCCGCTCTGTGTTTAGGCCCAAATGGTATACCCTGCCACATACAGAATCTTCTCAATTCATGTTAACTGGCAGATACTTTGTGACTTCTGAAACTACTTCCCCATCGCAAATAAGCAGAGATTTATTCTGTTTTGATTTAGTATCTTTACTCACAGAATTAGTTCCAAGAACTTGCAGCTTTGGTTCGCCTGATTCCAGAAGCTTGGCCACCATATGAAGGAAACTTTCCACAAACGGTTTTATGCTTTGAGAATGGCAGGCCATTAGAAGTTGGTCCAATGCCTCCATGGCAATTAAAACATACCTGAAAATTAATTAGAGAGACTCACATAAAGATGTGCCACATTTATCATCACCTGCATTAGTTCAATTTAGGTCCTTATTGCTACAAAAATTTCCCACTGTCTAAAAATAGAAGTTATTGGTATTTCCTACACTCATATTTCTTCTTTTTTGGGGGGGGGGGGGGGGGGGGCGGGGGAGGGGGTTGGGGGTAAGGGGGACGGGGAGGGAAATGAGTGGTTTTAAAAAGGATGTCATTCTTGGTATTCTTGGTAACAGAGTAAATATAGTTCAATTTTCTTTCCTAGCACATTTTATTTTCAATTATAAATCCCAGCTTTCTAGTCTACAGATCCTCTGTCTATCCAAATCCCAGTATGGAAAGCCAGCAACTTATCCATGCTCCCACACAGTCAGACAACATGCTAAGTAAATGAAAAAGAGTAAAGAAAAGCAGTGAACAAAATTAATTACCCTAAAGAATGGCCATTTACCCATTCTATAGCTTTTGACATCATGAAGGCCAAAAATGATGGCCTGTGATGGATGTTGCCTTTCTTTTCCAACTCCTGCCATTTCTTAGACTCAGTATTTTCCTACTCCATTTCCATATTCTTTAACATCTTCTCCCTCTTTTGACTCTACATTCTTTAAAATTTCTAGCTCAAATAGGACTTAGAGTATGACAGAGTTTTAAAGTTCCCATTTAAATACCATTTAGCCAAAAGAGTTGAAAAGAAAGATATCCCCGCTTCCCAATATCCGAATGACATTCAAGGGCATATTGGGTTTACATGGTAAGGTTTTGGTAGCAAGGGGGCTGCAGGGGTGGCTTCTGTGAGAAGACACCATGAGCTACTCCCATGTCGGACAGAGCCACCTCCAGCTGGCTCCAAGACGGATCCACCACTTCCCAAAGTTGAGCCCCTCATCGTCACAGGTAGTGCCCATAGAGGACCACTGGGGAGCAGATACCCACACTGCAGACCATGGAGACCCCACGCTGGAGCAGGTGGATGCACCCTGAAGGAAGCTGCAGCCCATGGAAAGGCCTCGCTGGAGCAGACTCCTGGGCAGGAGCTGCAGCCTTGTGGAGAGGAGCCCACACAGGAACAGCTTTTCTGGCAGCACCTGTGATCTGTGGGGGACCCCCACCGGAGCAGTCTGTTCCTGAAGGACTGCACCCCGTGGAAAGGACCCATGCTGGAGCAGTTCTTGAAGGACTGTCTCCTGTGGGAGGGACCCAACGCTGGAGCAGGGGAAGAGCATAAGGAGGAAGGAGCAGCAGAGACAAGATGTCATGAGCTGACTGCAACCCCCATTCCCCATCCCCGTGCGCTGCTCGGGGGGGAGGAGGTAAAGGAGTCAGGAGTGAAGTTGAGCCTGGGAAGGAACCGGGCTGAAGGGAACGTGTTTTTAGCTTTGTTTTTACTTCTTACTATCCTGCTCTGTTATTAATTGGCAATAAATTAAATTAATCTTTCCCAAATTGAGTCTTTTTTGCCCATGATGGTAATTCCTGAGTGATCTCCCTGTCCTTATCTTGACCCATGAGCTTTTCATCTTATTTTCTCCCCTGTCAGGCTGAGGAGGAGGAGTGAGAGAGCGGCTGGGTGGGCACCTGGCAGCCAGACAAGGTTAACTCACTACAAAGAGATTGGGTCTGTCTTGCCTCCTAAACTTGATCAGAACAAACATGATGAAATGCAGCTACATGTTAGCATCTATTTTTAATGCTGTGACTTATTTCCTTACCCATAGCGATGTCTGACAACATCTCTGCTCAGTCTCTCTGCTAGGTAAGCACCAATTCGATCCAGCTTTTCTGGTGCAGAAACCGCATAGAAAGTCAGCTTCTCCATATCAGCTTTAACAAGACCATCCTAAGAACAGACATACAAAAAATAAAATAAAAAAGTTCACAGAAAGTATAAAGCTTTGGAAGTGTTCTTCCTTTTGTCTAATCAACATTTAAAGATCTGAGCCATAGAGATGGGAATAAGCTACTGAAAAAAGAATAACTTTTGAGCAAAATTGTCAATAGCTTAGCTGCAAAAATCAGCAACATAAAAAATTAAGTAAAATATTTTTTAAAGAAATGAAGTAACTATCTTCCCTCATCTTTTTTTTTTTTTTTGGGGGGGGGGGGGGGGGGGGCGGGGGAGACACAGACGGATGGACGACGGACAGGGCACACACAAGTATTCCAAAAGAAGATAAAGAACATATTTAGTGAGATATGTTACCAGTTCTAAGACACACTTCTTCCCTACTGGTACAATGTAATTTTTTTCTTTTCCCATTCCCCCACAAAAAATATATTTGATGCATAGTTTTGACACTATATACAAACAAGATTGTAGTTTAAATATTTTAAACTGTAGTTTAAATACTTTATTTCTACAGTGTCACATCTTGGACAAAGCTGATATACAGGGTCAAGACTAAGTGTTAGAACAAGATCAAAGATTAACATATTAGTTCCAACATGAACTGTGATATGGATCTCCTCAGGTGAGGTTCTAATTATAACTATCCCATAAGAAGGATAAGGCTTTTTGTCTTTTTTTTTTTTTTTTGCTAGCAGTTCACAAAAACATTATCTTTTTCAAATAAATGACTTGAAGCTTTTAACACATTCATTATTAATTAATGCATTTTATCAAGCAAGTCTTCTCATACTTTAGAAAAGGTAAACTGTTTCACTGTAACTCAGTGAAACATCATGGACTGGCTTGTGTCCTGCACTGAGCCAATGAATATTAACAAAAGCAGAGACTAAGGAGTGCCAACTCAGAGCTACTGAGTGAGATTAAAGCGGTAAGACTACAACTGTAGCAATTCTGGATGTTTCTATACCTGTATCAAACAAGTAGATTAAACCAAATAAATCTATAAAACCATATTGTTCCATGCTTTCAACATACTGCGTACACAGAAAACATTTCCTTTGAAGCCAGAAATGCACTTATATAGTAACTAGCACTCAGTAACAACACATTTTAAAGAAAAGCCCATGTACTTTCTAAGATATAAGCCAAACATTATACAAATGTTGACTGTTCTGCTTACTTCTACTATAATACAAGATAACAAAATCTGGTAACGCATTTAAAAAAATACAGCAGCAGAAACATAAGCTCTTGATCAGTCTGAACCATCACGTGATTACGTGTAGATATAGGCATTAATAAATGGTAACACAGAAGTTATTTATTTTCACAGAGAGTAAGAGTTAGGCTTTAATATAGCTCTAAGACTGTTCCAGTGAGATGAAAAAACTGCATATGAATAACTGAAGAAATTAAAAAACAACAACAGAAACCCCTTTTGGACCACAACAGTCTACCAGAACTATAAAAACTTACACAGTCAATATGTCAAGAGTTAGAAAATTAAAATCTTGTAGAAAAACAGAAAATATTCACACCAGCAACCATAACAAAACAAGTTTGTGGTTCTAAGTAGTTATGAAGTTAAGTGCTACCTCTGCTGCAGAATACCCTGTTTAATTAAATCTCTATTTCTCTGAACTAATTTTACTCTTCAATATGCACAGCCCTGCTTTGAAAAGAGAATTAGATCAGATGATCTGTAGAGGTCCCTTTCCAGCTAAATTATTCTGCTAACCTCTATTAAAGCTATGAAGTGCTAAAGAATTTACTGTAAAATGTTAAAATAGAAAAGAAAAAAGAAAAAAAAAATTGCTGAAGCATTAGTTTAATCAAAAATTTTCAAATGTCAATCCCTTAAAATTTTAAAGTCATCACTTACTTTTGGATCTTCAGGAAATATGTTATCTACCAGACGCTTGTAGCGAGGACGCAAAGCAGCACAGCAACAGCACACTCCTGCAGAGAGATTTACCCAACAGAATTTAGAATTAAGTTTTAGGAACTACGGTATTTTCATTTGAAGTGACTAGCTGACAAGCAAGGAGGAAAAAGATACAGTGAATTCAGCTGCTTGTTACTATCAGCAATAAAGCAAAATTAAGGTAATTGAAAATGACTGAGAAGTCAAATAAGCAAAACTACTATTATAATGTAATACATGAGAAAAGATGCAAGCATCTTGGGTACTAGAAATGCACCTGTCATCCAGCCATACTTAAAAACATGCAGAAAAATCAAGACATTTCAAAATTTAGTAATATTAAACCCAAAGCTACTTCATTTGCTATTTTATCTTCATTCTGAATGATCATTTCAAAACATCTAAACATGCATTACGTTCATTCTTCTACAAAAAAAGTCAACTACGCAATCTTCTGTTTTCAGGAAACCATATAAAGCAATAAAGCACAATATACAAAACAAGCTCTCCCTTCATTATCCCACTGTTTTACTGGGTATCAGACAAAAGACAGTCACCTGAAGCGAAGAAAGGTATTTTTCTGATCTCATTTCTACTCTACTACTAATACTGTACTCATATACAGATAATCAGAATAATACATGTAACTTGCAATTTTATTAATTTAAAAGAGTCATACTGCCTGCTCTAACAAGATAAAAACCTACAAAGTATGGTTTATTTTTTCTAGCATTCAGGACTACTAGAATGTTGGAATAATTCTAGTTTACTTGAAGTAAAAACTTAGCACAAAAAAAAACCTGAAAAAATGTTTCTAGATATCTATCCAATTATTTTATCAGTGCAAATTTATTCCCAAGGAATTTAAATGCTTTGACAAATCAGGTTTTAAATGTTTCAGTGGACATATCAAACTAACTCACTGGTCAGGCCTCAGATTAACATTAAAGCAGCTCTGATGCATAAGAGCCACTAAATTGGAAATAATATACTGAATAACAATATAGCAAGTATGCATGCAGATCAGTGGCTGTGTGGTCTTTCAAATCTCAGTACCTAGAGCATTCAGAGTAGCTAAATATCTTACAAATACCTTATTAAAGGTGTTCATTTATGTATTAAAAAAAAATCATAAAACACTTCGTTAAAAATAGTAAAAGCTGCAAAAGCTTTTACTGCAAATCAAAATAGGGAAAAGAATAAATAATATCTTGGCAGTAACTTTGATGATTACAATTTATCTGCAAATTTTTCAGGTTGTAAAGAAGTATTAGACAAATACATCAGGATTGTATTTCTTTACTTAAGACAGCCAAGTAACCTTAGCTGTTTTTAACCATATTTATCAGAACATCTGGGAGATTCATGACAAAGACTTCCCCTGATGAACTTGTTTTTATTACAAGACTCTACATGAGTAGATATTGTCCCTCTATTCCACCTGCACAATTCAGTTTTTTGTCCGACAACTTACTTCTTGCAATTTATTTAATCAGAAACAATTACTAAAGATAGATCTATGATTTTAACAGCACACTAAGTTCTCCTCAGTGGTCTTTTAACTCAATTCATGAATTAGAGAGTCATATATCACCAGTAAGATGAACACAGACTTATAACTTCAATACATAATTATGAAAACAAAAAACATGCAAGGAACAAACAACTGGAATATTGAGCATTTTTGTGTGAAATAGTACTTTGTTACTACCGTTAAGTTCTTCATATGACTCCTCCTGTTGACATCTCCTACTCACAGAAGTCTACCCAATGTAAAAATCTACATTTACATAAAAGCTGCAGATCATAAGTAGCTAAAAGCAAAGCTATTTCATATGCCACTGGAAAACGTAAGTATCAAGAGAGGTTAAAAACCTACTTGACTTAAACCAGAAATAATTCAGATAGTTGTACAAACAGATTCTATTGAGAACAATGTTGTGTAACATTTTAAAAGTAAGTAAAATCATAATAAGAAAGGAGTACCCCATTAGTGTCTAGTATATCACTGGTATTCGGAAATTCAAGTAACACCACCAAAATCCACCTAATATTGTTAAATGTTTCTTGAGTTAGGTATGCAGCTCTGCACCTGGCTCAACACTCTTTGTACTTGTGTTTTCCTACTTGATTTTCTACCTTATGGACCACTAACATTGGTCCAAAGTAAACAGTATGTTTGATTACTCCTAAGTATAATAAAATATTCTTACAATAACTGTAGTAAAATATTTTGCTATAGCTATCTAAAACATAGTAAGAACAGACAATGTCTTAGAATATTGTATGCAAGACAGAGGCAATTAAAAATTCTTCTAGAGTTAGTTTCTCCCTCTTTAAGTGACAGGAGAGAAAATCCTTGCAAAGAACCACAATTTTAGTCTTCAAATGATGTTTTAGAACTGTGGTAATTACATAAACTGAACATAAAACCTGGATACAGTCACTCCTTTGAGAAGGATGAAATATCAGATAATGGTACCAACTCATTCTGACAGCCTTACCAGATGGTGTCAGTTAATGGAAACCCAATAGTGTTCAAATACTGCTCTTCAACTTTATGGCACACAGTGAATTTTGACATAAAAAAAGGCCTAGCAAGAAGTATATTATATAGGATTTGAAAATTTTCTCTTCTCCCCATCCTGGATTTTCAGTAGTATATTTACATTGCTATATATTTAATTATAGCACAGTTTACATGGGGAAAAAAAAAAAAAAAGAACCTATCATCAAAATATAAAACTAAAATTTATATGAATTTTAATGTCATTAAAAGATTTTTCTAAATTAAACAGAACATTCAAGTATTACAAAGCTAGAGTTAATCTATCAAAGCTTTCAGCCTCCAAATATATTTTCAGTAAAGAAATTTAAGCAGAACACTATCAGAAAAAAATTAAGTCATAGACTCTCCAAAGAACACATTAAAAAAGAAAACCAAAAGCAAAAACCAAAACAATTAACAGTCATGAGACACACTTTGTGGGAAAATTATTTATCATTGCTCAGTATTTTGATATAACCAGGAAAGATTAATAAAAACATAGAAATAGGTTTAAAAAAAGAAGTATGAATATACAAAAAAAAAACCCACACAAAAATCAAGTCTTAACAACACACATTAAAAATAGATTGAACTTAAAAAAATAAAACAAAATCTAGGAACATTTCACAACGTAGAAAAGATGAATGTTTTAAAAGATGGAGAGAAGCTGAGCAATTGAAAACAGATTCTCTACTTCTTGGATACAAATTTAACCCAGATAAAAGTTGATCCAAATAAACAGATTCATTTCACACAAATAAGCTGTTCTGTAGGTCTACAGAACGCAGTCACTAAGCCAGGTAAAAAGAACCTGTTCCACTCTATGCAGGTTTATCACCAAAAAATCCTATGAGAATTCCCTTTCAGTGTCAGGCAAAATTTGCATTTTAATGGTCTCCCCCTTGAAGACATCTTTACGCCATTTTATACAAGTAAATATGAAAGTTAAAGTGGTATCTACAGAGAAGTTCACACTGTTACATGATAGTCAACATAAAAGGTTTAAACAATACTTATTATTTACTTCTGCAATAGTGGGATTTTCCAAGTTTAAACATGCATGTTCTCTTCTGCTAAAGGAATCCTGTAATCTGCATTTTACATGTTAAGACTGTAAATATTTCCCAGCTGTACAGGTACTTCTCTTCACACACATTTATTCTACACAACAGCAGTAAGAAGAAACAATCCATGTTATCAGAAAATGGTAATTTCACCTACCCAAACACATACATGGTCTTGGTTCAAAAGCAGAATTATAATCATAGGCTTTTTCTTGCTCAACAGTTGGAACTTGAACATACTGCCTCATCCTGAATATGATTTCACTCCCCGAGTACTCTCTCCTTTTTCAGAAATTTGCGCTCTCACACTAGCATAGAAGCAGTTACTTCTCACGAGGGCTCTGCAATACTGTAAGCTTATCTGATTAGCCCTGTGACATCTACATCTACATAAAGCCACCAAACACGTGAAAAACTTCAGTATCAAATTCTGTTAACAAGGCCAGGCACAAGAAAAGACAAAAGAATAAAAGTAAAGACAGATCGTCAATGTGTGATTTACAGCTCATCGAATTAAACTGGACAGAGCCAGTTTCATTATTTCAGCTTCCCCAGAACATGCAGTTCATTATTTCTGTGACTAGAAGCAAAAAATCAGTATAGTTTCAAAAAAAACCTGTGTTCAGTCAGCAGCCACATATCACTGTGGAGTGATAAATATTTTAGCAAAACATACTTGCTTGATCTTGCTGAAGAATGGTCAGAAAAAAATTAAGGCAGACTGCTGACCAAAAAGGCTTTTCAAACAGAAGGGTTTATCTTTAAGATTAGAGAATCACTTTAAAAATTAATAGGTTAATGAAATTAACATTATCTCTAATAATACCTCAGAATTTAAGAAGCAAGGATTACAGAATTTAACTCCTTAACATCCTTACTCGCAAAGATTATGATACATCAGATAGAAAATCAATTTTGAGTTAAGCAATTCTGAAGTGACCTTCTGGCTTCCCATTACTTCTCACCATTTTATTGTTTTACTTCCTACATTACATCCACTTGGGTAACACAAACACAGGATTTTCACATAGGTATTTTTATAAACCCTAGAAATTATAAGGTACTATTTTTAATAAAATCACAACTAATAATTTCCACTAAATAACAATTCCATACCAATTCTAGACTTAAAGAGACTAGTGCTAATAAACTAGTGTTAACTGCAAATAAATTCAGAGAAAACACTGAGCTGCACAGAAACTGTCACCACATAGTTTACTAAAGAAACCCTATGGTGTGAATTAGAAAAATACACATTACAAGAAAGTTTTATTTCAAATGAGTTTGTCTGAATATTCACTGCTACATCTTATTAATACAAAATTACAGAAAAAATCTTCAAGCTGGCTTTAAACATAAAACACCAAGTACTGCCCATTAAGTTTAAAACTGCCAGATTATTTTCCTCTTTATCAAAACCTAGCAAAACAGAAAACAAATGGATTGTATTATTTATCTAATACTAGAATTTCTTCCAAAATTTTGTAATGCTAATATTGTTGTCATCTGTTTCCAGAATATTAACAACCTGAACCAAGATTTCATTTTCACTCACTGAATATTTTCATTGTGTCCCAAGCTTGGATCTAGTTGTCCACACCTTTATTGTCTATCTTCTAAGATTTAAAAAAAAAATCATCTTAATTTATCAAAAATTAGTATAATTAACATAAAAGTTTGAATCTACAGATAAATGCGTGTTTTGCTAATATCAAGAAACTGAGCAACATTAAAATTACATTTGGTTGCTCAATGTACTTAAATATAACTACATAAAAATTGAGTACTTCACTTCTATACATTAAACTTTCATTTGACTTATTTTTCTATATCTGAGATGAGAAATACAAACAAAAAGGAATTTGTTTCAAATATCCAGAGGAAAGTGCATAAAGTAAGACTTCAACCACTACACTAACGATATCTGGTTGATGCATTTAATTCAGACCTAAAACTATTTTCAAGGGCATTCCCCTTCCACTATTAAAAACAGATCAAATATTTTAGAACAAGGAAATTATTCTGGCCATATAAGGGAGTTAATTAAAAATATTCTTCAACCTGCTATAAAAAGAACAACTGCTGTAAGGATGTGCTCATCAGCCATTGCAATGTCCCAGTAGCACGCTCCCAGAGAGAACAGAGGACTCATCATTTAGACAGTATGAAGTCCCATCCCCCAAATAAGCCTCTTCTCCACCTCCCACCCTAGTGCTATTTGACTTCGAAATAGCTGGTTTCTAGCCCCTCTCCACCAAAACGCAGCAAAGAAAATGTCCAACACGCAGATGAAATTTCTGTCTTGAGAACACGACGTTCATCTTTATGTCAACTTCTGACCTCCACGACAGCAAAATCTCAGTAACAGCCAATGTGGAAAATTGCATCCACTACCTAGGTCTGGCAATTTCACATTTATTTTTAAAAATACGTTGGTGCTCACATAAGTTGAAACAAGTTTAAAAAACCCAACTTTCTCCCAGGAATTTATTCTTACAGTAGAGCTGTAAAGCTAATTGTAAAGCTAATTCTGGTGCGATATGACTTCAAGATGTGTTCTTCTATACTTGAATCAACATGGAGAGATGCACAGCATGCTACAGTGAAAAGCATGCAAAAATAATTTGAATATAAGCTTTTTGTGAAAACGAGAAATGACAATGCATGTCAAGCTACTAGTAAGAAGTGGGGGGGGGGGAACCCATAGTCAAATAAGGCTTACCACTAAGCTTCTTCAATGAAGTATTCTTTTCAGAACCATTAGCAATTAAAACAAATCCCCAGGGAAGATATTATCTTTGGGACGGTGCCTTTTAAAGACTTCTAATCCATTAAAAGGAAGTTTTCCATTACATCAAGTTCTCTGGTTGCATTCTTTTTCACAAGTTCCACCGCCTGCAGTGTTTCCATACTGTCTCTTCTTTCTCCCACCTTTGTTGTTTCCACATAGTAACTTTGTTTTACTTGCTCATTTCTGTTCTCTTCAACACCGCCTCCTCCTTTCCTACTCTGAGATAGTACCAGCACCCTCTATTTTTAATACAGCATTAAGAATATCTAAAATTAATCCGGTTCCAGTGAAAGAAGCTCTACGGCTTATTATGAATTTTTCTTCTTAGTTCTTGTCCTTACTTATCTTCCTATTAAGCTGGCCATAACAAAGTCACTTAATTCTCATCACTAAAGCAATACGAAAAGGAAATTTTGTCACTCCCATTTCAGAAGACACCTGGAAAGACACATCTACATAAATCTCCTTGATCCTTCTCCATCACAGCTGGCATTGATAACCTCTTCACAGTAAAAAAATTGGGTAAAGTCCAACTTTCATTCCTGCTTTCAATATCGGGTTCGCAGTCAGGAAATGAGTTCTAGGTGATAAACCCAGAGGAAGAAGGAAAAAAAGAAAAAGAGAGGTTGTGTCATGATGCTCCTATTTCTAAACAAATACTGATTTCATAGCAAGGTGTTACATAAATCAGTGAAAAATGGAGACATAAGCAATCTACTGGACTAAAGGAGAAGGGGAGGGAAAGGAGGCTCATAGAGCTTTGTGTAATCTCTGAAGCACACAAACTGGCATTATTCCTCCATCCAGACAAGCAGTAGAGCATGGAGCAGATTCATAACAAACAATGACAAAATATCCGCTGTACTTAAAGGCCTCATCCAGTAACACGCTGAGCCAGGAGGATATCCTTTACCTACTACTCAATTCAGACTAAAAAAGTAAAGAAGGATTGACATTATCACAGCAGCCTCCTCCTACTCTCACTACTTAACAGGAATACTTTGATCTGTCTCTCCCTGTCCAAATGCCTGGCTCCTCCCAAGATCAGTGGGTACAGGAGAACAGCACAGTGATGATCCTGGCATAGAAGTAAGCTCCCAGTACCAGACAGACTACCCTGCCCTGCTCAAAGCCTGGCTTCACCTTGGCCCTAACCTATTCTCTAACCCAGATGAGCAATTTTCAGAATACTGCATCCTTGAACACTTCATAGCTGCAGAGGACAGCTGCAGCTGACAGATAAGCGTGCTGTAACCTTTGTAGGCACTCAAAGGCCAGCAAACTCGCTTTACACTCCTCCACAGGTTCCACTGAGGAGGGGGGCTGCAACACCTGCACCTCCCCTACCACCTTGTTCCCACATTGTTGCAGTTAGGGAGCAACATCTAACACAGAAGACCATTCTACAGAAGATGCTGCAGCACCTCAGGATTGAGATGGACATTGTGCTTGAAGGAGAGCAAAGACACAATGGAAGGCATGGTTGAAAGGTAACAGGACGAGCAGCAACACAGCCTATGTCCAGGGTGGCCAGGGGTCAATAACGAGCAGTTCTTGAGGGGTGCCAGGGGCAAAACTATTCCAAAAGGGCCACTGTCTCCCTCTAGAGCCTTCAAACCATACTTCTGGTCAGCAGGTTGGCCAACTACAGGTAAAATACATATACTTGGCTAAATGCCTCAGTAAGCTTTGGTGACTGCTACTTAAGCCCAGGCTACAGAATCTCTCCCAGATGCTCAAGCAGGTCATACCTTTTGTTCCCAGAGCCAGCTTCAGACAGCAAGGCAGACAGCTGACAGGGACTTTCTCCATGCCACTCCACCCATGCCCTGTTCTCGTTTTAAAAGTTCTAAACAAGATTTTCCACGCTCCCTTTCCCATTGCATTTCCTTATAGGTTACTGGACACAGCCCTCATTTCCAGCAAGGAAGAAAGTTATTTTGTTGTTTGAACACTTGCTGCTCACTTCTGTTTTGCTACAGGAATTAATGTGAATTAAGCCATTGCCTTTAAAGCAACATCCTTTGTATATGCATGTATTTTGAGGATGAGAGGGGAGGGGAAGAAGAGGGCATCAACAGGAAACCGGGACAAGAGCATGGGTCTGGATACAACTCTAGGTAGAGCATTAGGACATGGTATGTTGACAGTCTATTAAGTAAGGACTAAAGCAAAGCCAACCATCTAGCAGTGATATTGCAAATTACACAAGCTCCTATTGTAAACGTGGTAAAGTTAAAATGAATGGTACATTTAAAGTCCCAGGCTTATGCCAGTAGCACATACGGATTTCTTAGCATCTCTTAGAACACAAACGGTCACTGAAACACCATGAACAGTTCGGCCTTTCAGCAGATGTCTTGACCTTGTCTTGATTCCAACGTCAGTCACAAAAGAAACTGGAATGACTCCTGACACATGGGAAAGTTGCCAAAATGTCTAAAGATCTACCTTGCTGGTCAAATGAAATCTGTATTACATAGTAGCCTCTTCTGTAAGCTGTGGCTTCCCTACACCAAGCAACAGATGGAATAGTGTCAAGCACTCCCTGTTTTTGGAAAGTCATGAAGATTTTGTCAATACTACACATCTGCACTATTTGAAGTGAGCTTGAAGGATGGCACTGCTAAACTTTGATCACAAGTCTTCTGGGTGATAAACACCTGAAACTTTGTGCATTGAAAAATCTGAACGTAGAGAAGCATGAAGAAGTTTCCTGACTACTGCTACTTTTTCCATTTTCTTAAGATGATGCAGCTTGTTTTCTTGATCCAATCCACTGGTGAGGAACACAGCTGCAGTGGTAAGAACTCCCAGAATCTTATGCCGCTGCCCATCTTTTTCCTCAGAGGAGAGGATGTTCACAACAGTTGTGTCACTTCTTTATCACAGGTATCCTATGACTGCAGTACCTAGGCTGGGAGGATTAAATTCTCCACTCCTGCCCAATGGTGTCTTGCAGACACGTTGCCCAAAGGCACAGTGCTGAAACAGATCAGGGAGTAGGTACCACATTGTCATTTGAATTGCATGAAGAAAAATAAGGCATGAGAAGATTTCTGTGAGTGAAAACGGCATGTGCATCATGATTAAAAGTCCTGATGATGAGGAAGCAAAGGTTCACAGGCCTTCTTTCTGAAAGCCTCAAAGCTAATGCAGTGGGAAGGTTTAGCTCAGGGAACTACATTTTAACTAGTTCAGAGTAAACCACTGAACTGTATATAGAACATGTAAGAGGGTGTTGTGCTATATATCTTTTTTTTTCTATTAAAATATCCCAAATGCCAACTTCAAAAACAAGTTTTACCCTCATTTAAGCACACTCAGCTATAGACTTCAGTACATATACACAGACTTTGAAAAACATTTCCAAATTAAAAAGAAAACTTTCTTTATACAAGTAGTCCAATACCACATTACATAAATTTGGTTTCCTACACACACACCCTGTACATAGAAAGCAACATAAGAAAGAGAATGGATGAAAACTTCTCTGTGAATCTAGAACCATACTGTGGTATCTACATTGACAAAACTGAGTGCAGCAATTCTTCTGAGGCACATACACAGGGCTCAAAACATGACAAAACATCTGTTCCTGTTCAGTAACAAAGTATTTAAATTGTATTGACATTACTGAAAAATAAAATGCTAAACAAAAATGTTGTAATAGAGTCACAGAAGATACATAAGCTTAAGAACTCAAATTCTTGTTCAAGTCTCACCAATCTTCAATTAAGTACTCTGTTTGCATCTATACCTACCCATTTGATTTTCCTAGAAATTATTTACAAAATGGGATATTGCAATTTGGACATGTGAACATACATATAGAAGAACATTAAAATAATTCGGAATCAAAAATTTGAAAAAATCTCTTTACATATTATCAGGAACAGGTCCTTGGAGCTGCCCATACACTCCATTTTCCACACTTTGCTTTCTCTGCAGACAGGTTTACCTAGTTCATCCTGCCCTCACAGAAGAGCACCTTTGTGCTACAACAAACAAACAAGCAGAAGTTTACACAACAACTTTTCAATATTAACAGTTTTAAACACAGACATGAAAGAGAAGTTATGCTAAAAAAAACTCCTTCTAGGTTAGTCTGAACTATAAAATATCCTCGTGGTTGTTATCTTTCTCATTAGTTCTAAAAGTGCTCCAGCTTGGATTCAGGTTTCCCAGAATAACTGAAAAGCAGCTGTTACAAGGTTCTGAATTGTCTTCCCCTCTCCAAAACAGTGAGATTTAAGGGTAGAACATATGTCTACCTAGAACCACGTATCCCAGCTAATTAAAAAGCAGTTTTCCCCCTCCTGTAGTTTATAATCAGCTACAGAGTACACAAGGAACACACATGCAGCTGATTGCTCTTCTGTGCATCTCCAGTACCTAAAGACTATGTTCGTTTACTACCACCACTTTGTTTCCCACCAAACTAAACTGTTCAGTCTAGGAGATGGTCAGTCTAGGAGACTGACAGCTTTATATTTATACACAAAGAAGTAATTATATATACACATATTGTTAACCAGCAAGTCTTAGGTGTCTCAGCTTTCTGTAGAAATCAGACAGGACATCTCTGGGCACACAGGCTCATTGGTTTCTACAGCAATCCAAGCATTCTTCCCCAGAACCAGCACTTCTCACCATGCTGCAATTCCAACATCAGATTCAATTTGCAAAAATAATGTTCTCTCAGTTCTGAAGAACTTTAAGCTCATGTCTAAACTAATGTCAATAACAGATCACAAACTCATTTAAAAAAAACCACACGCATATAGAAAAAGTCTTGGATCCAGCTTGCACTGCATTTATTACAGATCAGAAGTCTGCTAGCTCAATCATATCAGACACAGATCAATTATAATTTAATAAGTCTTCATATTTTATTACCTATGAAGTTCAAAAGCAGGGTATCAGCATCTTAAAGTCCATTTCTAATCATTAAACAGTTATGTTCTAGTTTAATGAAAATGGGAGAATCTGTTTTAATTGCATAAATTATTCTGTATTTGTTAGAACTACAGAAGTACACCAACAAAAAAAAATCTGTGAAGTTTTATCTTCATCTATTTCCTTACATATTAACAGCTTTACAAAAGTATCAGGAAGGAGTACTGATTTAGTATAATGATATAGCTAAGTGTTAGGTTGAAATTCCTTACTTATTCACTTAATAAGGAATCAGTAAGCATTCTCAAGCCACAATTGAAGACACAGGGTGCCCATTTCAAGCCAAAGTACAGACCAAATGAAAGGACTAAGAGCTTTAACAGATCTCAAGCTGGACATGAAAAGGAAGGCTGAGTTATACAGGTGCCAACTATTTTTTAAAATCCTGGGGTCTAGAATTCTACTCAGACTTTACATGGTATAATTCTATTTTTCAAAAAGCCACTGAATTTAAAAAGAACTAAAAAAATGTTTATTTTGAAACCAAATGTTTACCTTTTCTCACATAATTGTTGGGGATTTTGCACATCTTTACAAAAGATTAATTCTTACTGCCATGTTTCTAGTTTAGAAAAACAATTCAATATTTGAAAGAAGCCAAAGTTCTTAAACACAAAATACCAGTACTTCAGTAGCGTTCATTTGACAAGCTCATTTATTTGCACACGTAAATTATCAAAGGCTAGACAGTTCTTTAAATACAATGAAACCTTTTTGCTCTGAATTAAAAGCATGCAAGTCAGGCTACTGCAATATTCACTCTACACAAATACATTTACTGATTTAAACTTCTGTTCAAGAAAACAGCAAGTACTCCATAAATAGATTTAACTAATTTCCTTTTTATATTTTGTACTTAGGCAAATTAAGAGTTTCCTAGTTTACAAATGACTTGCTAGTCTTAAGATGCTTAAATATACTTGTGCAAGACGAGATTCTATAATTGTTTTAACTTTTGAAATGTAAACAATCATGACATGTCCCTTATGTTAGAAAATTTCATACTGACCTCTACATGGGTACCAAAAGGCTTGTATTCTTTGAGCCAGCTGGGTTACCAGTAAGAGTCATAGGTCACTCCCTTGAACACATCAGCTACAAACAGAATTTGCTAGTATACTTCATAGACACGAACTCCAGAACACGGAATCAAGCAGAACTTTGGCTGTTCAGCTAAGCACCTTCAAAACAGCAAAATCCGGAACTGTTCACCATTGGACATGATCATTAGCTGAGATCTACAAGTTAGTAGATGAGGAAGAGTCTCATTCATCTACCTACCCCAACTTTCTACTCATTCCTGTCTAATTCCCACATAAACTAATCTTGAATAATGTAACTTTCTAGAAATAAAATAGCAGTCTTTGAAAGCCAAGAGTCACGTACACAGCTAACTTCCATCTTCAGCAATTCACAAGGTAACTGATTCTCTAGAGAGCCACTGGGGATATGTTGTGGTTTAACCCCAGCCAGCAATTAAGCACCACGCAGCCGCTCACTCACTCACTCCCCCCACCCAGTGGGAAGGGGGAGAGAATTGCCGGGGGAGAGACAACCAACTCGTGGGTTGAGATAAAGACAGTTTAATAGGACAGAAAGGAAGGAAAAATAATGATAATAATAATAATAATAAAATTACAATAATGATACTAAAAGAATCAGAACATACAAAACAAGTGATGCACAATGCAATTGCTCACCACTTGCCGACTGATGCCCTGTTAGATCCCGAGCAGCAATCCACTCTCCCCGGCCAACTCCCCCCAGTTTATATACTGGGCATGATGTCAGATGGTATGGAATGTTCCTTTGGCCAGTTGGGTCAGCTGTCCTGGCTGTGTCCCCTCCCAGCTTCTTGTGCCCCTCCAGCCTTCTTGCTGGCTGGGCATGAGAAGCTGAAAAATCCTTGACTTAGGATAAACACTACTTGCAACAACTGAAAACATCAGTGTGTTATCAACATTATTTTCCTACTAAATCCCAAACACTGCACTATACCAGCTACTAGGAAGAAAATTAACTCTATCCCAGCTGAAACCAGGACAGGATCCTAGCGGTCGATGATGGGAAAGAAAGTCCATATACCATGTAAAGGGAAGGCCAAAATATTTTTAAAAGCAATTTACCCTGGTCTTTCCACAGAGACATGCATTTAATCACATACTGGAAAACTTACCCCCCTCCCAAAAAAATCAATTTTTCTTTGTTGTCATGCATAAAAAAATAGGACACTTGCATGCATAATCAGCATGAGCCTTCTTACCCTTTCGTCCCATGACTGAGAAATCAATAGCAAACAATGCTGCACATGAAGGTTAGTCGACTGATAGGAAAACCAGTTGCAAAGCGATTTCTGTAAATAACAACAATAGCCATATTTTAATAAAATCTGAAAAAACTATTAAGCTACATTTTAACATTCAGTGAACTGTCCATGTATAGTTCAAAAGCACATAAAGGCTTTGATGGGGACAGAATTAAGTTCACCTCTAAAGCATTTGATTTCCTATGTTATATGCCCAGACTGCACACACATAAATGACAACAGCTGAAAAAATAAATTCTTCAGGTTTTGACACGGAATGGATGAAACAAAATTGTTCATTTCTTGGCTATACTGAAGTGTGTTCCAAAACAAATGGAAGGAATGAAAGGAGGAACAATGTTAACAATGTTACTAGATATTACTTGCAATGTATTAATATGAGTGATGGTCACGTTCTATAGAATTGCTCCTAAACATTAACCTTCCCAAATGGGGTTAGGATTATGCATACATAGAGAGAACTAATAGCTAACAGAAAACAACAAAATGAACACTTGTTCAAAATTACCAAGTCTTAAAGAAATCCATGCAGATTCATTAAAGAATATGGAAGCAACCAGCCAACTGGCACACAAAGTTGCTTAGGGTATCAGGAGTGAAATAAACCTGTACAAAGAGCTACAGTTTTCCAGCTACAGGTTCCTGGGTTTTTTTCTTAGCTTAATCAAAGGATACATTTAGAGAAGTTACCACTTCTTTTCAGTTTAGAAAAGACAATCACCTAAAAATCAACTGAAAAAATCTGTATCTAATTGTTTACATATTGACAGCATTTATTGTATGTTATTATGCAAAGAATCCATTATATATTTTGTGACCATAGTATCATAATAGTTACAGACATTCTGAAATACAGTTATTTTCCTTTACTGGCCTAGGCATAGCAAATGGCAAACTGCCGAAGGAAGCCCAAGCCATGACATACCCTTGGCAGCTGTTTTTCAAGTTCCTGTGTTGGCTAGTTGTTGAAAGATGGACTTGATACAGGGCTGCTTGTGTTTCTCATCCTCTAAGGTACTAAATCAAGCAGCAGACAATGATTTGAGATACTCCCCCATGTAACTCTTCCGTAACAGCCGAAATATGAAAATTTTATAGGATTATATTTATTTTAACACTATTCTAAATAGTCAACAATACTGTCAGAAAACTAATAGGTTTTCTACTGCATATAAAATAAATTAAAGCAATTATGAAAAATGCTTCATTAAGTGGAAGGTCCCTTTCAGGGTTTTAAAGTATCAAGGGTACCTGAGAAACAGACTCCAGATGAGGAAAAAAGTATGTTAGATTGAAAGAGTAGAGGAAGTTATTAATTAGAATTATGGCTTAATTTTCACTAAAAACACTAGAATGCATTAGCCATGAAATATTTATATAGACAGATTTAGGAATACATCTCCAGCCACTATGGGTATTTTAGAAATGTATTTCATAGGGAAATAAGTCTTCCCTTCTCATTAACAATCTTGTTGTTACTTGCTTACTTATATACAGAATAAAAACTAGAATTGCAAAAGATAAATAAATTAATTTCCCAAAACTGCTGTGAGGCAAGAAATCCAAAATGAGGAGATTATCTGCCTCTTAAAATGAGTTAAGAACATTAAATATGAGTTAAGAATTCACTCATTTCAAACTCCATTGCAAGTGCTGTTTTCCTTCCTACACTTGGCAAGGAAGCTTTATTCAAAAAGAAAATTATAATTTTAGAAGTTTGTTGGTTTTTTTTTTGTTGTGGGGGTGGGCTGTTTGTTTGTTTAAAGACCATGAAGCAACTTAACTGAAAGCAGTAACATCCAAGAATAAAGACAATCAATATTCAATTGTCCTATCTTCTATTTACTTTCATCTCACACAAACTAGGGAAGCCACCAGTAC
Organism: Gymnogyps californianus; assembly: GCF_018139145.2. Lineage (NCBI taxonomy): Eukaryota > Metazoa > Chordata > Aves > Accipitriformes > Cathartidae > Gymnogyps > Gymnogyps californianus. The sequence continues at coordinate 9,305,263 of NC_059472.1, forward strand.
ACACCAATTGCAGACTAGTTGTCTCTGCAAAGACAACTGGCAAAAAGCCACACGGTGTATGGAAAGCTGAGGAAACAAAATGTTACGTAGTTCAATGAGAAGCAATCAATGCATCGAGCATACTTGGAGAAGCATTCTGAAGTTACCAAAACAGTCACTTCGCTGTAACCAAGAACAGGCCAAATCATGGGAGATTTTCCACATAACTGATATGTATCTCTTAAGTCAGAGTGGTCTCTTTCTAACTGGCAAATATGTGACAGAATAGCATAGGGGATGTTCATATCACTAAATTTCACAGCAGTAATTCAAGGGAAGCATGTGCGAAAATTACATTTGTCAAAATCCTTATTTTTATTTATTTGCTCTCTTAATTTGCACGTTACAGTCAGTCATACAAGGACCTGCTAATCAGCAGCAAAAATCAGTTTAACATAATAATCATTATTAACAAAACCGTGAAAAGCAAAGATATAATTAAGTATGTTAATGGCATAAGTAAGAACAAGAGAAAAGAATAAGAAAAGAAAAAAAAAAGTCACACACATAGCTACTACAAGTAAAATACATTCTTATAGTCAGCAGGTGTTCTCACCTGTATCACACATAATTTTTCTAGTCCAAGCAATTTCATTTTAGTATAAAATCTGCCTTTAAGTTAAATATTTAATTGAAGTCAGGGAATACAGCCAGTAAGTAGGTTAGCTGTTTCCGAAAAAACTCATCATCTACCAAACTGTGCTTCAAACATCTGATTAAGTATGAGTATCTATCTGCAACATAATGTCCAAAAATAAGAGTCTTAAACAAATGTTTTGATATATGATTTAGCTATGCTTTTTTCCTTAACAGAAGCATTTGTAACGTTTCAATCCAAACACAACCAACAAAAAAAAACTACCAAAACCACCCATGTTCCATAACAAAAGTACGATAAATGAAATTATCTGCACAAATTATTGAATAGGGAAATTGAGAGCAAACTTGTGACAAATGAAAAACACATACTGCCTGTACTGCAAAGGCTATCTGGTTACAAGTTCTTTGGTTTTGTTCTTAAATAAAAGGACTAATAAATCTTTTAATCCACGGTTTCTTTGTGAGAAGGCACAGCTAAATTGGTTAATAAAATAGCTGTGGCTCAAATCAATCTACTCCTATTGTATTATAATAGCAGTGAGAAAACACATTTGCTTTCTCAACATTTCAGAAGTTGCATTTCAACTTCATATGAAGACACCATGTTTGTAAGCATATCTTGCATCAATGCCCATGTTATTTGCACAAGAGGAGCTAAACATAAAGTTACAGCTACAAAGAATATAGGGAAAAGCAATGCTTTGGCAAGGTTGCTACAAGTACTCCTGCAATTATATAGCATTACACTTCCACTACAGACTAGATGTCAATACAGATGCCATGCCATGGCTAGTCAAAATGAAGCACTTTTACATCTTAAGAGAGCAGATTGAAAATTTTCTATTTATGGGCTATTACTGTATTGAGACTAAATCTTAACATTATTTCATTAGGGACTCAATGCAGCACTGTATCCCCATATTCTTAAATGGGATCACTAAACAGCAACATCGATAGAAAATTTGATAATCCAATATATAACAAACAACTACTGCAGAGACCAGCGCCTATCACCGAGATGAAGTTAAATGAGAAGAACATTACCTTTGGTTAACTGCCTATGTTCATCTCTCTCCCTCTCAATACCACATCCCAGTTCTGACTACATGCCTATTTTTTGGACAGTTAATATTGAGGGAGATAAAAAGTATATTGTCCTGTCAACGTTTCATGTACAATAACTTCAAGACTGACTTCTATAGTGTCTCTAGGAACAGCTAAAGTCCCCAGAAAGACTAATCAATTCTCCTTGTCCAGTCTTTCTGTCTTGGCCTCTCCTGACCTTCCAACTAGACATTCCCTAACTACTGTACTGCAAAAAAGGGGCAAAAATATTACCAGGAACTGATATAGAGACTCAGGAAAGCAAGCGGGACAACACTGGAAGAGGGAGTTGGTCGGTATGACCTGAGAACTCTATCAAACTTTCCTTTTAACTAGATACTATTATTCTACTTCGTTTATAAAGAACTCGCTCTAGCATGACAGAAAACATTTTTGGAGAATATTTTACTCTAACAGCCTTTTCCACATTTTATTCCAAAAGATGTTCAACACACTTCTTGATGTGTGGGATGAGAGAACTCCATGTCGTGGGGAAAAAAAAAAATCCCAGCTTTTACAAACAACTGAGTTTTTGAGATTTCAAGGACAAATACTTTAAGATTTCAAAGTAACACTAAATAGTAGCAACCTGTTTCGTCAATATGCTCTGAAAAGAATCCTGTAGAATCTCTAGAGAAGCCTCAATTAGCAGGCAGAAGCTTTCTCTTTCACATGCAACAAAGTTGAAGTCTTGAAGGCTGTCTCTATGCGCATTGATAAAAAGTACAACTAGCCACAATACAATGCTTGCTTCCATTAAAATCTAATCATAATTCTCCATCACCACAATTTTTGGAAGGAAAACATTAAGTACTGTTATTTCGTAAGAATTGCAATACACACATCTGTTAGGTTACCTTCCCTTCACCCATACACTTAAAAAACTCATTAATATACACAGAAGAGAAATAAATGGCTCGGTAGTTCTGAATGTCTCACTACAGATAAACATTGCAATCAGTTGTTTTGGTCTCCTTTAAGTTTCATCTGACTCTGTAGCAATGCAGCCTCGACATGCATTTGGGCAAATAGTGTAAATAATGACCCTGAACATAAGCATACTTGGTTTAGGAAAAAAAAACAAACAAACTTACTTTTCTAGTTTAATTGTTTAAAAAACCGACAAACTCCTTCACAGCAAAAGTGAGTATCACGATAGAGGCCTTAATGGTACTAAACACTGCCACTGAAACACAGCAGCAGTTCCAGCTGCTTCTGATGTAAATATACAATTTAACACATACATATTTGCCACTATTTTGTTACAAAAACTCATGTCTGTATAGAGGAATAATTTCAACTATTTACCACTAAAGTAGAAAACACCTAAATACTTATAGTAAGGTATTTTACATGACAGTGGTTCAAACAATACAACATAGAATTACTGTAAGATATTTTTAAGTACCCAGTAGTCACAGCTTATTACGAATCTTACTACAAATCTTAAATCACCGCAACAAAAAATAATAAATGCTCAAACATTTCCTCATGAAATTAAACATTTGTGAAATTCATTACAAACCTATAATTAAAGTGCACCCAATATGATTGGTACTGTAACTTTATGAAGACTTCTTTATCCTCTGGATAAAGCAGACTGCTTTATCCAAAACCTGATGTTAATATTTACTGAACCCATGCAGGATTTTTCTAAATAGAAAAATTTAAAAAAATTTAGTTGGAATTAATATTATTATAACACATTTTATAACTTGAGCCTTTGTGTTAGAGAAATTTGCTACTCTTCAAAGTAAATAATGATTTAATTCTTGGAAACATCTGCCTCAAAAATCTCATTTAACTTTGAATGTTAAAAATTTTAAGTCTTATCACTTTATATACTAAACAGTAATTCTATCTTCTATAAACAATATTTGTAATTTTCCAAAGCTAGAATTATAGCTATATCAGGATATCTTTTTATATTCCGCATACAACTATTTCAGAACATACTTTAAATCACAAAATTCATCAATGTTAAACTGTGAACAACTTATTGAAAAGGAAAATGCAGAGCCTATACTAGGTTCCTTTGAAAAATATACAGAGATTTACAAAGGCAGAGGCTGGATAATATTGAGATCTTAAATATCTTAAAAATGACAGCAAGTGTCATAATTTGGCGTTTTTCCATTTTAATTTCGGTAGAATTTTTAACCCCCAAAGAAAATATCGTAATAGTAAACACCCCTAAATACTGTCTTAACGTACTTAAGGTAACAATACTTACTGCCAGGCATTGTTAATCAGGAATCTGTCTTCTATTTTGCAAAAATATAGTAAGCTATAAAGAAAACAAAAAATTAAGTCAAGACAATAGGTTTAGACAATTTACATCCAAATATATGTAGAAACTTACGCAGAATGAGCCAAAGTCACATTCTTCAGCTCCAATATCAGAGGCTGTTACCACAGAAACCCAGATATCATTTTATGTAAGTTTTTCCAGTTGTTGAAATTTAGTCATTCTGTTCTTGCATTTGATGCCCGAGTAAACATGTTTCTCTGTATTTATTGGGATGACCTTTCGAACTGCCACCGTTTATGATGCTAAATGGTGTATAGCCTTACAGGATACTTCCACTTCAAATGTAAACCACAACACTTCTCCGTTAAAATGCCTGTGAAAGGTTTCTTTTCTATACAAAGAAAAATGATGCTGAAAAATCTGTGTGTGGCACTTTCTAGGACATTTTTCTTCCAGCATCAACAAATATACATTTTAGATCAGACAGCAAACTACTACAAGCAATAGCTGTTCAACGGATTTTTGATGTAATTAGATATTTTCATACAATTAGCTCAACTGAACTTACAACAATCTATTTTGGGGATAAATATAGCCTAATCTACCATCTAATTGATTAGTATTAAAATGCAAATCATTTGAAGATTTTTCTTTATTAAACCAGCGCATTGGGGTTTTATTAACTGTCAAATGGAACCTCCCTGCAAATGTAGCTTTTCACTAATAAGAAAAAAATCTCAGTTAAAGAGATTGTGTTGCTGTTTTCAAAGATAAAATAAAAAAATTGAATTAAAAAAAATCAGCTAATACTTGTTCATATATGTACACCAAAAAACTATAGTTCTAGACACTGATAATGTGAGAATAAATATTTTATTTGGTCACAAAATATGTTTTAATGATCATGCACTAAAGCAATGTTCATAGTTGCTAAAAATAAACTTTATTCCCATTGTATATGTATTTCAGTCAAAAGTTCCAATTTGCTAATAGCAACCGTGATTAAAAATAGTGCTTCAAAGTAATTTATTTAAAATATCCTATCCTATTACAAAGCTGTATGTCCCTCTCCAAGGACAGAGTTAAAAGCAGCATAATTTTATAAAAGGAAACATGTGCTGTGGATTGCAATGTTCAACAGACACATGGAAAAGTGAAATCTCTAATTTAGAGTGTAGTTACGAATTTAGCGGAGAGATTATGGAACACATATTTACTCACGTATTAGAACATAAAAATGCAGAGAGCCTGATGAGAGGTTCAAGGGAGTCAAGTGCCAGAGACTCAGAGCATTTTACTGACCAACACTAGCAATCAGGAATTCAATAAATTTTGCTAGAACGTTATCACCGTTGCTGCTAGCAAAGTCAACTAACTTTAGAAGATATTAATGCAGAAATTGCTAGAAAAGTTGTATAAGCAACTAAGACAGGTTTTCAAATTAAAGACTTTGGGTTTGTTTTTAAATAGTTCACTGGATTTCTAATCATTTTATGATCTGTAACAGCATGTCCCGGTTTCAGCTGGGACAGAGTTAACTCTCTTCTTAGTAGCTGGTACAGTGCTGTGTTTTGGATTCAGTGTGAGAATAATGTTGACAACACACTGATGTTTTAGTTGTTGCTAAGTAGCGCTTATCTTAAGTTAAGGATTTTTTTCAGTTTCCCATGCTCTGCCAGCAAGCAGGTGCACAAGAAGCTGGGAGGGAGCACAGCCAGGACAGCTGACCCGAACTAGCCAAAGGGGTATTCCATACCATAGAACGTCATGCCCAGTATATAAATAGGGGGGAGTTGGCCGGGAGGGGCGGATCGCTGCTCGGGCATCGGTCAGCGGGTGGTGAGCAACTGCATTGTGCATCACCAGGGTTTTTTTTCCTTTTTTTTTTCCCCCCCTCTTCTTTTTTTTGTTATATTCCTTTTCATTACTATTATTATTACTGTTATATTTCATTATTATTATTATTATTGTTAGTATTATATTTTACTTCAGTTCTTAAACTCTTCTTATCTCAACCCACGAGTTCTACCTTCTTTCCTGATTCTCCTCCCCATCCCACTGGGAGCAGGGTGGGAGCGAGGGAGCAGCTGCGTAGTGCTTGGCTGCTGGCTGGGGTTAAACCACGACACAGGACCAAAAATTCAATATGGAGGTGGCCTGGCTTCTACATGCAGAACAGACTACACAATTTCCACTCCATAGAGGTTCTATCACTGGCTCGTTAGGCCTAGGGCAAAGTTTAGTCCACAGATGCTGATATCTGTTACAGTAGAACAGAACTAAAATAAAATAAGAAGCTTCCCACCATGAGTCTGCACTGCTGTTTGTCACTGAATTAAATTTTATATATCAAGAGAAGGGAAAAAAAAAATCCAGAATTTGAAGTAGAACTTGGCTACAATTAAAAAAAGAGATATGGCAAACCATGAGATATAATTTAGTTCTCCTAAATAGTCTAACACTTACTACGTAACATATTCCATGTCATTCCGTGGTATCTGACAGATCACTAGAAGCAAGTTAAGGATGTTATGTACCTATACAACATCTCCTGCACCAAAGCAACTGATTCCTGGATTTTAAAGAGGTAAATAAGAGTCATGCCTATTTTTCCACAGAGGACTAGAAGTTATTTTGTTTTCCTAAGGATGTAATAGTAATTCTAAACACAATTATAATCAGAGAACAATGCTAGTGAATGTACCTTAAAACGCAGATCAACACTTGTATGACACACACATTTTTCTTAACAAAAACTTTCAGTTTAGTTTTAAGGAGATTCTACAAAATTTGGCTAGGATAAGGTAATCCAAGGTCAATTTATTGTTCTATCAGATTCAAGCAGCACTAACATAGGAATAAAAATACACTTTGTTCTACTTATTGGTTCTGATCATCTTGTTCCTCCAGTTATATGCTTACATGTGATTTTTTTTGTCATTACTTTAAATAACCTGGGATCTGAAATTAAAGGATAGTTTATAAGCAGAAACTATTTCTTATTATCACAAGATTCCATAAATGGCACTGAAAGCCAAAGAGTAGACATCTTTTTCCTGTCTGCCCTAAAACAAATTTCTGTGAAAGATCTAAAGTGGAAAAATGTATATATCCTTGTGCTACAGGTAAAGAAATAGAAGTCAACATACCTGAGGTTTTGTATTTTCTTTTAATAAGTCCACCATTATGTTATTCTATTATGTAACACTACAAATGATTAACTTGATTTTGAGTATACAAAATGAAATTGCCAGCTGGGCACCTATCCATTCCTCCAAATTAAGCCAAAGAAGAGTACAGGTTTAAGCACCTCTGACAGTCAGGCAACCCAGGCTAGGCAGGCATGAGCTGAAAAATTAAGAACACACTGCACATTAAGTTTTTACATCACTTGGTTCCCCACTCAGATTTCCTATTTGAAAAATTAATCAATGCCTTTAGTTTTGAAGGTAGGCAAATGGCCAATGCAATGCAAGATTAATAAGTCACATGGTCATTCCCAAATATAGACAGTTAGGCTCCAGCTATAATTCCCAGAATCCAAAAAATGCAATGCAAGATGGATTTACATAGCACAGTGCAATTCTGAGAAAGTACCTGACTTTATTTTGAATTAGCTTTCTCAGGTAGAGAAGCAATGCCACGTATGAGCCTGGCTGCATTAATGAGGCTACCCTGTTCTCTCACCCAAGAGAGTTCATCTAAACAGGCACATCTAAAAGGACATTTGTCCTGCCTCACCTTAGAGAATTCAGTCTTGAGCAGATGGTTTTAGGACAAGAAAAACCCTGCACATTAAATAAGTGTTCCTTAGCAACCCTTCCCACCATCTCAAAGGCTAGTTTAACCCAATATCCACTTCATCGGCAGAATTAAAAGCAACTTTCCTATGCCTAGGTACGTATGTTACCAGTGGTGGGTTAAAAATCCAGATAAATACTTTTTGCTCTATTACAACTATAGAAAACATTAGAAGATTATTATTTTTTTTAAAAGTAAATACTTTTTTGAAAATAATCACACAGTAATTTTACAAGAATTACTTAATTACAGTTAGGCTGGGCAGTTAAAAGTCACTGATATCAACCAAAGCTGTTTCTAATCTGTACATTTTACAATTTAGATTTCATGATTAGAAGTGTAATCCTCTTTCATTATACTTGAAGTTCAGCTGCCAAGTCTGATCAGTATTATAATGTCTCCTTCCACTTGCATGTAATATAGAATTTGTTTATTCTTTTCTCCTGAACAAGTTTGGATCAGAAGTAGAGAGAAGTTAATGTTCTTCATTAACTTCAAGCATTTTCATAACATGATGCCAAATTTAAATAATTAATTTTAAAACAGTTGTTTAATTACAAACTATATTCTAATTCCCCTTTTTTTTTGTGATTTTTTTCCTGTATCAGAAATTAATCCCATTCTAGCAGCTTTTTTTTAGACAAATATTAAAAGTGTTATTAAAAGGCTTAAATAAAACTTATGCGTAAGTCATTACACATATCAGGGCACTACAATCAAGATTTCAACCCTAAACCACCAATTTTTCAGGGAAATTTTACCACATGTTTAAGAGCATCCATATACTGAGTCTTCCAGCAAGATGCCCTGAATACTAAAGTTACTCAAGAAAACATTTTAAATTATTTTGAATGTGTTACAAAGGCTTCAGGAAGTAGAAGATTACCTATGTCTTCCCAAAGCCTTGGCTGTTACTCTGGTTTTAGCTTACCTACTCGATTTGCACAGCAAACACCTAATGTAGCTTTACAAAGTTTAACATCTGGGCTAGTGAACTTGATTTTCATATAGGAATCAAAACTCTGGTTCTAAGTTATAGGCTATTCCACAAGTTCTCCAAGAGAGCACAGAGATCTCTCAATCCATGCCAGGATCTTTTTTCTTCCTAGTATCTCAGCTCAAAGTACCATGGGATACCTCCCTAGATGTATTCAGCTTAACGAAAAAGAAGTTGTACTATAATTAGTTCTCAGTAACAGGATTTGGGAACCTACATCTCAATTATCTAAAGTATGGCTCCGTGCCGCACAATTAACTTTAAAGTAAAAGATGAAGCTATTTAAGAAAGCTTACAGCATAGTCCTTTTGTAAATTTGCATTGTGTTTGGTTAATGCTTAGCAATACCTCGCTGTGTTATGGTCCATTTGAAGAAAAACAGCTTAGGGAAATCCCAAAGCCACAGTCCTCCACTGCTTCCCTGCTTTCAGACTGATGCCACGGGGATGTCTGACCACATCAGACACGACTGACTACTGACAACACGGTTTTGACTTATGATCGCCTCACGGGAGGCCTCTACCTCCGGAGGAGCGTCATGCAGGCACTAGTCAACGGTGGCAGAACCTCAAGCCCTCTCCTGGGAAAGGCAAGGGGGGTCCCGCTCGCTACTACAAGCCTCCCGGGACAGCTTTTGCGGTGAGCAGCCCGCCCGGACGGACGGCGGGGAGGCTGCCCGCCGGGAACAGCGCTCAGCAGCGCCCACAGGGGCACCTCGAGCCGGCTGCCCTGCTGACAGCGTGCGGGGCGCCGGGCTACGGGCTGAGGCGATGTCCGGCGGATTCTTCTCCCGCCTCCCTCCGCCAGCCGCCCCCGCCGCCCTGAGGGGTGCCGCTGCAGCAGGTCGGCCCCAGCCTCCCGCTGCCCCCCCCTCAGCGCCCGCCCATCTTAGCGCGTCCTCCTCGCTCCCAAACGTGGAGAGCGGGGAAGGGGAGGGGAAGGAGGGGAAAAGGAGACGGCTGCGAAGGTGAAGACAAGTAAAGGGGCCGCTTCCTGGCTGCCCAAGACTCACCTCAGCCACCTCTCCACCTCGGTTGAGCAGCCGCCATCTTCCCCCCACCCCCTCCCAATGAAGTTGGCCGGGGCGCAATGCACGCCGGGAGCTGTAGTTCCGTGAGGAGCCGTGCCGCGTCCTTTCTCCGCCCATCCCTCCCCACACACGAGCAGCGACAGGGGTCACGGCGGAAGAAGGAGCACCCCTGGCAGGCCGCGGCGGCCCTGGGGCAAGGGGCCGCCTACGCAGGGCGGAGCGCGGTCGGGGAGGCCGAAGGGCGCCGCGGGCGGACACAACTCCCAGCACCCTTTGCGGCTCAGACTCGCCGGCGCCCGGAGGCAGAGGGGCGGGGCAGCTCGCCCCACCCCGCCCTCTGGGCCCCGCCCCCGCTCGCGGGCGCCTTCCCGCTCTCCCTGGGTCGCGTGCCCGGCGCCCCTCCGCCTCGGGGCGGCGGCGGCCGTGACAGGGCAGCGGCGGCCGAGGTGGCAGCGGGCTCTCCGCGCTGCCGAGCGGCGTCCGCGGCTCCGGGAGGCCCGGGCATCCGCTCTGGTTGCCCGGATGAGCTGAAGCCTTGATGGGGAGGCTCTTTCTGAGGGCGATTCGGCTGCGCTGCCGCTGAAACCTTCATGTTCCTGTGGTGGCGGCCCCGACGGGTGGTGTGTGTGAGGAAAGGTGGCGCCCTCTGTGAAGGAGGGTAGGATGCCCGAGGGGGAAAGGGCATTGCTTTCTGTAAACAATGCGAAGTTAAAGTTGGACCGCAAAACAGTGTGTTGGCAGAAGATGTTCGGCCTGGCTGTGTGTTTCTGCTTTTAGTCAGAACTGGACAGCGGGAGGGAGCTGCGGTTGTGCTCGGCTCCGGTTGCCCAGGGCCTGAAGGAAGGGGCCAGGGCGGATGAGCTGTGCTTGGTGGCTCGATTGGGACTAGCGTTCAAATGCATGTACACAGACAGTGATGAATAACCCAAATGGAAATCATGTGAAACAGCTACTGATCCAAGGCAGCATAATCTCTTAATCCGTTTGCCTTGAAATAATACTACCAGCTTCAAAATTTGATGTATTTGATGCTTGATATTCTAGACAGGCAAGAGGAAATCTGAAAAGTTTGTTTTCTGTTGTACATAGTTGCTTCGTGAAGGAAGAAGTCGCAGTCCAACTGTCAAGTTAGACAAGTCCAAGGTATTCTCCACATTTAGTTATCAGTTAAAACCTTATTAAGAGTTTACGTATTTCTCTGACTTCAGGTCTGCTTATGTTACATCTGGTGAAAAACTAGCATTTCATCTTCTTACACTGTTTGAATCTATATTTTCCTTACTTTCACACTAGGATAAGCAGGATCAGTGTTTCTGACTTCTGTTACTTTGAAAATAATCCCTAAAAATGTGAAACTGGGGAGGTGAGATGTCTCCATGTCTCACAGTTTTCAGCAGTATCCAAAACATATGTTAATTTGGGAAAATTGGCTAGACTATCACATGTGGGTGCAACTGGGGGAGTTAAAAGAGTAAACTAAAGTCCTTATTTGTTTATATGATTTCTGAAATACAGCTTACATTTTTGAACTCTTGGGGCCAAACATAATGAAAGTAATAACAAAAAGTTAACAGCCTGCCTTCCACAGATATGCATATTGAGTCACTGCCTGCATAACCAGTTGGGATTAGAGTGCAATTTATTAATGTTTCAGCCAACAATGGTCAGCGCTGAGAAATTCCATAGAGTTCCATTTGTCCTTTAAGCATAGCTAGTGATAATAATCCTCCTAGTTCTCTGAAATTAGAAGAAAGTTTTAATAAATTTTTCATCAGCCAAAAATACAAATGAATTATCATGGTCTCAACTCATCATGTCAGATGCAGCTTCAAGTTCAAAGATCATTCTTCTGACAATCAGCTAAAGACAGCCTGCTCTCTTTATTGAAGTGTTTCATTCAAGCTATTTGTCTCATTTTTCTATTAGCTGTGCAAGGGAGCACAGGCTCCAGCATACTTGTCATGCCATATGGTTTCAGGAAAATGCTGGCAAATAGTGCAGTTACTAGTTCTTGCTAGTTGTCTGAATGAGACAAGCAGCAAGCCAGGTTGGTGTTCGTTCAGCCACTACTCACAGATTTAAATGTAACACTGTGAATAACGTGTCCTGATTACTCTATTTTTCTTTTGGTTTAAGAAACACTAAAACAGTTTAAAACCAAAGTTTCAGTTGTCCGACATTACAGCTCCTGTGTCTGTGGTGAATACCTTTCATTCTCTGAGGGTTTTTAAAATGTTTTCGTCCATTTTTAATGTGTTACAAACATCTGTGAATATGGAGTAGACTTACAAAGCTCAAGTCATAGAATAAATACTAGAATAAGTGCTGGGATTGAGGTTTGTTTGAAGAGAGCCGATATGTTTTAAAGCAGGCCTCTTTTATGACATTATTACATAAACCATGTGGTCTCTAATAAAAGTCAGTAAAGCCCTTAGCATAATTGTAGTGCTGTTGTTTAAAACAACTGTTTTCCTAATTCAATTTCAAAACAGAGCAAACAGCTGTAGTCTATGAATATGTATGTGTTGATCTCTTTGAGCTTCCTTATGTTATGTAATGGGTAACAAATTTAGTTGTAGAACACAAGAATTTTTCATTTTAGTGATGGCATCAGAAGAGTATCCAGCCACCTTTCTGTCCAACACCAATTTTTCATTTACTGTCAATGAAAGATGGACCTGATCGTTTGACCACACTAGGGTGACAATCAAACTACCCACTAAGATGAAGGAAAATTTTAATTACACATGTATGAAATTGCTGCATGGCTAATTTGCCGCCAAACTGTCTGGTTTTACTTTCCCTTATCCCAAGCCCATCTAAGTGGACTGGCCAGTTTTGCTTGAACATCTCCTAAATCTTCTGGAGCAACAGTTCATACCTGTGTTGATCCACACATGCACAGAACTCCCATGTGACCTGCCTTTAATTTTTTTAAAAAGTGATAATCATTACATAAGCATAGCTTTTAGAGCTTTCACTCTAGAAGTATCTAAAGTGTGAGACAGAAACAACCTGTTCTGTGGCCAATAATATGTGAATTGCATTAGTAATTTGGCAGTAGCAGTTCTATGTTTTCTAATCGGATTACTAATTCACATAAAAGTACAATCAAATGTTCAGTGTCTGCAGCAAGCAGCAAAAAGTACCTTAGTTTGAAATGCTAGTGGAGGTTCAAAAGGGTAACAGGAATGATTAGTTAGCCTTAGATGGTCTAAGAGTATGAGCTCTTTTCAAGGAGTTTTAAAGAAAAAGAAAAAAAAAAAGGTAAAAAATCCCAAAGGAATTAATGTACCCCAGCAACGGTATAATGCAGGAATGGCAGAAAGTTAATGTTACTTTTATACCTGTGTAGGAAAGATAGAGTTTAGTTTAAAATGTTGTAGAGAGAGGAAAATAGATAAGGAAATGTACAGTACTCATCAACAGAAACGAGTAAAGGCTGGATTGGTGAGTGATTTACAGCTGCTCACCACTGTGTTGTAAAAATCCATTATAGCAATTAATTTTGGCTTTCAATAGTGAGCAAACAGTAGTTTTCATAGCAGTGACTCCATGGCTTGCTCAGCCACCAGTAAAGAAAACCATTCACAGGCATTTCATTGAAATATGTTTTATCTATATAATCAGTTGCCAGTTAAATAATCATTTTGTTAATACTTATTTGGTAGCGTATTTTTCCAACCTCGTATTTTTATGGTTGATTCTATAAATGGGTGGTAATTACAATATTTTATGACCATCCACATCTAGTTGATGACAGAAGATGTTTCTACCAAGCGTAGTTAGACTGCAGAGATCAAATCCTCAGGGCCTGTGTTAAGACGTTTACTCTGTCATTGTTCATTTTGGCAGGAGGCATAGTGGATGCAAACTGACGGTATTAACCAGCCCTGAAAGCAGAGCAGAGAGCTCATGCCAATTCAGCCCCTCACACCATCGAGCAGTTCCTGGTAGATTTTTTTCCCCCAGTCTCTTCTCAAGCGAGAGTTCTCAGTGACAGCTATGCTCACTAGGAAGACAGCTGTCAGGGGGACAGCAAAAATAGATTGGAATGATTACATTTTTTTAGAAATTCTCAGAAAGTGCTGAGCAGCCGCTGTCAGAAAAGTTAGTGTCTTGCAGATGTCTCAGAGCAAGAATCTTAAAATTGCATCCAAAATCCCCAAATACTTTCCAAAACTATGGCCATATGTACTTGGAGAATAAAATCCACCTACAAATTAAAAGTATTAATATTACAGAATCCTCATGTGTGTAAGAAAACTTCTCATATGATATATATACACACACGTATGTATTTGAAGACAAATAATAGTTTATAATATATATGATTCACAGATGCTTGATTTTTAAGTCATTAATTGTCCTAAAGTCAAAGAGACTTTTCAACAAGTTTATTCAAACAGAGAAAGAGACATTCTTATTCTATTGGATTACCTACTTCGTATCCTTTCCTCTGGCATCAGGAGTGTCTGCAGTTATAATTTTTCTGGCAGATTGGAGCAATTTTGATAGATTTTATTTTTAGGATTGGTAGTGTTTCTATAAAGTAAATGGGTTTATAATACCATATTTAAATGAGGTCTGTGTTATTAAAATTTAACTTACTTGTCCGACTGGGGGCAGAAGGGCAATGAAATACGGAACTTTCACCAATGGGTGGCAATGTGATGTCTCAAATACTGTATGTGAAACTCAGATTTCCTGAAGTGTTATCTGTAAAGAGAGCTGGCTATGTGTATGGGTCCCAACTGATCAAACTACAGTTTTTCATACTCCAAATCAGTTATGTTATGTATTAGTCAAGTTTCCAATCCATTCCACTGAGCTGCTGACGTACCTCAGCGTATTCTGTATATCTTCACTTGAAGCGTTCTCTTCCCTCTGCTATATAATAGGAGAGTAATGTCAAAATTTTTGATTACCATAACATTCAAAAATAGAGCCTAATTATTCTCTTCCATTTTCAGTCTCAGCTAGATTTTTTTTTGAGAACCGATTAAAACCCTCTAGAAAAGAATGAATGTGCTCCAGTTTTGCCGCAAAGAATATTTATTCTATGTCATTTAAAGTACTGATAACAAGTAATGCACATTATGTTCCATGCAATTTATTTTTGTTTCTTTTTCCTTGGTTTCTAAGGCTTTTGCAATCACACTGGTCAGTCCCTAATAACTTGGGAACCAACAGGCCAGTTTCAGCCACAGATACAAATAGAAGTCTCACAGGTAAAACCTCCAGGTTCTGGAGGTTTTGTGAAAATCTATAAAAGGTTAGGCAAAAGTGAACTGAATTAGTGACCTCACTGAGAGAAAAAAGCATCACATGAACTCAGCATTTTTTTATGTTGCTTGGCCTGGTCTGCTCAGCCATGCTGTGCATATGAGCCACAGATACAACCAACAGCAGACAGCACAGATACAACACCAAGCCAGGCCTGACGTGTGCTGCTTTCTTCCCAGATGGCAGTGAGGGAATGGGGGGGAGCTACTAAAAGTATTAGGGGATGAATGAGGTCATGATGAAAATAAGAGAGGAATTGGGATTATTACAGTGGAGGTACAGGGATGTGGGAGGCAAACCCATGGGAAATCAGGTTTCACTAGTTCCACTGATCACAGAAAAAAATTATTTGTTTTTCCTCTTAATACCTTTTGGAGAAAGACATGTCATATCCATTAAAATAACCAAATAAGTTTCTAAAAGGCCTGTGGGTGAGAGCCTCCGCTGAGAAGAACAAGACTTAATTTCCTATCACAGTGGGCTAGATTCTCAGCTTGTGTGAATTGGCAGGATTAATCTGAAATGAATTGAGTTGTGCTGACTTAATGCCAATTGGCCTACTGTTTTAGGATGTTAAAAATACTTCCAAGCAAATACAAAAAATAAAGAAAAAAATTAGGCAGGAATGTGTTTAGGGAAAATGGGCATATGAAAAGCTGTTACGTTGTAATAGGAAATGGTAGGGAGGTAAAATATCAACTATTTTAAGATCTAGTATCAAAACTAAGTAGGAGATTCATCCCTTTCTATCCCAAAACACACTTCTGGGCTTTCTTTACCCTGTTACAGGAAGTAGTATCAGTTTGGCAAGAAGACCTGGGCTGGGATAAAAGCCTGAAGAATGGGATGCAAGGAGGAGATCAGGACTGTGAGAAAGAATCAGTGGCATGGTGAAACACGGAGTGGCGTTAGGAGACAGGAGCCTAGCAATCACTCTTGGTTGAAATGCACAGGGTCATCTATGCTCACTACAGCATCTCCTCTCCTGTGCTAGGAACGGACTGTAAGGCACAGGAATCCCACCGCCCCTCTGCTGCTAGCTGATCTTTGTAAGAAGTACTGGTTAACTGGAAATACTGGGGTTAGAGGTAGCTAACAAATGACTTGGATCAACTTAACATAATTTATTTTAAAAAATAAATTCCGCCCCCTCCCCACCCCCCCCCCGACTGCAGGTAAGTCCAGAACTTTTTGTTCAGCTGGTTTATAATGCTTTAACCTCTCCTGTCTTTTTAGGTCAGTTTTGCAATAATGCTATATGGAGCAAAACTCCCAGTAGATTTCATTTTGAAAATAACAATATAGATGCAACATTTTTTTTTTTTCCCAGTCATAATTATTTGGCACATATGTCAGATTTGCATTTTTCTGCAAATTTACAATGTGGAAAATGCACAAATAAGTCGCTCTAAGAAATGCCAGGAGGTGGCGTGTGCCTACTTAATTTGCTCCCTCAGATTCAAGCACAGAGTTTTGCACTGCAGGTACCTGATCATATGCATTTGCTTCCACTTGGACTTCTGCCACATTTTAGGTACATACCAATTAGCGTTTACCAAATGAGAAACTATTCTCTAATTTGTTTGCTCCTCACTGTTCAATGTGTGTTCCAGTGGGACGTTTGTTACCTCTTCAGATTTTGCTTTTGAAACTTAATTTCCTTGTGGACTTTTGCCTTAGTGCTCAATGATACTTATCGGAGTTCCTCACAAAACATAACGTGTTAATTTGCTTTACACAGTACTTTTTTGAGATGGGTAGATAAGACTTTTTGTCTCGTCTGAACTGAGGCACAGAGAGATTAAGGGTTGGGATATATAGAGTTTGCAATGCAGAAAACTTGTTTTTTTTCTGGAGTATTTGTCTAGAAGGGCAATTGCTACTGCTATACGAAATGGCCCCTTGCAGAAGCAGTCACTGCCCATACCTACCCACTCACTTCCAGTATCTCCAGTGGTTTCCAGTCCCATCTCCTAGGTCTAAAGTCCATCTTTCCTTTCTCAATCCGTCTGCAGCAACATGTGTGGAGAGGAGTGGATGTTGTTACTTCTTTCCTGGAAAAATGTGAAAAAATTAAGTAGTTGCTAAGGGCAAGACAAGATTTGTGGGTTATGGGAGAAGTGGGGAGTCCCACAGTTCAGGGAAGTAAAGCAAGAGGAGGGAGATTAAGTATGGGAGATGGTGGGAGAGGAGAAGGGTAGGTGGAGGCAAAGACCCTGTGCCCTTCCTTATCTCAGAGTCTTCCAGAGCCTTGCTGGCATCACTCAGTATCCCTGTCATGGTTTAACCCCAGCCAGCAACTAAGCACAACGCAGCCGTTTCCCCCTCCCCCTCCCAGTGGGGTGAGGAGGAGGAAAGGAAGGAAAAAAAAGTAAAACTCGTGGGTTGAGATAAGAACAGTTTAATAACTAAAGTAAAATATAATACTAACAATAGTAATAATGAAATACAATAATAATAGTAATGAAAAGGAATACAACAAAAAAAGGAAGGGGGGGGGAAGGGAAAAAAAACAGTGATGCACAATGTAATTTCTCACCACCCGCTGACCGATGCCAGAGCCACGATCCATGCCTCCCAGCCAACTCCCCCCTATTTATATACTGGGCATGACGTTCCATGGTATGGCATACCCCTTTGGCTAGTTCAGGTCAGCTGCCCTGGCCATGCTCCCTCCCAGCTTCTTGCACACCTGCTTGCTGGCAGAGCACGGGAGACTGAAAAGTCCTTGGCTTAAGATAAGCGCTACTTAGCAACAACTAAAACATCAGCGTGTTATCAACATTATTCTCACACTAAATCCAAAACACAGCACTGTACCAGCTACTAAAAAGAAAGTTAACTCTGTCCCAGCCGAAACCAGGACAACCCCTCACCAAAAGCCCACCCAAATTCACCTGTTTGCTTCACAGCCCCTTGGTCTCTGAGCCCCTGCATGTATTTCTCATGTTTTTCTTCAGTCATCTCCTGCCAGCTTTCTTCTTATCCATTTGCCGCCCACATTGCCACTGCCGAGCTGAATTTTGCCTACAGAGCTGAAAAGCTGAATAAAAGCTGCCGTCACCAAAGACGTTTATTAGAATTTCCCAACTTTAGCATCATTATTTTTTTTCCTTCCCTTCCCTTCCCTTCCCTTCCCTTCCCTTCCCTTCCCTTCCCTTCCCTTCCCTTCCCTTCCCTTCCTTCCCTTCCCTTCCCTTCCCTTCCCTTCCCTTCCCTTCCCTTCCCTTCCCTTCCCTTCCCTTCCCTTCCCTTCTCCATGCATTTAGTTATGCCAATATGCCAAGTTCATAAATAGAAACCTGTGATAAAGGTGTTGCTTTATCTAGTTTGTGTTGGTTTCAGCAACCTGGGAAGAGGTCATGCCCTGACGTGACATCTGTGACTATCAAAATCTGAAACTAGTTTCAGATTTGCTCTCAAGTATGCCAGCTGGTCTTGCGTGCTTACAACCAGATTCTGTAAGCTCTATGTCCTTCATTAAGGATTCACATGAGGTGTCACGCTGAAGACAAAATTTCTTAGGGCCAAAACTGATCAAAAAGGTGGCAGCCAGTAAGGCCAGCATTTCCAAAGCTAGGTTACTGCTGTCAGTAAAGTAGCCTGATGCTGTCTATCATTCATATTGTTTTGTTTAGGCACTGGAATTTATTAAGTTTGCCCAAAGTGATCTAGAACTTGCACAGCCAAGTACCATGTCCTGCCACATACTTCTTAATCCCCTGAACCTTATCTCTGCTCTCTGGGAGCAGGTGGGATTCTCAAATTCATCTGACTTTTCCAAGCTAATCGAGATGCCCAATGAGAGAGTGGAGGAGTGAGCATGTAGTTAAATACTATGTAATCTGATTAAAAAAAAAACAAAACACACAGAAAATGTAAAGAGAATGCAGTGTTAAAATGCAGCTTTTCGATATTGCTGACTTCTAAAACCACTTCAAGAAATGCTATTCAGAAAAACAGGGTCGATTTCTGACATCACCTTGCCTTATGGAAGTTCACTGAAGTAAGCAAGATTGTATACATGTGAATGAACAAAGTTTAGCTAAGAGTTGTTCATCTGCTGTGACTGCTACGTAGAAAATACTGTTGCTTGACCATATTCTGTCCTTTGTCTTGGTACAATTTTGACAGAAGAACAGATATGACATTTATACTCTGTTTAAGACATCTGAGGAAACTCTTTAAAGTTTTAAATAGAAAAATATCTATAGCCCTTTCTAACCAATCCTGTCTCTACTGAATAGGTAATTACTGAGATTAAACAAGCGTCTCTAAATTGCTTATGTATTCCAATTGCTTCTATTTTCTGCAGGCTTTATGAATGTCCTTCTAAAGAAAGCATGAAAGAGAGATTTGCTTTTTTTTTTTTTTTTAAATAGCCTGCAGAAGAAATGACTTTCATTTCAGGAATAACAACAAGTTGTGGTTTCTGAGGAATAAAAACTTTATTTTGCAATACTTGAACTAGTTTCCACTTCAAAGTTTCTGAAGCAAGAGAGCTGGCATGTATTTTTAATCTTCTAAATTCAAATCCTCATAGTATTGAAGAAAATGAAACAAACAAACAAAAAATTCTAGTTGAGTAAAAATAATAATGTGACTCCTTTCTCCCAGCAAGAAGTCATTGATGAAAGGAATTGCTGTGCCTGATCCTCAAACCTAGTTCCCAACTCCTGCAGCAATAACAGCAGTTAATTTTTTTAATCATTGATATTGTAGTGTTGGAGATGCTCCTCCCATAATCTAAGACTGTAAATAGGAAGAAATCATGATCCTGCTGAATGATATTCCTTTGACTTCAGCAGAACAACAACTTCATTCACAAGTTGCTGCAGCGCAAATGTGAACAGGACTAAGCACAGGCCTTAGGTTTCCTAATTTCTGTTTCTTGTTCAGTTTTCCAGGAGGAAATAATTCATTTTCTTCATGGCCTTTCATTCATGAACCACAAAAAAGATGCGAAAATGCTACACGGTATTGGTAGTACTCATGCATAAATTGTGAGTACCATATTTAATGCCTTTTATCCAAAGTAGCTGGACAGATTTTACAAATACAGATTCTGCAAGAATCTCTACCGAACTACCTGCCTTCCAGTCATTCCTAGGGTGCCTTGCACATGGTTATATAGTTATTTAAATTGTAAATGGGTCAGTGCGTAAAAGGTAGTCGCATCATGCTCTTAAAGTATCTGAATCTTCTGTTGCCTTGTTTAGAAGTTATCATGGTGTTTTTGCATGGAGAACAGAAAAAGATGAACAACTCATTGCTTCCTTTACAGAGTATTGCTTACAACCTGCTGGTATATGGAGAGGAAAGCAAATAGGTGTGGCAGTTGGAAGCACCATTCCTTGTTTGTCACGTGAATGGGTTTTGAATATAGATTTTCTTTTTTTTTAAAGTATAGACTTTAATCTATATGTAATGTTTTGAATCTTCAGAAGAATGGAACCAAGTAAGTGAAAATCTCTACTTTTATCTCAAAGGACTCCTAGAAGTAGTATATCCTGTTGTAACTATTACAATATCATGTAGTTTTCTTACTTTTAATTTATGGAAGGATAACTGGTTTACTCTAATAGCAGTCCTCTATTTCCTCCCACTAAAATGGTTTTATT
The DNA here is from genome assembly GCF_018139145.2 of Gymnogyps californianus. Lineage (NCBI taxonomy): Eukaryota > Metazoa > Chordata > Aves > Accipitriformes > Cathartidae > Gymnogyps > Gymnogyps californianus. The sequence continues at coordinate 9,325,992 of NC_059472.1, forward strand.
GTTCAGAGATTGGATAGAATTGGCTGATGAAAATGGTGTCTAACTGAGAAATCTTTTACTGTGTGCTGTATTTTTACTACAGGTGTGCAATGGTTTGTATGCATCATTAAAATGTGTGGTTCCAAGACAAAATAGACTTTAATACCAAACATACGATGTGGCAAAAGTCTGTGAAGAAAAATGCAGGTCATCTGGAGCTAAAGGTTCTTCTTCAGGACCTTATTAAACTCTTTCATAATGTTACGAAAAGGCCTGTTTAAAATGCTTCTGTGGCATCAAGATACAAGAGTGGGATTCTAATTTACCACATAATGCCTCCCTTGGTGATTGTGCATAATGAAGCCGAAGTGAGATGCATCTGATTTTTCATTTGTTTTCCTTTTACAAATATTAATCAAAACTTCAGAACTTCAAATCAGTTCTGTAGACAGATCTGTCAGATTCACCTCTTTTCCTCCCTCCCTCATTCCTTCCCTCCTTCCCTTTTCTGTGTATCAGGATAGCTTCTCTGGAAGCTGTGATGATATTCACTCTGCAATTGGAAAATAATTCCATCATATGTTGCGTCAATATGACTAATCGTGGATGACAGTACTATCTCCTTATGGTTTTTGAAAACAGAAAACCTGATTTCACAAGGAATAAGGCTTGACAGAATGGAAGTTCTGTCTTGCACTCACCTGGCCTTTCATGTTATGGTTAATGGATCTTGTTATCTATATTCCAGTGTAAAATGAGAAAATTGCTAAGAGGAAATGTTTCTCACTTAGGCCTAATACTAAAATTTGCTTTGCTTATTATATGCAAATAATAAAAAAAACCCCAGTCATTTAAAACAAACCACAACTATCAACATGTGTACTGGAGAGAAACCCATGGCTACAACCAAAAAATACTGTGCCATGATGTAATTCAGACCTGGTTTGGTCATTTTCTGACCGTCTTCAGATGTCTTGCAACTATAGATACACTTGCAAATAAATCAGTCCAGGTTTAGCCTCTACAGGCGTAGGATCAAGTGGTTGGTTGTTACTGCTCATAGTTGATGTGTATAACCCACCAGATTTATTAACATAAGCATTTACAGTTTAAGCTATCTTCAGTATGATTTACACTGGCAATACTATTATCTCCAAATGCAGACGCTCATTTTGGATAGTATCCAAAGAATTCATTGCTTTGAATGTCTGATCTGACTTCTGTCAGGGAATCTAAACATGTTCCGATCCCACACAAGTGGGTTGCGGTCTCAGGCATCATCCTTCTACGGCCTCAGTGTTGCTCTATGTACAAAAACTGCAGAGAGAACAGTCCTTAGTTTACAACTGGTACTTGTGTACCTGATTGTTAAGTGAAAGGCAACTGTGTGAAACACATTTTTATTTTATTAACAATAAAATGTTTAATGGCAAGATTAAAGGCAAACTACGTGCATTTTTTTTTTTTGGTATTGTATAAAATGCAAAAGATTAACCCGTCCTGCATCTTCTCCTACTACCTTTAGACAGATGTTTGTCATTGATTACAGACTTGTGATGTGATTACTCAGTCACTTTCATGTTGCATCTACTTATTGGCTCAGAAGATACTTCAGTATTGCCTGTATTCTTGTACACTCTTTCAAAGGGTAGGTAGAAAGCATTGCTGTCACATAATCAAAGCTATCCTGAAGGAAAGACTTTGTCTCCTTATTTGACCTTTTTAGAGGAACAGGCTTGCATAAACCTCTCTTCGCTCCCAGCTATGGTGCAGTACCAGAACGAGAGACATACTGCTTCCTACTTCATCAGTCCCGTTCCAGAGAGAAGTGGTCCATAAAATTATACCTTTCCACTTGGCTTGCAACAGATTATCTTTTTGCTCTCTTGCATAGGGTAAAACTTCTTAAGCAAAAGGAGGAATAAAAATAAATGAAGGAACAGTTTTTTCCAGGAACTCTGTATAGTAACAAGAAGCAACTTTGCTTACAAGTCAGAATAATGAGAGGCAGTAACCTGTATCTGAAGCAAGTTGAAAATGAGAAAAAAACCAACTGTTGTTTGACAATTATCTTTAGTTCATTCTTAATTTTACTTCTCAGAGAAGACTGAGAAACTGAAGGACTCCATTAGCCTCTCACCTTCAGCTTCTCGGGCTTGTGCTAGGGAGTTTCAAAATGGCTCTCCAAAGCAGGTGGAAATGGTAGGTTTTTGTAGTTTCTTCATGTGAGGTTACTTTTATTCTCCCATAGCACTCATTAGGAATGGACTTATGTGATTGTATGTCCGACTTGAGCTTGAAGAATATTTGCCCAGAACTCTCCTTGTCTTTGAAACGCTTGACAGATAAAATTTGTGATCAGAATAGCTTGAAAATGTGCTTTCTTAATTCTGAGAATAGATTACTGTGATATCATTAACTAAACTGTAGCTGGGTGAAGTTATGCCAGAGACAAGGTAGGGGACAGGAGCTGAGGTAAAGGTTGGTGGAGAACTTCAGAACTAGGAACAATTTCTTAGTGCTGCGCTCACAATGTTATCTCAGCCCCAGCATCTCCTCCCAGCTACGTCCCCGGCTGCGATGGCTGTCTGGAAAGGTAACCTACTTACATGCCCATCCCATGCCTTGCTGAGGAAGAACACCCAACAGATCAGGAGACTCCCATAAGACATTAAAATTTCAGCTGAACAGTCACACCGTTTAGGTGATATGATGGTCGATTTCCTATGTGGTGATGAGTCTGGTGAGGAAAGAACTGAGGCCAGTAACTGATGTCACCCAGGCTGCTATATTGTGACTTCGAATTCAAAATGATGAACAGCTCAAGAAGGCCACCTATTACACAGCTTTTCCCCTGATGTATGAAGTCCCCTTAAGGTTCAAGCTGATTCAGTGTAGTGAGGGATGTGCTAACAAATCCTGTGTTATAAAACTGTATGTTTATAAAATAAATTGTTATAGACCCATTGTTATATCTGCTGACGTGAATGGGACATTTGAATATAGACGATAAGTGGTACATGATTCCTCATTTGTAATACGCTAACTCACAGTTCAATGTTACGTGAAGTGTTCTAGCACTGCAGAAGATTCCCTTATTCTGGTAACTTCTGTCTCTGGAGAGAACCCAAGTAAGACGAAGCTGGGGTGAGAGGAACATAAAAGTTGAAAGGAATGTTAGTACCATTCTTTTATCACCCACTTCTAGTGATCCTGCAAAAGCCTCTCTATCTCCATTAGCAGGTTTCAGGCACCAGGGAGTCTGCAAGGCCATTCTCCACGGTACTTCTTCCACCCTTCAGAGCCTGCCATTTGATGGGAGTGAGGGAAGTGCGGGAAGGGACAGACAAGGGACTGTGCCTGCAAGCTGTGAGGTACATTTAGAACTGGGAGACAAAAAGCAAGAAAGAGTCGCTGGTCTTTGAATATTTGCATTTCACAGAATGAATCCCTAGTGTTTTGCCCACAAGGAAGAAAACTGAAATTTCAAAAATGATTAAGGGATAACACTAGCCCTCTCCCTGACACAGATTCTGCCTTTGCTAGGGCTGACCCAGTTCTGTTCTTCCTTTAGCAAGACACTATCTCACTAGAATAACAATATGGTTCAGTTCATACGCACCGTCCCTTGCCATTGCTAAGATTCAAAATATAACTCAGTTATAAATATAGCTATTAATTTCATGATCTCTACGGATATGCTGAGACACTGATGCCTAGCTCCTACATTACTTTACGGTGTATCTTACACAGTCAGATTGCAGAAACTTTTTTATACATTCTCCAGTTCTGATTAATAAATATATCTGCAAGAAATAAAGTTTTTATCAGAACATTTTGTTGCAAATTTACCTTTCCTGTTAAACTTCTTGACTGGCTGAAAAATACACTTTGTGTAAACTACTCTTGTTATAAATAAATGCATTCTCCATGAGCAGGAACTCAGGACTCAGGCCCTTGCCCTACTATGTGCTTAGGGGCAAGACAATTCATCTGTTCTCCTGTTCCCCATATTTGAAATGGGATCAATAATTGTTACATCCTCTATAAAGAACATTCACTTCCACTGATGCCAAGCACTTGTACTGGAGCAAGATGTTCTGATAATATTGCAAACTGGCCATCCTCCCACCTGCTATCTTGGCCTGTTACGGTACACACAGTATCAGCAATCCAAGCACTAAAAATGTATTAATCTGCTCCGCTTCTCTTCCTGCTTCTCCCAAACCATGAGGCTGGCTTAACTATCATGAGGTTTAAGCAATAATAACAAGACTTAGATTTTTCTTATTTCCTTCAGATGTTTGAGACTTACGGTTACACTTGTGTCTTATTTCAAGCTTTTATTCATGGCAATCAGAGACTTAGCTTCTTGTGTGAAACTTTATTTCTAAAATCCAGTAGTCGGGGCTTTGCCACACAAATAAAATACCATGAGTTGTCTAAAATCACAGCACTGGGTGCATGGCCTGCTTTTCACCGCAGTGTAGTTTTACGTTACATTATTTCTACTTTCATATTTCACGTAAAATTTTAGTTCTTGGAGGTCCGCTCCTCCTCGCTTCAGTTGAATTCTGATTTTCTGAATTGCTGTGTTCTTTTTGCAAACAGAATTCAGTTCCCCTCAAGAGGACAGGGGAGTGAGAGAGCGGCTGGGTGAGCACCGGGCAGCCAGCCAAGGGCAGCCCGCCACACAACTGAAAGAATTTTGCTTCCTAGAATTTGGTCCTGAACATTTATCTTGATACCTAGAAGAATTCACACATCAATTGTGGCAGCTCAAACAGGCTTAATATAGCAAAACAAGCCACTTTTTCCAGAAACAGCATGTTTTGTGAAACTAAGCAAATTACAAACTGCAGAAAACATATTTTGTAGCACAAATTACAGCCTGCAATGCATGCTGCTTCACTTTGCCCCCAATGAAATACTTTAATAAACCAATTAAAGTACTTTTTGAAATAGTATACTAATGAAATCATAATCACACCTATAAATGTCCTGAGTAGACACTCATCTTGAAGTAGGCACAGAGGGAAAATGTTACATGCATGTCCTTTGGAAACTGATCTGATCTGAAAATAATTCATACGAAATCAGATCAGCTGCATGTTAAGTCACCTTCTTTCTGTAGATGATCTGCAGTCCATTCCATTTAACTTCATACGCTGCTGGCAAGTTTAACTTGTTTCTCAGTATCTGATTAAGAAGAAGTAGGGTGAAGGAAGCATCTTGTTCCTTATTTTCCTTTTGGCAAGTTCCATGCATTGTAAATCCTCCTGCCAGGGGCAGTCAGTGGAAGTTCAGGTTTTTTAAACTCTTGGGCTTTGACCTAAATGTTGAACAATCTCAATGATTTAGAGTATATTTGCATTTGTGCAGGGAAAAGGGGAGAAGTACGTATGGTACTGCATTGGGTGTCCGTGCCCAGCTCTTGGCAGTGAGGGCTACAGGGGCAGCCTCTGTGGGAAGAGGCCGGGGCTGCCCCATGCCAGACACAGCCGGTTCTAGCCGGCCCCACCGCAGGACACAGCCCAGCCCCTCAGCCAAGCTGGGGGCGCCTGGGGGAAACCAGGTTTCAGCAAGGGCCAAAGGCGGCACAGGCAGAGGAGGAGGAAGGCAAGGAGGGAGCAGCAGCAGAGGGAGCCCGAGGGCGGAGGAGGAGGAGGAGGAGGAGGAGGAGGAGGAGGAGGAGGGCAGGAGGTGCTGCAGGCCCGGAGCAGGGATCCCCTGCAGCCCTGGAGAGAGCCCGCTGGAGCAGAGAGCCACCCTGCAGCCCGGGGAGGGCCCCACGCCGCAGCAGGGGGATCTTTCCTGCAGGAGCTGCGGCCGTGGAGAGCCCAGGCGGGAGCAGGTTGTCCCTGAAGGACTGCAGCCCGGGGCAGGGCCCGCGCTGGAGCAGGGAGACGTGTGAGGAGGGAGGAGCGGCCGAGAGGGGCTGGGATGGACGGAGCGCAACCCCCATCCCCACCCCCTGCGCCCCTCGGGGGAGAGGAGTCGGGAGTGAAGGGGTGAAGCTGGGAATGGGGAAAAGACGGGGTTGGGGGGGGAGGTGTTTTAGTTTTTGTCTGTTTCTCATTACCCAAATCTATTTTGATTGGTAAGAAATTAAATTTGTTTTCCTCAAGTTGAGTCTGTTTTGCCTGCAATGGTAACTGGTGAGCGATCTCCCTGTATTCATCTTGATGCATGAGCTGCTTCATCCTGTTTTCTCCCTCTGTCTTGCTGAGAAGGGGGAGTGAGAATGCAGCTGGGTGAGGATCTGACAGCCAGTCAAGGTCAACCCACCACAGGTGCTAATCGTTAAAAAGGAAAATATGCTGCTCAGTAATCTGCCATGTGTGTGAAAAAGAAGAGCATCATGCAGGGGGCTGAAACTTCGCATGTCAAACAAAAAAGCAAATATTGCACATGCTGCTTCTGACTGCATTAACTTCTGAAAATAAGAAGAGAAACAAATGTGAGTACTGGTGAGTCTTTCATAAAAAAATAAGGAAAACAATTTCAATGAGAGTTTCAGTGAGTATCTGAAGTACTCACATAAATTTTTGTGTGGTAGATTCATATCTTACTGTTGAGAAAAAGGCGAAATAACTTCTATGTTACAAACCAGAAACAGCTTTTTTGTAGCTGACATCATCAAGCTCTGCAGTATTTTGTAATAAAGGAGACCCCATAGAGTGTGCGTCACTGGGATAGATCCTAACTGAGACAGACAGACAGACAAACAAACAACTTATATATACACTGATAGAAAATGATCACAAAATCACAGAGTCATTGAGGTTGGAAGGGACCTCTTGAGATCATCTAATCCAACCTTCCTCTTCAAAGCAGGGTCAACTAGAGCACATTGCTCAGGACTGTGTACATTCAGATTTTGAATATTTCCAAGGATGGAGAATGCGCAGTCTCTCTGGGAAACCTATTCCACAGTTTGACCATCCTCACAGTGAAAAAGTTTTCTTATGTTTAAATAGAAAACTTCTTCTAATTTCAGTTTGTGTCCGTTGCTTCTCGTATTGTCACTGGACAGCACTGAGAAGAGTCTGGCTCTGCCTGTCCTCCGTCCGTCAAGTATTGATACACATTGATAACATGCCCCTGTGCCATTTCTGCTCCAGGATGAACAGTCCCAGCCCTCTCAGCCTCTCCTCATATGACATACTCCAGTCCCTTAATCATCTTTGTGACCCTTTGCAGGACTCACTTCAGTGTCTCTCTTGACTGGAGAGATGATAGCTGGACCCAAGTCTTCGGATGTGTCTTATGGGGGATGAGTAGAGGGGGAGGATTACCTCCCTCGATCAACCTCAGCAACCCTCTTCGTAAAGCAGCCCTGGAGGCTGTTGGCTTTATTTGCCATGAGAGCTCATTTCTGGGTCATGGTAAACTTGGTGTTCACCAGGATCTCCAGGGCTTTTCCTGCCAAGGTGCTTTCCAGCTGGTTGGCTCCCAGCCTGTGCTGGTGCATGTGGTTATTCCTCCCCAAGTGCGGGACTTTCCATTTTCCTTTCTTCTTGAGATTCCTGTCAGCCCATTTCTGCAGCCTATTGAAGACCTTCTGAATAGCAGCACACATATCTCATGTATTAGCCATTCCTCCAGTTTTGTATCATCTGCATACTTGCTGAGGGTGCTGCCTGTCCCATCATCCAGATCGTCAGTGGAGGTCTTAAACAGTGTTGGCCTTTGGGTACACCCCTGGTGACTTGCCTCCAGCTAGACTTCGTGCTGCTGATGACACATCTTTGAGCCCAGCAGTTCAGCCAGTTTTCATTCCACCTGACTGTTTATTATCTAGTCAATATTTCATCAGTTTGTCTATGAAGAGATGATGTCAAAAGCATTGCTGAGGTCAAGATAAAGAATAGCCACTGCTTTCACCTTGTCCACCAAGCTAGTCATTTTGTCCTAGAAAGCTATCAGGTTGGTCAGGCATGATTTCCTTGTCATGAATCCATGCTGACTATTCCCAGTCACCTTGTCCTTCATATATGTAGAGATGGTTTTGAGGATTATTTGCTCCATCACTTTCCCAGGGATTGAGGTGAGGCTGACCAGCCTGTAGCTCCTAGTTCTTCTTGATCTTTCCAGACTACTTCATGCTTTTGGCAGTCCTAGGATCCTGTCTTCAGCAAAGTAAGACAGAAGCAAATCTACTGCTCAGTGTCACACTCAAGACATTGGTTCAAACAAGCGTTTGTGTTTTCTTGGCCAAATGACATATCCACTATGTTTTAAGAATGACTTCCAGTTTTCATGTGTAATATAGTGACTTAAATCCCTAAAAACCGACCTTCTAGTTTTGTAGTAGAACAGCTACCTATAATGATTAACTGAGCCAAGATGCTTATGGAATATCATTTCAATAACAGACGTTCAGTTTTTGCATCACTGACACTAAAAACATCTGCCACTAAAGCTGTAGAACACTTCAATTGAAAAGAAGGGTTCAGAGGTCACCTTGAAGTTATAACCACAACTGATGTGAAGTACAAGTGAAAATCAGCTGATGCACACTTCATACTGCACAAATCGCTCTGTGAGAGTGGATATAAATTCTGTCAGCAGCAGTAGGGCAAAAAGTATTGTAACGCTCTTGTAAAGAAGTCAATGGTTTGATTGTAACAACCGTGTTGTAGATGGATAGCACTTGCTTCCCACCCCTCTCTCCTAACCAGCACTGAGCATCAGGTAAAACTTAACTCTAAAATGAACATACAGCACCACCTCTCGATGGGATTGCTTTCTGCAATGTGATCCTTGCAAAGTTCCTCTCCTCCCTCTTCCCTGCCCCTTTGATAAATGTGATGAGAATTTGGGACAAGTAATACAGTATTTTGCTGTTATGAATCTGTAAAAGTGCAATTATTCTGCCATCCCTGAAGGCTGCAGGATCAATCTGCCCGCACAAGTCCTGTAAAGTGTTGCCATTTGCAAGCCTCAGGTTAGACCTATCCACTCTGGGCAAACTGCCTGCTGGAGGCCTCCACATGTCAACGTCCCAGGAGTACTCCAGATATGCCAGGACATCTGTTGTGGTTTAACACTGGCCAGCATCTAAGCCCCACACAGCCACTCTCTCTCTCCCCACCAGTGCGATGGGGGAGAGAATCAGAAGAGTAAAAATGAGAAGACTCATGAGTTGAGATAAAGACAGTTTAATAGGTAAAGCAAAAGCCACGCACACAAGCAAAGCAAAACAAGGAATTCATTCACCACTTCCCATCGGCAGGCAGGTGTTTAGGCAACTCCAGGAAAGCAGGGCTCCATCACGCGTAACGGTTACTTGGGAAGACAAATGCCATCACTCTAAACATCCCCCCATCCTCCTTCTTCCCCCAGCTTTTATTGCTGATCACAACATCATATGGTATGGGATATCCCTTCGGACAGCTGGGGTCAGCTGTCCCAGCTGTGTCCCCTCCCAACTTCTTGGCCACCCCCAGTGCTGTGAGAAGCAGAAAAGGTCTTGACTCTGTGTAAGCGCTGTTCAGCAATAACTAAAACAACCCTGTGTTATCAACACTGTTTTGGTCACAAATCCAAAACAGAGCACCATACGAGCTGTAACTTTTATCCCAGCCAAAACCAGTACAGCATCTTAAATGAAACTAGGATTGGGCAGCTGAGTCAGTTCCTCTATTGAGAGGCAGGAACCCGCATTTAGGTGCTTTAACAAGGAGGCAGATGTAGCAGGGACTTAGCAGGAATCTCTTAAATTTGACCTGCTACCATCAAAAAAGTAATATGGGTGGCAGCCTTGTATGGAACTGTATTTTTTATATAATTCAGTCATCTTGATGATGTTAGCCCACTTCATTTTTAAATGATTTTTTTTTTCATGAATTTCACTATTTTGGTATAAAAATTGGTCCTTGTTTTGGGCTGGACTTTTCCTCAACAGACATAAAAAAGGAGTAAAAACTCCTCTCAATAAATAGGAGCCTTTGTTAGCGAACCCTTAAAGTCTGTTAGCATCTAAAAAGTAAAAAACACCAACATGGATCCATGGTAATTCAGGCACCTACAAATATAAATAACCAAAAAAGCCTAGAAAAATTCAGAAGTTCATAGAGACTATGTGAGAATCTCTTGTCACTATTGTCTATTTTTGTGTAATTTTGTCAAGAACTAGTTCTCTTTTAGCAGCAAAGGTTAACAAGGGTCATCACAGACTGACTGGCATAAGTAGGTATTTTCAGGCAATTTACTGCTCTCACACACTTTCAAAGTAGTTAGCCATCGTGGAAAAAATAAAAAAAAAAACAACCAATGATAAGGCAGTATCTATAAATAATCCGAAATGCAGATTCAGAAGAAAATGCAGATTCGGAAGAAAATTGATTCACGTATGGCTCATTTCTTTCACAAAGAAATGTGAGCTCAGAACTTTGAGGACCTGACACTTAAACTAATCAACCTGCTGGCTGACTAGATCCTCATAATAACATTATTTTTCTGAGAAGGTCCTATCGGCAACAGATTTTTTAGAGTACTGAATTCTATGCTGACTTTCCTTTAAGGAACAGAATAAAAGAATATTTTCTGTCAGTACAGAGCCTGCTGCGGGGAAAACATAAATGCATGCTTTTAGTTAGCATGAAATCTATGGTATAATCATAATTTTATACTGTTACCAAAATATGTGACACTGCAGGAATTCAAAATTCTTTGTGTGATATCCATCACATTACAGTCTTGTGCAGATAACATAATAAAGTGCCACAGGCTGATTTATGCTGTAAAGGTAAACAGTGGTTTAGAGTATATGTACGAAACTTTTGGTCATTGTCTCAGAAAAATAAATCACTTTTTGTCATTTTTATTTTGTAGGCTATTAAAAAATGTGACAGCTAATTAGAATGAAAAAATGTAGCTTCGTTATTCATTGAATTGAGCTGCATAACAGTGCACTACCAAAAGGATCCGGAGAAGAAAAGATGCATTAAATTAGTAATACCAAACTGGAAAGTTTCTAAAAAGTGCATATGAATAATTGATCTCAAAGATGAATATAAAAAATTAAAAGTAACTCGAATCTTGTGAACATGTGCAGTCCTTATGCAATCAAAACTCCCACAGAAACAAGAAGTTTGTCTATGAAAGAAGAGAAGACTTCAGGGCTTAGGAGATGAGATCAGCTGAAGGAAGAATGAGTGTTTTATTAAAAGTGATCCAATCTGAAAAACTGTTTCTTGAATTGAAGCAGTAGTCTAATCCTTCCTAATAGACACAATTATTTTCTAATCCTGTTTTTTCCACCTTATCCTTTGAAACAAATACAAGAACAGTGATTTACAAAGGAAGATCATGCCAGAAGAGCTTGCTATTTTTACTCCTCTAAGTTCGCTTGACTCTTTCAAAATGGATCCATGCCCATGACTTTAACTATAATTTTTGTTTTGTTTGCATAAAGCAAAGAGGTAGGATGAAAGTAAGAACTGTTTAGCGACTTTTCTTCCACTGCCCGGCTCCAGGGAATAGAGAAATGCGCGGCTGTCCAAAGGTGATGGGCTAAGGCAGCGCTCACTGTGAGTGTTTTGCGGGGCAGCTAACTGCAGACAGCTTATGTGCTCGAGAGACAACACAGACCCCTACTACTCACTCGCTTCTAGCTGTTCTCCCTTTCTGTTCTAGTACATGTTTCTACACTTAAATTACAGCTATCTTCTGTGTTCCCAGGACAGCTCCAGCAAGTCCAGCAGAAGACAAAAGTCAGTTGAAGGAAGAAAGCTTAAAGTGCTGAAGATAAACCTAGTTAACAGAGAGTGAGGACTACAAGACCTGTGATGCTCCCCATCAACAGCGGCTTGCAGCTGGGCTTGAAACGGAGAAAGCTGTCAACAGCTGCTGCATCAGCTTCCCACAACTGTTGAAGTCTTCAGCTCCTCTTGAATCCCCTGCCACTGCTGTACTCTTCCTCAGTCTGAGAGAAAAAAATAGTGGTTTTTCTGTTCATTTACAGACTTGAAAATTCCCTGGTGGCTCTCTTGCTGAAAGGCCCATGCCATGAAGGATTCTGTCAGCTCTGCTCTCTCCCTTGTTCTCCCTCAGGTGAAGAAAATACCATCCTCTGGAGAAACCAGGTCCAAATCAGTCACTAGAAAACGCTGAAATGAATGAATGATTTTTTATTTAAAAACCCACTCTCATACATACATAGGACTGTATTAGTAAAAGTATAGTTTTTAATTGTATTATACATGCTCATCACCTTAGCAAAAAAAAATTACTGATCATGTCTAGTTGTTGCAGACCTACACGCTCACCTTTACTGACAGTTTGCTGAGATGAGCAGGAAGATGGAGTGTAACTGACGCGTAACAAGTTCATGCTTGGATGTGCACACAGGAGAAACAATTCTTGCTCACTCCCGTTGCCAGATGTTAATTAGCCTCCTGTGCCCCTTGTATTTCTCTTGGACCCTTTTCAGCGTGCTTTCTGTTTGTTTGCCAAGGGGGTAGATGAGCACATGCTCACTGACTCGTCAGAAATCCTCCAGATCTAATTTACTGAAGGCAGGAGCAATTGGATGCACAAAAGAAACCTTAGTAAAGTTCAGTTTAAGTAAAAATCACAAGCATTTTTAAAGAGGAATACTAAAATTATTTCCCTTTATTGTTTTGGGCGATAACAGAGAAATCTATATGGCCTTAAATATCAGTAGAAGAGCCACCTAGTTATCATCTTGTAAAACATGCTGTTCTTCATTAGTGCTTGAGTTTTTAGAAAACCTGTAAAGACTTTTGTGTTTGGAAGTGCAAAATAAATTGAATTGTATAGAGTGCCAGCAGTCTTAGGCAAAATGAAGCTTTCAGAGAGGGATAATGGCAGAGAACATAATGGTATGTAAATTACTGGGCCATAAAGGATGGAACTATCAACAAGTGAACAAAAAACATAATCCATGAAGAAAACTCCCAGAGCAAAGTACAGTTATTTCATCCCATTAAGGGATTCAACTTTTCTGTTTTTTGAAACAGATTGGCAATGCTCTACAGCATGAGCATAATCTAACTCATTCAAAGCTGAGCTGAAAATAACAAAATGAAACTCAGCATGGAAAAAGACTCAAGCTAACACATGCGTGGGGAAAGAAATTCAACAGAGAGATGCAAACAGAAGAGGAAACCTGGAAAGCAAGTGTACAAAAGGAGGCCAAGAGAAGGGTGGCGCACAGATGATGTCCACTTAACCAGGAGAGGAGTTTTAGCTATGCAGACTTTAATTATCCAAACTGGAACATGCCTGGGATGTTGGGACTTGCACTTCTACACTTAGCTAATAAATCAGTCATTACATGGCTTTTAATGATGAGAAGTCACTGGAGCTTGAGTTTCTATGCCTTTTCTAAAATTTTCCATACCTTCCTGACCTTCTGCATGGCAGACGTGATGCACTACATTTTATGGTTCAGAAAATTTGTAAATCTTGTTGTCAGAGTTGCAGATTGCTCTTTTTCCTCAGCCCCCCAGGGAAGATCTGATTCAGCTCCACAGTGCCACCTTCTGAAACACCAGCCCTGAGTGCTGCGTATTTGGGTATTTGTCATGAGCAAATAAATATTCAGCAGGTCGAGCTGTGTGCAGCGAGATCAGCCAAAGTGACAGAACCACCCTTCCCTGACCAAAGTGTTTTGGGGGGCTGTGTCTTTCCTGATTCCTTTTTTTTTTTATTTGTAGCAATACCTAAGCGATTACCGTACATTACGTTTACACAATACGTTCCTTTATAACTGATTATGTATAGTAGTTCAAAATATCCTTTATTTATTTTCATGTGGGTGAAAAATGAAGTTAATTACAACTCATTCAGAGATTTGATGGCTGTGAGCAATTCCAATGCATAAGTCTCAGGACTTAGGTTTTTTGTCCTTTTATTGTTTGCTTCTGTGACACCTTTAATACTTTTCATAATGGTCTCTTTCTTGTGACTACTAATGCATAGATTCAAAAAACATCCTGAGTTTAATTCTCTCTTAAAGACAATCAGAGTGATACTTCATGTAATGTTTAATTTTCCCTGGATGTCTCAAAATTTTCTTTTGAGTCAACAGGTTTTTGCTCTACTGGCTTAAATTTAACATGGATTATTTGGAAATAAAGACCACACCTATCCAGTTTTTCATGAAAATAAGTTCATTGAAATCAGTTCAGAAACACTGGTAAATGCTTCAGAGTGCAAAGTGGTTTCCTGAGAGGTTAGGAAGGAATCCTGATTCCTGTTCCCCTTCCTGGCTACTTTGTACGCAGTTACCTCAAGTGCTTTCCTCGCTTCCTTCTGTAACATGTGTGTTGTCTTATTTGATCTGTGCAAAATGTTTATAATGAAAATTGAAAAAAACAGGATTTTTTCCAGGTTGGTTTTAATTTCACCAAATAGTGACGCCTGGTCCTGCACAGAAAGAGAAAACTACAGCCATTTTGTAAAATTCTGTGCTTTGTTTCCTTACAGACTGGCTAGATGTCTAGCTTGGGGCGTCTCCAGTTTTGGCCAGCAAAATCACAGGTGAAAGGGTAAACAACTAGTAGGATAGTCATAACGGATTTTTGTGTCATGCGGTTTTATGCATTTAACTTTTATTTCCTTAAGCTGAGAGGCTTCTTTCATTAGGGTTGCTACAGAAGATTTGGAGAGACACAGTTACATACAAAGGGTGCCTCAGAACATGTAAACTACATGAATTTTTTATCTGACTTTTTCTTTGGGAAAGCCTCTCCTGCTTACTGATTACCTCTCTCTCCTACCTCAGCCTGGAGAAGGTCCCTGTTGTAAAAAACATGTCCCCTGGTCTCAGTAATTGATTACTGGAATATCTCCCAGTAAGGCAGGTGGTTTTATCATTTCATTTCCTTCTCCTCAATACTTCTGATGGTCCATTATGTTGCTCTTTTGCACATCTTTTCGTGCCAGCTTGGCTTTTCCTCTTACAGTCTTTTGAAAGCTAAGCAGTACATATGATCACCTTGTAGAAGTCATATAACTCGAAAAAATCATTTTATAATAACCTCATTAAATTCATGGCATTCATTCTGTCATAAGCTTCATATTGAGACCAGACGCAGTATAACCAATGATGAAATGAAGGAAAGGTGCTTAAGCCAAGTAGCACCAGCCCATGGGCACTGTCAGTCTTCAGGAGAGTTGTTCTTGACATTTAGTAATTTTAATTTTGTTTGTTTTGAAAGAAAGATTCTAAACACACGTGATAAAGAAACTGAGTGAAAATTATTTCCCTTTGTAATTCAAAATATAAGAATAACAATGATTTTCTTGGGCCAGGGTTTACGTTTTCCATTAACACAGCAGTTACCAAGGAAAAGTTTTGCATTAGGTTTGTAAAAAATCATTACATGAACAACAGATATTTGATATTTCCTGAATAATATCTCACGTTCCCAATTAAAAGTAGCATTTTGCAGCAAGTATCTTCTTCTGACTTGATTTTAAGTCATTACAGTGACTCATTAAAATATATTGTTTCTGAAAACTCCCTAAGGCAGCAAATGAAATGTCATACAGACAGATCATCATCTGTAAGGCACTGCTTTGCAATTAATATGACTTTTATAACACAACTCTATTTTTTTTAACTGACAATGTGTCCTGAACTTCATTTTTTTTACAGCATTACAGGCAGCTTTGAAGTGCTGGGAGTCACTTTGCGTACGTACAGAGGGGGATGATCATGAGGATACATCCCGTCGTTCCCTCTCAGTATGTAAATACTGCATGTCTGCACTTGTAAGTGCAAAGGTTCACCGTGGGACTTTGTGAATACAAATGTAAGAAACTGTTTGCAAACCCTCATGGTGAATTTAACATAACTGTAGCATATGTAACACACTGGCTGACTGCGCCGATCCTTGATGGGATAAATGGCCTGGGCAAAGACCTCAGAAGGTTGCAATGGTGTAAGCACTAGCAATAGAGAGTGGAGAGAAGGATCAAGTTCAATTTTACCCAGCACTTGAGGAAGCTTTGGTCCAGCTGTATCCCACTCAGGAATATGCCCTTCTACCCTCCTAGAAAGGCTGGAGCCTTTCATTCTCTCCTGTTCATGCTCTTAAATACTTATTATATCCCTGGACGTAGATCTAGGTTAGTGTCCCGACCACAGTCATGGGGGAGTATTTCATATAGTGCAAAGTATAAAAAGGTCAAACTGAAATCCTGCTAAATGAGAATTTAGGAGTATTTACTACAGCCAAACATAGCATTTGCCTGGCAAATCCCAAACTGTTCAAATCCCTCTATCATGCACATCATTTTATTAAGAAAAAAGAGATGGGTTTGGTTTTCCAAATTGACGTGTTTTTCTGATCTGTTTATTCAGCTAATAAGCTGCAATATCAGATGGGGAATTCATCAAGGATGAATCAGGCAGTCGGTGCTGAGGATGGGACCTCCAGACGCTCTGAACTGCCCTCTGGGAATGCCGCTCTCCCTCCTGCCTCTGTACCCAGCCTGGGGAAATTAGCCTGCTGGTACAGGGCTCACAGCAGGCAGGGTAGCAGGCTGCACGCAGCCTTCCCTTCCTACAGGTTCATGCCCTGGTGGGGCTGGGATGCCCAAGGAACTAAATCATGCCTCTAACTAGGGAAATAATACATTGATGCTTTGCATATATCTCCTCTGACATTAATCTCCTCTCACGTTAGTAGCTGGGCTGTCTGAAGCACTGCTAGCACTATTACTCCTCTGCTTGCAGAGGGACGCTTGTTTCTGGCAGGTGTGCTTGACTGACTGAGAAGTTAATTGCTTGAATTTTTTACCCCTGCTGCTTTGAAAATCTATATATTGTGACTTCATTACCAAGCAGTGATGCAATACCCTCAGTAAACACGATGGTGTCAGGGCAGAAGGGATTTCATATCGTGGTAGCTGGACTGAAGTAGTCTGCTTTCCCCTTCTTGCTAGCTGCCTGGCTGCTTTCTTCCTCCTCCCTCCTTCCCTCTCACTCCCCAACTCTCTTCCCGTCCCTCTTTTCCCCTGTGAAAGGATAAATGTTCCCTCTCCAATTCTTTTTAAACTAATGGGAGGTATTGCATCTCCCAGTTGCATTTAGTTCTTTGGCTCTAATCTAACCAAAACACGCTCAAGGAGGGTTTTATCATGCTCTGGACATCTTTATGTGACTCTAGGGACTAATAATGAATATTCAGCAGCTCAATTATATACTGTGGAAACAGAGAAGGGTAACCCAGGGGAAAGAGAAATAAAAGGCGTAATCAAAGGAAAGAGATAACTTGAAGATAAAATGTGATGGAGCCATGAACCAGAGAAAGACAAAAGGCTCTTCCACATTGTAGAGGTTGTGGAGGAGAAAGCTTTTCCCTGTAAAAGATAAAACACTGTGTGAAGAAGAGTCAGTGAGGTCAGGAAAAAATATTCCTGCTGTCATAGTTATGGCCCTCAGATTAAATTATACCTTTACTTGACATTTGTCCCATTAAGACGGAGAGGCCCAGCTGCTGACCTGCTGCCTAGATCTGGCTCATCCATCCAACCTAGAGCAGCTATTGAGGCAGCAAGAGCTACCCTCATCCCTGAGTGCGTCCTTTCAAGCCTAGGGTTTCCCTGTACGGAGCATGTCATGAGCTGGTCCTGCCTCTGCTGCCCAGCGAGGGTGAAACAAGGAGCAGACGTCTGCTTGCACATACAGTTGAGCCTCGTCTAGCTGAAATGGCTGGTGCTGTCACATCCATGTAACCTGCAAGGAAAAGGAACACACCCTCACCCCCAAATCCGCCCCCACAAATAACGTATCTGACCCACTTTTTAAAGCTGTAGAGCTAGAATAAATGAATTGTCCATAACGAAACCAGCAACAATGAGTAAAAAGACTTCCCGGCTGAAAAACAGGTCTGTTAATTCCCTTTCAGTGCTCTTTGCTGTTCCGTAAGGTGTCTGATTTTAATTCTATTTCCTTAACACATTAATAACAGGACACAGCCCCAGGTAATTACTCTTTGCTGCTGGAAATGAAACTGGAATTATTTGAGCCTCCTGTGCTTGTGAAGGGTTTACTTACTGGGTCATGGGGGACTGCACTGAAATTACTGTGCAGGTTTTTCTTCCTTAGTTTGGAATTTGTGAATGATCAGCAAGTGGTTTTCTGCCATCAATCAGGAGCTGTACTTCATCTGAATTATTTAGATGAGAGACCCAAATTCTGGTCTTGATTTCTCTTAAGCAAAAACTCTAAAGGTAAAAGCTGCCTTCAGATTGAAATATGATGTTTCATGTTTTTGGGACTGAACCTGAGCAGCTTTGCAACACATATTCCCCAATCAGCTACACAGCTGGGGAGCATCCCCCATAGATCCTCTCTGAATTTAGGAATTAAAAAGCAGAATCCGTTTACTCAAGTCCCCAAGCAAAGCAATTTGGACTTTGATTTCTTGTAGCATCTTTTGGCTGATTTATGCTATGATTAAAATTTTTGTTGCTGATGATGCATTATGCATGCAATATCTGATGAAGTAAGATCACAGTAAAGTCTAAAAATAGAGTCATTCAAGTATCCTTAAAAGAAAACCTGACATGAATACTACTAGCTCACACATCAATGAAACTGAGCTGCGAAGGCACACTCTTCTTATCCACACTTGATGCGGAATATAAAGCATAGACAGATCTCTGTTGTGCACATTTCTACCATCTAGACCTCAGAGGTGATTTGATTTAATTTAGTTTAATTTAATGAGACAAGAAGACTGGCAAGGTGTACACTGAGTTTTCCCATACAGCAGAGGGTGATAGTTTTGCCCATTTTGCCCTCCCCAGTTACTGCGTTGCAGTTGGCTGGTCGTGACTACTCCAGAGCAGACCGGTGGGTGCCACCATGAGTCAGGGGTAGCATTTCAAAACAGCTTTTATTTTCTCTCAAATAAAAGAATGAAACAACTCAACCTTATCAACATCAACAGAGAAAAACATCTTTCTCTCTGTCAAACTAAGCAGCCACAGCCTAAACATCTGCTCTCTGCCTGAATCATTTATTCTCTCCTTGATTTGAAAATGTGCTCAGGAGGGTTCAGGGCTTAAGGCTGATTCCCATAACCTGCTTATTGGTGTCCTAGTAGAAGGATCGGCTGCCTTCTTGAGTCATTGGGGACCCTAAATCTTGTTGCTGTGTCCCCTTCCCTTGGAATGGACACCTCTAAGGGTGGGAACATCATTCAGCCTTCTCCAGGGTGATGGGGAAGGTAATGAGTGAGTGTTTGGTCAGCTAAACAGAGCCATACACATGTTTTAATCTGTGTATTCACTGAGTGAACGTGTCTCTGGGGGTAAGATACAGTTACCCAGAACATGATAGGGGATCCACTCATCCTCGGGCAGCACATCACTTCAGTTTTGCCCCCTTCGTGTAGCTTGAAAGGGGAAGAACTGGGTAGAGAGATCCTAAGACATTGTGGTAAGGGATTCTTCCAGTTTAGGCATGGAAGAATACAATGAAAAGTACAGAAAACATGAATGACAACTAGAGAAACGGGGATTGTTTGGAAAGAGAAGAGTGATGGAAAAAGCAATGTGACTTCTGGACTCTTCCCCTCCCAGAACCCAAGTGATCTTCAAAGCTTCTCCAGCATGTGTTTTAATGTTTGCCTCCATGCTGACATTGCTTTCCTCTTCTCTGGAGTTAACCCTGAAGAGTACAGGTCTCCCTTTGAAGAATGCTTGGTGCAATGTATTATTTTGGTTTCGGTGTGATCGTAACTGTGGTCAGCACATGGGAATCAGCAGCGGGCTTTGGTTTTGAACACAGCAGCTATAAACAGACCTGCCTGTAGAGAGCATGGAGCTGACCTTACAAACACTGTGTACAGTATTGACGTCAGCTTGCTCCTTAGTGAAGGGATTTATTTGTTTTACCTCTGTATCTTCAGCAGTGGAAGGCTCTGACAGAATATCAACGCAATGGGTTATTTCTCAGGCATTTCAAGAAAGCCTTCCCGTGAAATCGAGATTTCATCACTTTGAGACTTGAGAAAAAAGCATTTTTTTGCTTTCCCCACTGCAGCACATAGTGTCTCTAAGTGGATCATTTGAGGCACATTTGCAGCATTTAAGTAAGCTTTCACTACTTCACACACAAAAAAGATACAGGCTTTCGGTAAGTGTATGTAGAACAATTAGCCTCTTAACGTTCGGCAAAACAGAGATGACTTTAATTATTTCATTTGCAATTGCTACTTCTAGTCTGTTTTGTTTTGAACAACACAGCTATGGTAGTTAATGACTGTAGCACAGCCAGAGAAATCAACAGTGAGGTAGACGTGCTTGCAAGCGAAGCTACGTGCAACCTGTCTTCATGCCATGCTTGATTCTTACCCTTTAAAGTTGATCAAATGAGGGCTCTACATTGCCTGCTAGCACCTGCATATTCAGTGTTATAAACAGTGTTTAATGCATGCAGATTTGCCCTCCCTATGGTGAGTAACAGTGACTATAGCAGCCTGTTACTTAATAGCATGTGACAGAATTGCTGCTTTTGCTCAAATTGCATGGATTTGCACTTTCAGAGCCGAAAGCTCCACGTTTATTCCCAGTTAATGACAGTAGCACTAGTGCCTGCGCACGTGCATTATTTACATAGAAACAAAATTAAAACTTTGACAGAGGAGAATATTTTGGATAGATTGTTTCTGCTTTCATGAAGCAGTGGGAAGCAGTGATGCTGTAACTGAGAGAATAACACAGTTAGATCCATCTTTGATACACTCAGAAGTGACAATGCAGTTTTGCCAAGGGTCAAAGTATTCTAGACCCATTCCTAACTAAAGAGCTAGTGATCCATCTCCCCATCAAATAAGATACTTCCACACCATGAAATTTTGAAAATTACATGAAATCAATACAACATAACTACATCCTGAGAATTCTTTTTGAATTATTCAGATCTATAGGAAAGACAAATCCAGCAGCCAGAATGTCATTTATTTTTCTGTGAATCTGACAATCTAGATAGTATGCAGTTGAGTTTGCAGTAAGTTGGATTGCTTGCTGGTTTTGTCCTAAATTTATAAAAGTCAGATGAAAGCTCCTTTCTATCCACAAAAAAAAGCAGTTCTTCCCCTGATCTACATTCTTAAACATTGGAGGAAAATATTTCCTTTAAGCCAGCCAAGACAAGAATATCAAATATCTATTGGGAAAATAAGTAGTTTTGGCTCCTGAAATGTTAGTAGAAATATGAATCCCTCTAGTATCAAACTCATATAAAATTTTCAATAGTTTTAGAAGTAAAACCTATGAGCATGCTTACTGAAAAGTCTAGTCTATTATTGTGAAGGTGAGAAAAACATTTTATTCACCCATGCTCACACACTCTGTAGATTTGTTTTTATATTTAGACTCACTTCTTAAAGTACAGCTGTTTACGAAGGTTTAAGGTGAAACTCCATTTCTGCTCCACTTCCTTCCCCCCGCCTCAGAAAATGGATTTTTCAAAACAAACATTTTTTTAAGACGATTTACTTCAGGAAAGATTGCATTTCCCCTCAGTTACATGAGACCAGTTCTGCAGCTGTCCTCAGGGATATGACAACCTAACGATTATTCTTAAACGTATATGATTCTCACTACTGCCCTATGCTCTGGATACATTTCTCTTGTTTCTCCCCTTCTTCATTCCTTGGAAAAATCTTGGCTTTATTATGATATGAATTGACACAGTTCTTCAATTTCTAAAATGAAACATTTTGAATCCATTTTGATTTTACAGATTAAATCCTGAACTCCCAAGGTCAGCCTGAATTTTGCTATACTTTTAAAATACATCCTACAGCTCAGTAACCTAATGGCAGACATATAATTTGTGGTCCAGTTCCATTTAAGGCGTTAAGCTTGTGCTCCAGCCTCATTCCACTTAAATGATCCTTGTCATGAATACTCCGCCAGTTTTGACTATCTGAGAAAAAAGGAGAGGCATAATTTACTGTTAAAAGGCAAAATATTTTGACCATTAGAGACACACCTGGCAAGTGGATTTTGACCCCAGCCAGTCCCCAAGGGAGGGCAGTGTCCTCTTTGACTCCTTGCATAGGAGCCCAGTATCTGCACTCCCGAGGATCTCACCTCCGGCAGGAGGACGTGCAGGGGAAGAGAGTCCTCTTAGATGGTGGTTTTCAATACATTGAGGGTTTAAACATCAAATCCAACACTTCATACCCCAGCCTGCAAATCCCTGACAGTCAGGTCACAGAACCATGGCTTGGTATGGTCCTGGTTAGACTCTTTACCAAGCTTTTAGTTTTTGATGTAGCTCTAATAGTATGTGAGATTCCCAGAGAAAGAGAGTGGAAAACCCTATCCTGCATTAGGGCCTGAAGGACTTAACTAAAACCAGTCTGAAATTAGCCTGAGCCTGTGAGGTGTTTTAGCATTGCGGAACACAGTTCTCCGGCTAGAATAGAATGGAAGGGAACATTTTCAAAGCGGATCCAGCCAAAAAGGTGACGATCACTTGGGTACGGACATATTTAGCTATTTCCAGCTCAGGAAAGCACCTGTGTGTGTGATTACACAATACCAGGTGCTTGAGCGTTGCCCTAAATAGGGACGACGCTGCAGATCTAAGGTCTCTGGGCAACCAGGCTCCGACACAATGCTTAGCTCAGTGTTTATGAACAAAAAAGCAATCAGATATGACAAAGAGTAACAAATTATGTTTATCATGGAAAAGGAGAGAAATTCACCTTTTTTTCAAACCATACGTCAGTTTTACCGGGTGCTCAGCACAAGTGAGAATTACACTGGAGGGCAGAAGCCTGGTGCTGCTGGATCAACAAAGCCCCTCTAAGTTTGATAGCTGAATAATTAAGAAAGACAGTGCTTCTGTCAGCCCTCTCTTAACCATGAATTGCTTCAGTGCTATATTTACAGCTGTTACATAATCTTAAAGTTTGCTTATGATATAATGAAGAAAAACAGCAGGTTGCCAGCTTTAATAATATTTCATGTGTGTGTTAAAATGAGTTATCCATCCCTATTCATTTATGTTGTTACAATCTTGGGACTTAGGCAATCTTCATTTTGGTTTGTTTACAGTATTATAATAAATTTTGCTGCAGTATGGAGCTAAATTATTTTTTAAATAATGATGCAGATTGGATTATTACTCAAAAGTAGAATCAAAAATCAACAGATGTAACAGATATATTTAAACTAATTACCAACACATCACAGCAGAAACAGGCACAGGCGGGTGGATTCTTTTTCCTGTACCAACCATCTGATCCATGCCTGTGATCATTAATTTAGCACATGCTGAATTGTATTTTCAGATGCATCTCAAAAAAAATGAACATGTTCTTCAGTTTTCAGATTCCAATCATTCTGTTGTGGACACCCTTCATTTAAAGGCTGTCTGACCTTGACAGCCAGCAGCATTATTTATCTATGAAACGTCTAATGGCCCAGTTCTACAGATGTTGAAATTATTACACGACGGTTGCCTCTGGGCAGCAATCACTGAATATCCAGAGTGAAATTTATCAGCTGCCACAAATTGAACTCAAACTAAAGTTTTATAGTAAGAGGTAGGTGTGGGGGCAAAGAAGGGAGGGAGAGTCAGAGCACGCCCTTGCCGATGAGTTTGGTGAGCAGTAGCTTATGAGTTGTCTTTAAATCTCCTACCAGCTGGACTTAAAGCAAGTCCCCTGTAAAATTATAACAAATGCAGGTTGAACTGGGACTTGCACAGCTAAAAGCTGTGCTAGAGCTTCAGTTTAAAACGTGTGATTCTGAAGAACTAGACAATGACAACTCCTGAACAGCGTGAAACAGAACGAGTAAAATATGAACAAATGTACTTCCATGAGCTGTCCCCTTCACATTAGCAAGGTGGCTCTCATGAGTCAAGTTACTTGCATTAATAAGATGCTGCAGTTTGCACCTTTTGTTAAAACGGAAAACTGCCTCTCTTTCACGTGCAGAAATTGCATATTTTTACAGTTATTCAGGGTCCTTGCAGAGGAGGTTTCTGAGTCATGCAGCTTTTTATTTCATTAGCAACAATATTACCACAATGAGTGATATTAAACCTACATGAAGCACAGCACAAATATTTGAAACATTAGCATTGGCAGGAAAGATAGCAAACTGTTGCTGCCTAGTGCCTGTTCTAGAGCCTGAAAAAGTCGACTGGGTGGCTGTTGCTGAGGGAGATGCTGACATTTATATAGAGGGAGGTTAGTAGTTAGTGTTGGGCAGGAAAGATGGACCTTTCTGGCAATAGTAGATGCTATCCTGTCTCTAAAGCTTCTCTGAGGCTCTAAACTTGGATCTGTAATGAAACCCAGCTCTTTGTTTTCTTTCTTTCTTTAGCCACCACTCAGCCTCTGAGATGGTGGCAAAAGAATGGGACAAAATTTGGTATCATGGAGACCAGTGAGATTTTCTAAGGGTTCCTAATGCACCTGTAGTCAATGGCATTATTGATAGCTGAAAGGCAAAGTAAAATCCATATTAACCCAAACACATATGATTGATCTGTGTCTGTCTGGTTTCTAATATCTATATGACTGTAGACCCCAGCAACTTAGACTTTAACAAATTGATCTTCATAAGGAAGGAAGGAAAGAAGAAATAATTATTCCTGCTTTATATATGGAAAATGGAGATATATAAAGATGACATTGGAAATCTCCAAAAAAGCAGGGAATAAGCAGCAGATTACAAGAGGTTCAGGCTGTTGTACAGAGCTGGGGAGATCTTTACATTGGGACTGTCTTATTGCCTGGCAGAAATGTGGCTTCTCCTCTTCCCATCTGACTACTACCCAAAGAGGCATCTGCCTCAATAGACAGAACCGTGCACTCCAGCTTGGGTAGGCACTCTGGAAGGTGTTGTAAATGAGAAGGATCTGTGTGTTTGTCAGCAAAGTTGGGAATTATTCCTCCGTCAAACAGCACCACAGTACAAAACTTCTTAAGATCACCCTTTACCTACCTCAGCTCTTCCCTTGGTGGCCTTTGTGAGGCCATCTCATGACCTCACCCTTACAAAAGCAGAAACCTACAGTTTCCCCAAACCCTCAGCTTTCCTTAGCTGGAGGGAGCAGCCATTTCCATAGCTCTTCTTCATCTCAGGTCTCCTGGTGCCTTCTCTCCATCAAACTCCCTCACTGCTAGAGGTGAGCTTAGCAGAAGAGGCAGAAGAAGGAAGGGGACTGTGTGAGGGGCACCATGTGTACCTCCACCTGGCACACAATGTGATCATTTCTGATAGACCCTGCTTATAGCCAGGGTGGGCAGCCAGGCAGCAGTGGTGAGGAGAAACTCTCAGTGTGGCCATTCCTGCCTCTGAGAAAGGGGGTGATTGCTCCTGCTGGCTGCTCTTCAGGAACACTCACTGTCACGGATTCCCCTGCCTCAGACTGGCACGTAGGGCTTGGTCTGTGCCCTGCAGGTCCACAGCCCACGTGCATCGGGTACAAAAGGGTGAGGGCTGCAGGAGTGGGTTATTGCAGACCATCCACAGAGCTCTTCCTTCCCCTCAGCCTGAGACCAGCACAGCACAGGAGTTATCATCTCATTCAGCCCCTGCATTCACAGGCTCTGCTCATCCTCTGCCCCTATTAATAAAGACCAGTTTGAGAATAGCAGGCAGGGAGGTGGGTGGTAGCAAGGGGGAAGATTAAGAAATAGCAAGCTGAGGTTGTAAGAACAGTAAGAGAGGCAAGTGTGAGGTCTTTGATATTTTAAAGTACAGTTTACGAGGAACCTACAAAATCATAGTTTCCCAGGCAAATGCAACACACCATAATCTTGTACAAATACTCTAGCCCTTCTGCAACCCAGAGATAATTTAGAAGGAAGGTATATTAAGTATCCCAGCATTGCTTTTTTAACAGCTGTGAAAGCCTCTTTTCATGTCTTCAAAGAAGAGCTTTTTAAATGGGAAAACTGAATAAGCTGCCTTTTGTTTTCAGGCGAGCTCTACAGCGGAGAGGCTGTTGAGGATCAAGCTGTGAGGCAAACAAACACCACCTCCACACAGCTAGGCTACAAACATGCTAATACGTTAGTATATCCATCTTCAAAATTCTGATACCTGGTAGGATAAAGGCTATCATTCCCTCTCCTGTAGACTGCTAGGATGTGACAGCTAAGAACTGTTAAGTTTTTCAGTGCCAGAGTCCACAACTTTCCACTAACAGTCCTAAACATAAAAACCCATTCCCTTCCCTTCCTTGCATGCCACGCAGACTGACTGTTGGCCAGGTCTCATCCCACTGCACGGTGGACTTTAGCTCTAGGCACCAAGAACTTGCCTCAGTTTTCAGAGAAATTGTAACAGGAGAAGGAAATGAATAACAAGCAGTAGTGGGAAGGTCTGGGGTTAACGAGAGTAATGGGAAGCATTAACATGAATTGACTGTGCTCTTAATTCCCAGTCAACAGGATCGGTGGCAATGCATCAGCAGTTCAGCTGGTTTCTCATGGCAGCTGCTGCTTTAAGCCAAAGTGGGTTTTGAGGTGAGGCTGAGGTGCAAACAGGTTGACAGGCTTAAAACTTTTAAAATTATATTTACCCCACACAAGAAAGATGGCAGAAAGGAGCTTGGGGCAGGGAGAAGGATTTAAATCAACAATACAGCCACCTAAAAAGCAAAGGAAGGAGCTAACCTAGCTGCTAACTGATAAGAGGGACAGGTAGGGCAGAAGTAACTGGAGACCTGTGAAGATTAGGAGAATAAACTGGGATTTGTTCTAGGGAAGGAAGATGTGAGAAGAATTGGCAGACCCAGAGTAGCAAAGCAAGATGGTAATTGCAGCAGTAATTATACTTAAGGCAATACTGGAGATATCACAGGATCTGAACAAAAAGTAGCAGGTCCACAGCCATGCACAGCTCCCCGCTTGCTGTTCCCACTCACACAGTTCTTCACATTGCTGCCAGCAGTGCTGCAACCAGAGCTGACAATGTCCTGCTCGTGCACTTAGACCCAGTACAGTGTTTGCACTAACTGCATCTGATGCTAAAAGCCCATTCTGAAGAAAGTAAACGATCTCAAAATGCCAAGACAGAACTGAGTCTCTGGGTCTACTCATCTCTTCTTCCTGCACTTTGCGTTTGACACAAGGCTGTGTTTTTAGAAGCAGGCTGCAGACAGCTTCCGACCAGATTCTGCTAAGGTAAGTGCTGTGTCTAAAGTAAGAGTAAATCATTTAATAAAGCTTCTTTCCAGAACTTGCATAAAGAAGGCTCAATGGCATTGTTAGTTTGGCACTTAAGGGACTTTTTCTCCACACTCCCCCCGCAGCCTTTTATCTTAACTGTCTCTGATACCCTCATTTATTATTAGAGAATTAAATTCTGACTTCATTGGGGCTTTGGGGTTGGATTTTTTGGTTGGTTGGGGTTTTTTTGGTTTTTTGTTTTGTTTTTTTTTTTCCTCCTAGTGAGGACAGAGAGCAGTATGTTCTGTATAAAAGAAAGGAAAACAGATGCTCTTCTTAACTATACAGGAGAAAGGAGAACCTCCCCCTGCAGCACTCCCTTGCTAAGGGAGTAGATAGCTGATGCTGGGAGGTAATACTGCTGATTCATTTTCAGGGTTGTTTTACTGGTGTAGGAGTTATATAAGAATGAATAAACTAAAAAATGCTTGTTTTGCTGTTTACTTTTGGAAACTTTGCACATCGTGCTGGTTTTTTGGCTTACGTGGACTGCGATTCTATCATCTTCTCCCCATTTTAGAAAGTAAACTCTTTAAAGGTGCTCTATGTAATGTGTTAAGTAACACTTTGTTTCAGGCAGGTGTCTTTGAGTCCATCTACTTGCTGCTGGGTTTACTGAGAAAAGACTAATAGCCCCTTTCAGACCTCAAAACCATATAATTTCAGCAGTGTAACTTAATGGCTTATTAGGAGGAAACTGTATAGTTGTTCTGGGAATGAGTAAAGGTCCCTCAGCCCATCAAGGTTTGTCCAGCCCTCGTACTCCACTTCCCCTAGGGCAGCCTCTAATCTCTTTTCAATGATCCCAATATTTTTTGCCTCAACCACCTTGCTTTGGAAAATGTGCACATTTATGGGTCTGTTTACCACCCTCAGACTGGAGCTTGTTTTTATTTGTTTTATTTGCCTTTCTCTTAGAAAGAAAATCCCAGGGTAAAACTCTCGCTACAAAGCACACCCTGAGCTCTGAGGGTGACCTTTGTCTTTCCTTTTACTGGCAGTTTTTTTAACTCATGCAGAGTCATCAGATACCTCTCTTGCCTCCATTTTTTCAGTAAAAAAAAAAAAGGGAAACAAGTTACATGTTTCTTCTTTTTTCTTTCTCTTATATCGCTATATGATATCCTCATGTATTGGAGATCTTATGGCACCGAGACCTAAGCCAGTACCCAAGGTCAGAACTGGGTGTTGAACATGTGCCACGACAGGGTAGATTTAAAAAAAAAAAAAACACTAGTATTGAGCTCTGAAGGAGTAAAATGCATTTTTTTTCTGGGATTTGCTATTGCCTGAAATAAGTCATTTTACACTGAACATTTCTGGTTAGACACTCTTTTCTTCTTTACCAGCTGGCTTCTTTTAGGGGGCAGATTTTCCTAGAAACACTTTAATTAAGAAACAAACAGAAACCAAAGTCTCATTTTCTTGAACACAGCAGGTCCACAGCACGTAGTCTGATAAAACCCAAACCTCTTACAAGACATGGGAGCCCTGTCAGTCTCTTGTCTCCCAGAGGCTTTAATGAGGTCTCCAATTTTCTCTTGCACCAAAACACATCCCATCTCATCTCCTTCAGGCCAAACAACTTTACTGGGGTCCAAGTCTTTTCAGATTAAAAATCTCACCTGAGAAGCTTCCTTCAGTTTAAAAACTGTTAAAAGCTGCTTCTCCCATGACAGAGCATAATCCACAGTTAAGCGGCGAACAGACTGTATGGGGCAAACAAAAAAACCCTGATCATGTTTAGGATCAGGAATCTCCAGTTATATCAGAAGTGTGGTTTGTTTTTTTGTTTATTTGTTTGGGTTTTTTTTATACTGGTAGAAAACCAGAATGAAAGAAGCAGTGAAAAGAAAGATTTTTAGGATGCCGTATAACTGTTACTGAGAAAATTATCCTTATTTAATAGAACCATTCAATGATGGAGTCATACTGTTTACCTTATCTTGACCTACGCGTAAGTGCTTTTAGCATGATTGCAAAAGAAAAAAAAAAGTTAGTTTCACATTCCTTGAATGTCTTTCTCCTGTGTCCAAGGGAAGTACGGAGGCAATTTCTCAAGCTGGAAGCATCCAAAGCATTTTAACCAGGAGCTGGGAAGGAGGAGGGCTTAGCTCCATAGCAATGTGTCCTCTCCATAATGCGGTGCAGAGCGTGTGCCCCAGGTGATGTCAATGGCAAAGGCTACAACTTCCTTACACGCTTCTGTCAACCCATTCTTTTTACAGTTTCATAGGTTAGAACAAATGAAACTTCACTTAGAAACTTAATGCAGCCCGTGTGCATCACAGAAAGCCACTGCCAGATACTTACATTCAGGTACAACATACCTGGCTGCCATGTTTAGCATAAATTCAGACCTTTTCCTGCTGTGACGTTCTCACTCTGCGATGCAGAACAGTTGTGCACAGACCTGCTGACCAAGCTGTTCAAATACAACAAGCTTCTCACTGTTTTTTCCTGTACCCATTTATAAGGTTGGTTTATAGGCTCTCACTTCTGCTGGTGTCCGTTCATGAATCAGTCTGTGAACACTGCTGTTTTGTCCTGTGTCCATTCACACTCTTAGCCCTCGAGCTGCGGTAATTAGGAATGGTGCTTTGTAGAGCATTGCTGTTTTCACCTTTAGCTTTGGGAGTACTTGGAGGGAAGCTAATGGATTAAAACTGGCTATACAAAACTAGCATTATTTGTACAAACAGCTGTTTATACAAAAATGAGAACAGCAGAAATGTTTTCATTAGAAAAAGAAAAAGGTGGCAAATCATATTTTCCAAATTTTGACTACATTTGCGCTGGATGTATCTCCATGTAAAAGCATTGGACTTACATCAAGTGAGTTTAATTGTGCCTTTACCATGGCCCACTATGTTTCTCTTTTGTCCTTTCTTGATTATTCCCTTGTTCAACATGATTGCTAGTTTTCAATATGCAGCACCCCCATTGAGCTATTTGCATTCATTAACCTTTCAACCTGCATTTTGGATTTTGGTTTGACTTTTCAGCTTTGGTTTTACTCTTTCTTTTCTCTTTTCTCTGCTATATTCCTTCCCTCACCCCCACCCTTCTTCCTGAAGTAAAGAGTCAGAGACACACTTTGGCTAAAAGAAGCACAAGTCTTAAAAAGTAGTTCTCTGTGCAAATGAGCCCTCCAGATAAACCTACTGCTGGTTTTTAGTTCATTTATTTCTTGGATGTTGTCAGGCAATTCTTTGCACTGTTGCACCTTCCCTCAGAGCTTCCCCTTACAATGCTCCCATATTTTTCTTTTCTCACTGATCCCACATTTGACTACCGACTGCAGAATAGCCTGATTTTTATACCACTGCAGGGTTCTTCAGACCAATACGAAGTGATGCCTCTAATTGTAGCTTGGACCTAATCTTTCAGTCTTGTTTCCTCCTCCAATAGTTGCTATCAGCCTTACCTGTTCACTTCAAGAAAGTTCTTGCTGTCTAGTCAAATGGCTCACATCAGTCATAGCTGCAGGGACGTAATTGTCCTTGCCATCCTGTTTGACTTTGAATGCTTCATTAGCAATGGGGAAAATCCACTAAGATTGCATTTGGACTTCATGCAGATACTTAATGATATCCATGATCCTGATCGCCCCAGTCGTACCCCTCTTCCCATTCACACATTCAGATTGTTTTCCTTCTGAAGTGTTTCTCACTTCTTAGGTTCAGGTGAAGTCTCAGTCATCTTTGTTGTAGCTGCTCTTCTGACGAAGGACTTGATGCAAATCTCAGCTCAGCAGAGGGGTCCTGACTCACGCATTTAGGATAAATCTATCTCAGAGCTGATAACAGGTTACACATGAAGCAGCTACGCTAGTTCTGGCAGCTGAGCTAGTTCAGGGTACCTCTCCCCTAAAAGGCAGTGTGCTATGAGGAAGTGCCATGGGCTAACCCCAGGTGAGTAACTCCATTGAGCAAATCACCTCAGTCCTCTAAAAAATGTCCCCAAATGTCTGAGGTTTCTCCTACTGTTTTGTATTGTTTTCCTGTGTCCCCTGATGTACAAGGTCAAGGTGCTGAGACTGAATATTGATGCCTGTGATGACTTCTCTCTGGGTTGTTCCTTACAGATGGGAAAGAGGAGGGTTTGTGTGGGCAAGAAAGGAGAAGAAGATTGGTCATGAAAGGATATCTGTTAAAATCTAGTTGTCACTTTGAAAAAAAAAACACAAACAACAAAAACCGACAAAGAACCTTTGGAAACCTGAAGGAGGAGATGTGAAGATCAAGCAGTTATTGACTAATTGCAAGTTTTCAATCTGTAGGAATGCATTCATACTCCATTTGTCATTTCTGCACTGGAATTTCCCTCTGGCTGATCCTGTCTGGCCTACAGTGGTTTAGCTCCATTGCAGAAGCTCTTTCTTGATCCTCCTGAGCTCACATTTCACTTTTTCTTCCTTTCTAACAAATCACGTCTCTTCCAGAAAAAAAGATGATCTTTTTCCTGCTGTCCTGTAACAATCCTCTTATCACCTCCTGTGTGCCCTTTGCTGTAGAATTCTGCACTTGCTGTAATGCATTATGTTATTCACAAGTCAATGGTAGATATTTGCACATGGCAACTTGGCACTTACTACTCTGAGCAAGATGCTACCCTTGGAGTAAAATTCCAAGCCAGAGCAAGTGTTATGAGATATATGTTAAGCAGGGATAGAAAAAATGGTTATTCTGGGTTATGTTTTCATAAAAAAGACCTTTTCAAATTGTCTTCAGTGGTGGTAACATGAGAGGGTATGACCCTAGCTCCAGTACATCTGAATTACTGGATTAATTCCTGTTGCATGCAGGATCACAGCAAAACTGAAACCTTTTTGGCGTACAGTAACAGGTAGTTTCCTTATCTGGAAAATCACCTCTCCAGAAAATGGCATGGCACAGGAAACCTGTGTCAGAACTGAGCAGCGTCCCTGTTGTTTCCTTTTAGCAATGAAGAACACGGAAATGAGGATGTGAAGGTTCAAACGAGCCTCAGAAGTGCAAAATTTCTCACCCAAGAAGGAGGAAACCAATTTAAGATAATGAGACTGGAATAAATAGCTTTTTTTTTCTTTTTTTCCCCTCTTTTTTTCTTTTTAATTTTGCAAATGAAGAAACTTATTTTTAAACAGGTGTTTAAATTCTCACCTAATCACACAGAGCTGGCACTTTAGAAAGAATGATTTAAGTAGCAGGAGGCTGACGATAGGACTCTGGGTGTCATCACCACGATGTGGTCAGGCCATTGTGGTGCCCAGGGCCAGGACCAGAATTACAGGAACAGAGTAGCCCTGTCGCTACTGTTTGAACATGGAGCCGTTCTGCCTCTTTGCTTCTTGGTTTTCTCTTACTCTGGAGAAGATGGCACCTACTGCCTGGCTTTCCGCAGTTCCCAAAGCATGCTCTGGGCCTCCTGAGCTCTGCTCACCTTGAGAATATTTACTGTCTAGTGAGAGAAGAAGTTGTAGGGAGATAGATACAAAACTCTGGATAACTAAGTATAGAGAAGGAAATAATTCATATTTCAGACTTCTGTTATAGCTTGCTCAGAACAGGAACTGTGGCCTGTTATCCACAGCCCTGAGCACAGGATATTAGAGATGAGCTACTTTTGGACGTTTTTGCAGCTGAGTTGGGTCAAATGAGCAAACTCCCCCTCCTGAGTTACTTTGGATGAGGGTTTTTTGGGGTTTGGGTGTTGGGTTTTTTTTAAGAGAGACAGAAGCATGCTCTTTTTACAGTAAAAGAAAGTTTGCCTTTCTGCCTGAGGGTGTCAGCAGATATTTGGAATTCTCCTGGAAAAAAAAGAGGCGGTGAGTCTGTCTTAAAAACAATCTGCACTTTCTGCAGTCTTCTGAAGGAAAGAATATTTCTGCACAGCAAGTGTTTATCAGCTTCTTTAAAATATTTGGCTGGGAGACCTGAAGTAACATAAGGTTTCCTGAAGGCTTGTACCACCTTGACCCACATTTTCTGACTACCCGTGGTCCCCACTTGACTTAAAATCCTTGCACACTAACTGTACTGATAGCTTGCACGTGGTTTTTGCCATCAGTGGTAGTCTCCAGCAGTCCAGGCTGTATTTGAAATTTAAACTTTATGGATTATCTGTCTTCGGATGCCTTTGGCCTTGGAAAGCTTCTTTCCTGAAAGATGATGTGATGGCAGTGGCCAGATGGATCAGGGGCTGAGCTTTTCAGGCTCACTGAGCTTGCACCAGGAATTTGGAATATATCCTTCTGTTCTTACCATCTTTTCTTGATGAGAACTGCTCCTGGTCACAGCTGGTGTATGGCTGTTACTTCATGATCAGTATGTAGCACTTATGAACTCTGTGACTACTATGGGACTTCTGACTCAGTTGTTAAAGTAAAAAGGCCAGCACGTACCCTTGTTTCCCATGTGGTGTGAATGACAACTGTGATTTCAAGACTGATACTCCCACATCAAAGTACAACTGAGAGCAAAGACTTTAGTTTCCAGAGGAGGTAGTAGTCCCAACAAGTTTAGGTAGTCAGGTAGCTCCTCTTGTAATTGGGCAGGGAACTACACAACCTGCTTGACAGTACATTTTAGCGTATGGATTACTCATCCTGAGGCTCCGTTAAGGCTTTGCCATGAGTCTTGCACAAAGGCAGCCATATCTCAGTGGGGATCTGCTGGACGCGCTCCCTTACTCAGGAAGAAATACCTTACACTGGAGGTGGTGTTGCTCAAACAACCGCTCGGACCTCCCCATCCCGCCAGTAGGTAGCACTGACAAAATAGAGCAGAAGGGTATGAGCCACCGTCACTCACGGGGCCGCTGCTATAAACAGGGAGTCTTGCCTTTCTCCCAAGCCTGTATTGCAGCACTTGGTGTTGATCCTCACCTCTCGGCTTTGCGTGAGAGTGAGCGAGCTGCCACTTTCCCCAAGCGAATGGATTATGAGCGCAATCATCCTCTTTGGTCCACTCATTCCTACCTGCACGCACTGGCAGAAAGAAAAACACTGACGTTAACTGATACATATGTCCACATTGTTTTCCCCACATTTATTTCATATCCTGAGTAGGATGTTACTATTTAGATTTTTGTTGAGGAGGCTTGCTGTGTGGCTTACAGTATTTAGTAATGAACAGTTAGATACACATGGCAATTTCTCCCTTGCACTTATTTTTCTTTTAGTGGTCCATTGTTAGGTTTCAAATCTGTGTTGATTCTTTCAAGACATCACCCAAACAACTGAAAACTTTATCTGCATTCTGAAGCCATTTCAGTTAGATGTGCCTTGAAAACTTAGAAAGAAGCATTGACAAAATGTCTAATTTCACTCCAATTTCTGTAGAAAATCTGAAATACCTTGTGTGCATATACTCTGATTCATGGCACTTAACACTGAGAAATTGAGCTTCCTGAATCTCATAATAGATTTTTTGCCACTGTTGTGCTTTCATTTATTTTGTAATGGCAGTAACTGACCCATTTTTATATGAGTGTAATTTATATCATTTTAATCTGAAATTTTCTATATTCCCAACTGTACTTAATATCCTTCTTCTAAGCTAATATGCTTATTTCTTCTCCCTCAAAGCATTCCATTCTTCCCCAGAAATGTGGTATTTGACTACATACAGAAATAATTTCCACTTACATCAAGGTTCAGATTGATTTGTTGTGTTAAAGTCACAGTGTCCAATATTGTATATTTATTCTACAGATGGCTATCTTCAATTCATGTAAAATTTTTCATAAGATGCTCTTTCTCATCTTCTTTCCAGTCAAATGCATAAGGAAAATGGAAATAGTGCATCAGGTATACGGTCATAGTTTATTTTTCATGTTCAATTACTGGGATTGGTTCCCAGAATGTAGCTCGGCTGCTTCCAGAAATAGTTCTTTAAAATCAGACTGAAGCCCCAAATCCCAAAGTGAAATCTGAGAGATGCTAAATGAAATGAGACCAAAAAGAGGATTTCACACACCTCTGTGAATCTATCCCATCGCATTTCAGACAGCTATCACTGATATTTTCCCCTATGTTTTCACATCTTATTTATATTCAATATATATAGTTTTTGCTCTTTGCTAGACATTTTAGTTCACTGTGAAGAAATTCAGGTGGATATTAAAGAGAATTTCCTCTCTCCTTCCTCCCTGAAAAACATTCCTTTGGGGGTAGCAGGGTAATTTTCTATTCTGAACCTATATTGAGCTGTTGAGCTCCTCTCTAAACAATTGTAAACAGAGTCACATATTTAAAATGTGAAGCCCCTCAGACAGAAAATCCTACACCTTATTGTTTTTATGTGTACTGCAGCTGCTGCGCTGTAACATAGCACATCATGGTGCCGGTCTGGGCTTTCTGTTGGTGTGCACTCTAGACATAGAAAGGCGGGAAGAGCAAAATTATTAAAAAACCCTAGCCAGCAGTTGCTGGGTGGGGTTGGTGCTCTTGGTCACCTTTAGCCACTTGTGCCTCCTGCTGCCCAGTCATTCCCAGTCTTTCCCAGTCAGCTGTGCTCCTTGAAAGAAGTGCATGTGGGCAATACCAGTATGGAGGTACAGCTGTACCAGTAAAATGGAGGGACACCAAAGGGCAAGGAGATCTTTTGGAGTGTGCCAGCAGAGCAATGAAGGCATGACCTTGTACAAAATGGAATGCCTTACTGTGTTAAAAAACACTTTAGGTGAATCATTATCAGCTTTAAAGGTTGGGAGCATCCTTATTGTAATTCCTGTATCTGTGAATATAGCATTGCTTTAACAATGAACATATATTTGATATTCATCAGGTGCTGCAACTTTCCATAACAACAAGCACGCAAAGCTGACAGGCTTGTCACAGCAGGTGAAATCATTTGCCTGCTTAGTTTGTAGGGACAGAACAGGGGCTTGTGTTTGTCCATTACTATCGGGGCATCTAATGTACAGCAATTCTATCAGAGGAACTTGGAGGCAGGAGAGAAAGTCAGCATGTGAAGCATGAAACATAAATAGCAGGATGTGCAATAAATGTTCCTCGGTGTTGCTAAGCAATATGCCAGGCGTGGGCAAGAGCGATGCCATCCTGGGAGCGCTCCGAGTTGCCAGCCCTTAATGGAATATTCTTCTGCCCAAGGTGTCCAAAAGGTGAAATGCATTTGAGAACTAGGGGAAGTGCAGTGGAGAGTGCATTAGGAAACTACTGAGGAGAAATAACAGCTTTTAAAATGCACATCCATTAATAAAACATGTGACGTAAGCTTGAAAGGCCCTGGTGGAGTCATTTCCAAAGGCACCAGTGAAATTTATTGGCTCGTTTCTTAGCTTAGAAATGTCTCCATGTCTTCTGCCCTTCAGACAATTTCCTATTTAATTCCAAAACATGGCACAGAAACCACTGCATCGGTGGCCTGGGCCTTGAAAACATGGAGCAAGATCCCCCAATGCTCTGAAATCCTACAAGAAGCTGTGGGCAGGAGAAACTCCATGTTCTTGACACAGCTTTTTCAGCATTTATGTGGTATCTTCTGGATGAAGATCTGGTATAAAAAATGAAACACCCTGCTAGCCATGGGAATAGAGGGAATTTGGAGGAGCATGCTCTGACAAAAAAGCACCTGTATGAAGGGTATTTATCAGGAAACTTCTCAAAGTGAATGTGAAAAAGGCTGTTCATTATTTTCCATGGCCAGTTTGAACTGTATCATCTCTTCTACTGATGGATTTTAAAAATGTGGAGGCAACTTGTATTTCTGGTCTCTTCAGCCCAGATTGATGTCCTGGCCACATCCCAGCTGCATGTAAGGACAGAGTAGGACTGTCCCTTCCCTTGCTTCCCTCAGTGCTGTGGTGGGTTAGCCCTGGATAACAGCCAAACACCCACCCAGCTGCTCGCTCCCAATTCAAATTAACGAGAGAAATTAGGATAAAAAAGTTCATGGATCAAGATGAAGACAGGGAGATCACTTGCCAATTACCATTGCAGGCAAAACAGACTCAACTTGAGGAAAATTAATTTATTGCCAATTAAAAAAATAAATACTGATTTGGGTAGTGGGAAACAAAAAGACAAACATTAAAACACCACCTTTCTTCCCCCTTTTCCCTGCCCAACTTCACCCCTTCACCCCTGACTCTTCTCCCCCTGAGGGGCGCAAGGGGTGGTGTGGTGGGTTGACCCTGGCTGGATGCCAGGTGCCCACCACAGCTGCTCTATCACTCCCCTCCTCAGCTGGACAGGGGAGAGAAAATAAAACGAAAGGCTTGTGGGTCAAGATAAGGACAGGGAGATCACTCAGCAATTACCGTCACGGGCAAAACAGACTTGACTTGGGGAAAAAATTAATTTAATTTATTACTAGTCAAATCAGAGCAGGATAATGAGAAATAAAACCAAATCTTAAAAACACCTTCCCCCCACCCCTCCCTTCTTCCCAGGCTTAACTTGACTCCCGAATTCTCTACCTCCTCCCTGACAGTGGCGCAGGGGGACAGGGAATGGGGGTTTGGGTCAGTTCATCACACGTTGTCTTCTGCCACTCCTTCCTCCTTGGGTGGCAAACTCCTCACACTCTTCCCCTGCTCCAGCGTGGGGTCCCTCCCACGGGAGACAGTCCTCCATGAACTTCTCCAACGTGAGTCCTTCCCATGGGCTACAGTTCTTCACAAACTGCTCCAGCATGGGTCCCTTCCATGGGGCACAGTCCTTCAGGAACAGACTGCTCCAGCGTGGGTCCCCCGCAGGGTCACAAGTCCTGCCAGCAAACCTGCTCCAGCCTGGGCTCCTCTCTCCACGGGTCCACAGGTCCTGCCAGGAGCCTGCTCCAGCGTGGGCTTCCCACGGGGTCACAGCGTCCTTCAGGCATCCACCTGCTCCAGCACGGGCCCTGCCCCGGGCTGCAGTCCTTCAGGGACAACCTGCTCCCGCCTGGGCTCTCCACGGCCGCAGCTCCTGCAGGAAAGATCCCCCTGCTGCGGCGTGGGGCCCTCCCCGGGCTGCAGGGTGGGTCTCTGCTCCAGCGGGCTCTCTCCAGGGCTGCAGGGGATCCCTGCTCCGGGCCTGCAGCACCTCCTGCCCTCCTCCTCCTCCTCCTCCTCTGCCCTCGGGCTCCCTCTGCTGCTGCTCCCTCCTTGCCTTCCTCCTCCTCTGCCTGTGCCGCCTTTGGCCCTTGCTGAAACCTGGTTTCCCCCAGGCGCTCCCAGCTTGGCTGAGGGGCTGGGCTGTGTCCTGTGGCGGGGCTGTTGGAGCTGGCTGGGACCGGCTGGAACCGGCTGTGTCTGGCATGGGGCAGCCCCAGCCTCTCCTCACAGAGGGCGCCCTGCAGCCCCTGCTGCTGACACCTGGGCACAGACCCCCCACACGCATTCCCTGTTTCTGTGGGAAGTGAGTCTGGAAACCAAGGCTGAAGAAAGCCAGAGCACAAATTTGATGGTGTCCTTCAGCTGGACAGTTGGAGTCAGGACCCAGACCGCTGTGTGGAGCCCACCTCCGGGTCATCAGTGGCCTTTCCAGAGCTCAGTCAGGCGTTCTGAAGATATCTTGGTTACCCACAGCTAGTGAAGAGATAGAGCATGTACACATATGATCGTGGACCCTCATAGGGGCAATCCAGCTGCAGGACAAACCTCCTAAATGGAGCATTCCTGCAGTAATCTGCACCACTGCCTGGCACCGTAAAATGTGAAAAATCTGCACATATTCTCATGGGCTTGGCCTGACTTTCGAAGGTCCTTTTGAAAGCGCACTAGGAATTAGGTGCCTGGGTGCCCACCTGAGCCCACAGTTCTTGCTGAAGAAGATGAGCAGCAAGCTCCTCTTTTCTGTGAAATAGCTCAGAGTCCATGAAAGAATCACATACCTGCTTTTCTGCATAATCAGGAAATTCCCAATTGCTTCCTTCATCCTTGAATGAGAAACCGCTTTATCAGGAAGATTGAATTTGCAAAGGAATCTGACATTCAAGAGGTTAAATGGGCAGAAAGGGATTGTAGGATTTGCTTCTGGCCATCAGCAAAAGTTTATGTACAAACAGGTCATTCCTGTTAGCTTTTATCATCAAACTAACTGTACAGGAACAGAGTAACGTCAGTGACTTCCCCAGTCTCACTTGTTAGCATGTTTCCTCTATTGAAAGGGCTTTTCTTCCACAAAGAAAGGATATTTTCAGGAGGTTACAGATAGGTGGATGTCTGGGTACTAGATAAAACAGCAAATCCCAATCCCGAATGCTCCCCTAAGTACCAGTCTCTTACTTCAGTTATAATTTGACTTCAGCATGAGAATACTGATGCACATCAATTCAGTAGGACTGTGCACATTCAGATTTTTGTTTCCATTGTCAGTCTGACAGGTAAAAAAAAGTCTTGGGTATTTTAAGCTTGTGTGCTATACCAAAAATAATAATTAAAAAAAAAAGTATGCAATGAAAGGGAGGCTGGAATTCAGTCCTAGCTACCAGGAACTGTATACGCAGTTTACGTTAGTTACAGGTTTAAAAAAAAAAATGAAAAAAGAAAGAATTCCCCACATAAACACAGAGCAGGGCCCTAGGATTTCCTTTACTATAACAAAATTGTCTAAATGTTATCCTATTGACTAAAGCTTCTATCTGGGCTTTCTCTTTCTTGTTAATAAATCCTGCAGTCATCACTGGATGAGGAGGTGGTTTAATCAGGATGGTCAGATACTCTCCAGCAACAACCTATTCACCTGATGATAGTTTACTCACATATTCCCAGGGAACATAGGTTTGAATCCCCTGAGGTTGAGAAGAGGTCTTATTAATGCTTGGGTTTCCCATTTTCCCAGCTGAGTATGCTAAGCCCTGGGCGAGCTATGGGTCTATATGAGGCATTTCTCAGAAGAGCAGATGATAAAACTCAGGAGAGGAAACCAATCTCAGGGGATGCTCTTCTTGAGTAGACCAGGAGCTTGGATCCACAGAGGGGTGTCATGGCCCTGAGCACACCAAGGGGCTCAGCAACCTCTTCCCCTCTGCCCAGGGGTTTGGCTGCTGGTCCTCAAGGCCAGCTCTGAGATGATAAGCTTGGATCAGGCTGCAGTGGAAAGGGTCTCCCCACCCTCCTTCAGCAGCTCCAGCTCTGGATTTTGGATCCTGTTCTGAGGGACAAGTGCCTAAAATGAAAGTGTTACAGTATCTAGCCCAGAGGAATCTCAGGCAAGGTTTCTATATGACAACTGGCATGAAGTATCTGCTGATGAGAATTTCATGTCTTCTCGTTGATTTTAAGAACAATCAAATGAGATTCTTCAGTAAGACTGTGACTCTATTAGACTTACATTTGTTTCTCTGAAATACAGGATTTTTTCAGAAGTGGGAGTACTCAAAGAATTCTTGGGGAAACCTTAAGGGAATTTTTCATGAATTGGAAACTATGACCTAAAAGCTGTCTAGGCTGGATGGAGTTGCATAATATCCAAGGAAATGAATTTATGTCCACAGACTCCTACATATTTGTTTTCTTAAAAATAATAATAATAAAAAATATATATATCTCCTACCAGCTAAGTTTACTCGTATGCTTTTGGCCCTGTAGTAGAGATTTACCTCTTCTTCAAATACAAAATGGGACCACATGCTTTTCTTCTCCAGAGAGAACTGGAACTAGATCTGTGCCTCCACCAGGCTGGGAAAATATCTAAGGCTTGTGATGTCTCTTGACATTTGATCCTCCGTAAGGGATTCAGCAGAGTTCGGTTTCTTGTTTCTTGCCTTCTTTTGTGAGGGAGAAACCAGAGCACTATGAGGCTGGAAAGCATAATAAGGCATAGCTTATTTTCTGTTTGGGGTGTCCTCACCTTTTACTCCCTCTTACATTCAGGAGTCAGGACTCTGCAATACAAAGGTCAGACTAGGTCTATAATCTGGATACTAAGCATGGGTAAAGGACATAAACATAAGGTAAAAGACAGTTTTCTTCCCAGATCAGATTCAGCTCTTTGTAGTTATTTTTGTTACAGATGAGCACAAGGCATAGACTTTGCTGGCTTTTAATGTGCCAAGGTCATTTAGATGAGATCTTTTAAGTGTGGAATGGTTCATTGATCTCATATTTATTCTGGGTCTGTGGTTACCTCTGCGTGTCTTTCTATTTATGCTTTCTTATTATATAGTCTAAGAATACGGCAAAGCAGACTAGCTCTCCTGTGCTGGCACAAGCTGCCTTTTTCCAGTTCAGGCTGTCAAAAGCTATTCTATTCATTTGACTTGTTGCCGCAGTTGCCTCGATTTAGCTTCTAGTCTCTTCTTCATGTTGACCCATGTTCTTTGATCCATAGATGTTCATGTGATCCCTTTAGCAGGAGGTTAATTGGTTGTATTTTGTTCTTCTCAAAAGAAAAAAGAAAGGAAGGAGGGGAGTGAAGTTTCACAATGGTGACCAAATTTAGCTTAATTTTTAGATGGCTAAATTCCTATGATGTAGAACAAAATTTGGCTGCTGAGGTGTTGTCCTGGTTTCAGCTGGGATAGAGTTAATTTTCTTCTTAGTAGCTGGTACAGTGCTGTGTTTTGGATTTAGTGTGAGAATAATGTTGGTAGCAAGCTGATGGTTTAGTTGTTGCTAAGTAGCGCTTATCCTAAGTTAAGGATTTTTCAGTTTCCCATGCTCTGCCAGCAAGCAGGTGTGCAAGAAGCTGGGAGGGAGCAGAGCCGGGCAGCTGACCCGAACTAGCCAAAGGGATATTCCATACCATGGAACGTCATGCTCAGTATATAAACTGGGGGGAGCTGGCCGGGATGGGCAGATCGCTGCTGGGGCATCGGTCAGCGGGTGGTGAGCAATTGCATTGTGCATCACTTGTCTTTTCTTGGGTTTTATTTCTCTCTTTTTTTTTGTTATATTCCCTTTCGTTACAATTATTATCATTATTATATTTTTATTCTTCTTCTTCTTAGTATTATATTTTATTTTGCTGTAGTTATTAAACTGCTCTCATCTCAACCCACAAGTTTCACTTTTTTTCCGTGATCCTCCTCCCCATCCCACTGGGAGCAGGGAGGGGGGAGCGGCTGCGTGGTGCTGAGTTGCTGGCTGGGGTTAAACTGCGACAGGTGTGATCTCTCAAAGCTCCTGGTGTTAATACAAATGCAGAAGTTCTGCTCTGAATTCTAAGCAGGCACAGCCAATCCTGCTTCTCCGCACGAGCTTTATAGCAATTTTTTCCTTCTTCCCTACCTCCTACAGATGATTTATCACAGATATTAAACTATCCCCAGCCCCAACAAAATACTTCACTTTTCTGCTAAGAAGCAGATGCTTGCCAGCTCACATTTGTTATATAGTAATGACATTCTGGAGCGAACTGAAAATGGCATTCTGCAAAATTGAAGTTTTTTGCTTTCCATCCCTGTTTTCTCTTTCAGTAAGAATGATCGTGGAGAAGCTCCACTATGTTTTGCCATCCTGCTGTCCCATGAATGACAGCTGTGTTGGATTTATTCATCAAGGCAAGGAGAATGTAGTAATAAAAGTGCCAGTCAGCCTGTTTTCTCACTCAACAGACATATGGTAAAAGGTGGATTTTTAGGTCTTGAACATTGGTGTAAATCAGGACTTCTCTTGACTATTGAAACCCAGATGAGAATTAGGCCTTTGGAAAAATGGAACAGTGATTACAAAGTTGAATGTTGTGATAGTTCACTGATATCTGTCAGCTCTTGGCTTCACATCATTGTTCTGACCTGGGCAATGGCAGAAGTCACCTCCTGCTCCAAAAACTGAAGGGCCACCGTGCTGTCTGAAGGCTCTGGGCTCCTGGCTTGAAAAAACCTCAAACCACAGGTGCTGGGGGCTACAGCTATGTTTGTAAGTAATTTGGCACAATGGAAGTGGATCAATAAGTTGAAGTGATTTACGTTGAATCTTTACCATCTCCGTTACAAGTAGTTCAAAGAAATGTCTGTGAGTTTAAGTCTAGTTGCTTGGGCCAAACATCATCACTGCACATGTGGTGTGAAACTTTCTGAAGGGAAACCAACCCACAAAATTTTGGTTCCTTGGTTGTAGGCTCCTCTACAAACGACCCCGCTGCTTCCTGCGGATGGCAGGGGCTTGTCAGGGCAGGTCAGCATCCCTGTCACCATCAGTTATGGAGAAAAGATGTGTTCTAATTCCTCCTGTGGTTTACAAGTGACGCTCCAGTATCTGTTGCCCTCTCCATCTCCCCACTTGGAGTTTTGATAACATGCACTACAAGATGCTATATGGGAGTAACGGAAAACTGAATCCCGTGTCTGCAGCAACAGGACACACTCATTAATGAATGATTAATGAGAGGAGCCCCCCTTGCCCTAGGCCTCACGGTCTCTGAGAAGGAGGATGGGCAGAATGGCTCCCTGGGAGTCCTTGCCGTCACAACTGCTTTGCCCATGATGTCTGATGCTCTGTGTCTGGGAGCTGAGTGGGGGGGGACTGCACTATCCTCTGGACGTAGGGTGACAAACAGCGGATGCAAAAGTTTTAGCAGAGGAGAGGCAGCATCTGAGGCTCTCTGCTGTGAGCTGCTCCAAGCTTCTAATCCTCATGAAATGTTCTGAGCCCACTACCATGGTTGAAAGTCTGGCTGTATCACCTTGTGGTATCTCACAGCCCCCGACTCCTACCAGCCGTTAGCTAGTTAGCGGGATAGTCACATCCGCTCCAGGCCAAGTGGTCATGGAGATGCGTGGGGTCATCCTCCCACCCTTTACCTTCATGCAGTGCATAGCACTGATTAATCATCCAGCATTTTAGTCTGTCTGGGTTCCTGAGCTGTGAGGACACTGCTGACAGGGTTCATATTCCCATCTGGTGTACTGTTTATAGTGTCTATAGATGTATAAGCAGCAAGAGTTATAGTCTACTGTGGGGTCATACAGACTTTAAGTCCTTCATCTTCAAGTCAAAAATCAAAAATCGACAGTAAAAAAGTGGAATGCACTTAGGGGCACAATTAAATCTATCCTCATAATTAATATTTCCAAGAACTGAGAAAGACATTCAGAACTAGATAAGAGAGAAGAGTGCAATTGTTATTTTGTATTGTGTA
Source organism: Gymnogyps californianus (assembly GCF_018139145.2). Taxonomy (NCBI): domain Eukaryota; kingdom Metazoa; phylum Chordata; class Aves; order Accipitriformes; family Cathartidae; genus Gymnogyps; species Gymnogyps californianus. The sequence goes on from NC_059472.1 coordinate 9,370,182, forward strand.
TAAGGCTTTCAGAAGAGCACAGTCACAGAGATCAGCTTTCTCCATACTCAGATGAATTTCAACCATGGTGTTTATTTGCAGCCTTCCCTGGCAGAAGAAGGCAGTGTTTTCCCTGTGAAGCCATTTGATTCAAATCCAAATGACAGCATTTCTCAGAACAAAGCACGAAGCCATTTACTTTCTCAAGGCCACATAGGCCATGCTCATTTCTACAGTATCTTCTTGACAATCGAGCAATATCTAAACAAACCCTTTAGTGAGGACTGTGAACAAAATTAAAGTAAGCAAACTCATTACTTTCCCACAGCCATAGTTTGAAAAAAAATGCAGTTCTTTTGGTTATTTTGTTTTATTCTCACCTGCTGCGAAATGCCTCACAAAACCCCTTAAAACCTAAAAAAATGCTTCTGGGAAGTCCGATGTCTCTGTACTTATGGGAAGAGTTAATGAAACATTTCCTATCAAGCAAGATCCCCAGGACAACACTTAGTGCCAAGATTAAAGAGAGTATTTATATTCTTTATAAGAATATAAATATGTATAAATAGGCATATCCTTAACTAGTGCACATGAGAGAAAGTCAGAGAGAGAAAAGATGGAGGTAACTCCTCTGTGCTCTCTAACACACTGCTGTATTTATGGCTGAATTGCAGGTAGCCACACTGTGGGCAGGAAATGGTACAATTTCAGTGGTTTTGTTTCAGTTCATCTGGACAGCCTCAAAACCACCAGCGGCCTCAATGAGTTAGGCATTGTACAACACATAGCAAAGTGCATTGCCTTGGTTGTATTTAAATACAAAGGCTCAGGATTTCAGGGTCTGGAGAAGCAAATTCTCCTGTTATTGATGCTGGAGAAAGTGAGCAGGAAAACTGAGAAGAGCATAGGTCTCCCACGTGGCTGTCATGTTCCTTATCTCTCAATTACAGTAGCGCTGAACTTCAGTTCCCTTCTTGTTAGACAAAATTGCCTCTACCTTCTGCTGGAGTTAACTGCAACATACCATACCATACTAAAGACCAAACTATTTTATTAACTTACTTCATAAAGAGTATTTGTTCCTGGAAGGATAAAATGAGTGATGGTGACTGCTGCAGGGGAAAACTGCTCAATTCATGTGGTTTATTTCAAATCAGGATCACGGCTGTTTATAGATATATTAATGACACGTAATTAAGAGGCAATCAGTCAACTGTACATTCAGGATCAGTATGAGCAATACAACAGATAAAGCCCAGTACTAGACAATTGCAAAATGTTTAAAGATCTAAACTAAACACCCTACTATAAATAGTCAAAGGGCTACTTTTGGCAGTGCTGAAGCAGGGTCTGCCTGCAGGTGTGTTAACCTCATTTCTCTCTCCACTGCTACACATTTTCATATTATTTTGCTATATCACACCGGCATTGTGCGAGGATTCACTGATGTGAGGTTTGTACTTGTGATAATGGGGCAAAGTAGTACATAATACAGCAAAACCAATGTCAGTTTTCTCAAAGCCTAAAACCTTTCCTCAATTTTAGTATTGTACACAGGCTTCCTAGTCAAGGGATATATATTTCCAAATCACCTCATGATTAGTTAGTATTTATATATCAAAGTGATAAATATTATGTGCCTCCCATTTGTGAATGCTGCAGATGAATTGATAGTTGCTGCAGAAGAGAATACAGTAAATAAAGTACACAGTGTCAGCTGTTATACATCGTGGAGCCTCGTGAGTGCTCGGGGGAGAGAAAGGATCATAGATGTGGAAAAAGAAACATTGGGTTTTTTCAGTCCTGATTTTCTCTTTCTTTTTGAACTTAGCATGAACATGACGTCAGAAATTGGTTTATTCTTATGGATGTTAGAGATCAGAAGCTAAGAATAGCACAAGATTTATAGATAAATCGTCTGGTCCTTCTTGTTTCTCCTCATGCTCCACATCCATATATTCCCCTCTGACAACAGAAGAGAAGAAAACCCCCAAATCCTGGCATAATAGCAGATTCCTGTCCCCAGCAGACAGCAGGGTCTCGGAAGCAGCAGAAAATTCCACAGGTTCTCCAAAAGAATTCCCAGTGCACAAAAAAACATATAAAAATATGTATGCTTAACATTATAGTAGTCTGGACTGCAGAGGAAAAAGTAATGGAAACCAAGTACCTCTGATATTTGTCATATTGCCAAGGAATAACTGCTGTTTGGTAAGAACAAAGATGACAAATATCGGTGTTTTCGTGAGGAGGCTTAATTGTACTGGAACACAAAAATACTGGCACAGCTAGTGATCGAGTTCACATCAAAATGCAAAGCATAAGAGGAAAAGACCTGAAGATACTCGTTCTGCCAAGCAGAACAATGAAAATACAGACAAAAATACAGTATTTATGAATGTAGCCAAGGGTCATTAGGAACTAAACTAGTTTCTGTGGGAAATGTTAGAAAACATTATTCCATCTGCAGCTCATTCTACAAATTTACACATTTGCATGTGTGAAAGAGCGGCTTTACAGAGAACACTTTGTTTCTTATATACAGACACACTTTCGTCTTTGATGACAGCAACGTTAAGTTACTACAGACCTGTGCTGGACATATGTCTGAAAGATATGCTGAAAAGAGTGTTCCTGGACTATTCAATTTTTCCCACAATGGTTTTTATTGTTGTTAGATTTTGTACCATTGTCCCTGGAGAAATGTTCTGGAAAGGAAAACTTAATGAGTATGAAACAGATAGCTGCTATAGACAGTGACTACTGTTATAAGCTCCATAACTCTTGGGCAATTTATGATCTTTCCCGGTGGTCAAAAGATAGGAACCACCACAGGTAGAAAATGGAACTAGAGAATTTTACCTTTAATCTCTCTGACTTTGTAAAGGAAAAAGTGAGAGTTTAAAAAAATGCCTTTTCTTTGCTCATTTTCTTCTGTCATTGGTAAAAAATAGGTTTTGTCAGCAAAAGAATGGCACCATTTAGGAAGGCAGTGGAGAACCAAAGAAATACAAAGGGTGACAAGAAAGATAAAAGTATTAGAGAAAAAATTATAAGTAGAGACATGGAGGGAGCTGAATTTGTATAGCCTGTTACAGTGAAGATTCAGGAAGGATGTGATCATAGTTTATATATAGCTTCAGAGCAACAATAAATATAAAGAAGATAATTCTCAGAGGATGACGTGATAAGAAGCAATGGCCTGAAACTATGAACGGAAAACTTTAGGATAGACATTAAGAGATATTTCTTAATGAGAAGGATAATCAAGGGGAGCGGCTGAAACAGCATCCTTATGGAGAATCTCACCTGGGTAAGGTGAGATCTTGTCCTTAACAGTCTTCTCATAGATTTGAAATACCAGACTGATATTAAATTGATTGATGTTGAATTAAGTCCAAAAGCCCAGCATTTCCACTTTTCTTGAGAGCAGTAATGAATGTCTTCCTTTCTAGAAGGGGCTTCAGACCACTGAGGCTTATAATAAATTCCCTGATTTTCTGATGAGAAGTAACAAAAATCTAAATGTTGTAGATCAAGTTCCTGATACAGGGAAATTCATCAAGCAGGTCGTGTATTATTTTTTATTATTTGCACTTCTTTTTGCCCCTGAGCGGGACTTTTTTCAAGACTCACAGACAGCATGCCAGCTCCCAGGACCCATTGCTGTCTCAGGAACTGTCATAAAGCGCATGAAAGTAGTGAAGAAATTCCCTTGCTGTGTGTCAAAATTCATGAAAGTAGTTCATATCATAAAATGCACTGTTTCTTCAAAGGCTTAATCCTGCACTAAGAAAACAAATATGAGCACCATCTTGTTATTGCTACCAAAACAGCACCTGAAAATACCTGAGTCAGAAGAGTGGGAGATGCAAAGATGCCAAGGCAGAGATGAAGAGAGTGCTGAGCATGAGGTAGGAGAAAGCACTTTCCAATGGATACCGTGGCATTACAGCATTCAAAGCACCTTGTCACTGAAGTTTGCAAGAGGTAGTGTACTGTGTTTGTGTGGCAAGGTTTTGGTAGCGGGGGGGCTACAGGGGTGGCTTCTCTGAGAAGCTGCTAGAAGCTTCCCCTATGTCTGATAAAGTCAATGCCAGCGGGTTCCAAGACGGACCCGCTGCTGGCCAAGGCTGAGCCCATCAGCGACAGTGGTAGCGCCTCTGGGATAACATATTGAAGAAGGGGGAAAAGAAGTTACAGGGGGGTAGCAGTTGCAGCCAGAGAGAGAGGAGTGAGAAGATGTGAGAGAAACAACTCTGCAGACACCAAGGTCAGGGAAGAAGGAGGGGGAGGAGGTGCTCCAGGCGCCGCAGCAGAGATTCCCCTGCAGCCCGTGGTGAAGACCATGGTGAGGCAGGCTGTCCCCCTGCAGCCCATGGAGGTCCATGGTGGAGCAGATATCCACCTGCAGCCCGTGGAGGACCCCACGCCAGAGCAGGTGGATGAGCCCGAAGGAGTCTGTGACCCTGTGGGAAGCCCACGCTGGAGCAGGCTCTTGGCAGGACCTGTGGACCTGCAGAGAGAGAGGAGCCCACGCTGGAGCAGGTTTGCTGGCAGGACTTGTGACCCCATGGGGGACCCACGCTGGAGCAGTCTGTTCCTGAAGGACTGCACCCCGTGGAAGGGACCCATGCTGGAGCAGTTCGTGAAGAACTGTAGCCCGTGGGAAGGACTCACGTTGGAGAAGTTTGTGAAGGACTGTCTCCCGTGGGAGGGACCCTACGCTGGAGCAGGGGAAGAGTGTGAGGAGTCCTCCCCCTGAGGAGGAAGGAGTGGCAGAGACAACGTGTGATGAACTGACCCAAACCCCCATTCCCCGTCCCCCTGCGCCGCTTGGCAGGGAGGAGGTAGAGAAACTCGGGAGTAAAGTTAAGCCCAGGAAGAAGTGAGGAGTGGGGGGAAGGCTTTTTAAGATTTGGTTTTATTTCTCATTATCCTGTTCTGATTTGGCTAGTAATAAATTAAATTAATTTTTTCCCCAGTCGAGTCTGTTTTGCCCATGACAGTAATTGGTGAGTGATCTCCCTGTCCTTATCTCGACCCACGAGCCTTTCATTTTATTTTCTCTCCCCTGTCCAGCTGAGGAGGGGAGTGATAGAGCGGCTGTGGTGGGCACCTGGCATCCAGCCAGGGTCAACCCACCACTGGTAGTAATTACAGGCTCTTAGGTGGGATAAAAGGAAAACATCGACAGAACATTTTCGGTCTTGAAAACCACATTCACTCCCTAGGTGCCTTGTAGGAGGCTCTGGGTGGATATGCTGGGCTGGACTCAGAAGCATGCATGAGAAATTCTTCAAAACAGAAAAAACGAGGCAATACTCTGTCACCTCCAGGCATACCCTGTGCCTCATGTATCACAACAGCAATGCCATATGTAATATTTAGTATTGTTTTGAACCCCAAAAGTGTATGCTTCCTCTCGGTCTTCCCTGGGAATGTGGCTTTCCTCACTGAAGCTGTTAAGAACTACAAAGAAGTGAGAACTAACTTCAGCACTGATTTACTCATCATGGTTTCACCAGGGAAGGACAAAATCCCAGGGCTGTTTTACATGCAGGCTTTATTCCCATCTTGGCACTTTATGGGAACGCCAGCAGATCTTTCTGGGATCTTTGCTATTTGATAGAACTAAAAGAAGGAAGAGACCTCTATATTTTTCTGTTTTTCAGTGAATTGAGATTATTTGTTATCCTCATAAACTTTAGCCCGTGCAAGTGTTAAAATATATGTTCAGTGATATCAGAAGAGGAAAACTACCATGAATCCATTTTGAGAGGAACATTTAAATTCCTGAATGATGAATACCTTGACTTTTCACACCCCCTTCCCTCTCCACAGATCTCAATCACAGAGCATTTCAGAAGGTGGGGTTAAGACTCTCCCTAGGAGGGAAGCTGAATGTCAAAAATCATAAAACCCCTCACAAAAAGATGAACTTTTGCCTGTTGTTGAAGCTTAATCATAGTCTTTTTCCCTCTCCTCCTTTGCACATCCCAGGGCTACAGTGAGCTCTGCGGATCTTTGCGCACGGTGCTGGCACAGCCCTAAGTAACAGCACGCGCAGGCAACGCAGAGGACCAGGTTTTCCAAAGCAGACCATAATTTTGCACAGGTACATACAGACAGGTTGAAAACTTCCATCCATTGTTAACTATGGGTACCAAGAATAAAATACCTATGACTAGTAACCTAACCTGCAGGCACAGGAATCTGAACTAGATCTGCTGTTATCAGTTGCAGGTCAGAGATGAATCTGCATTATCAGACGTGTTTTAGACCCATTCAGGCCCTGGGCGGCACGTGCTCTGAAGGATTTGATTTGGTCTGTACAAGCTAAGTCATAGAGACACGCTGCAAAGTGAAGATGACCAAGAGACAGGCCCAGATGAGCACTGTGGCCAGCTGTGGGATGGGGAGTTGCTGTTATACTACTGCTTCAGACATATTAAAAAACCCAAAGCTGATAAATTACACTCTAAGGAAAGATTGGGAATTAGTTAAAGGCACATGGGTTTGTTGTTTTTTTTTTTTTTAATTTGTGTTATTTTTTGGTAACTTTTCTCACTTAGGCTATCAGCAGAATTTTATTTTGGGCTTTTAAAACCCCAAGATCTTGCATTTGAGCTAAAGAACAAGGTTTCTCCACTGGAGTTTGTATTGAACTGATCCATCTTTCATGTGCACCAGCCTCCAGAGGGAAAATAAAAAATATATACTTTTTCTCTCATAAAAATGACACCGCTCAGAACTGATTTTGTTGATGATTTCTCTTCCCTGGTAGATTGTGGGCTATTTTTTTTTTAAGATCTGATGTATGCCAGTTAGAAGAAAGTTGTTCTTTCTTATGGAGAATGAAAGACTATGGGCTGAAAAGCAAAGCAGCAGCACAGTCCCATACTGTGGAAGGTGGATCTTTGGAACTGCATCGACAAAAATCTGTGTTCACAAATCTGAGCTAGGAGTCTCCAAACGGATACGGAAATGGCTTGTCTTAAATGGTGGAAAATGATTATACAGTGCCAGTTTAGTGGGAAAATTTAGGAACACGCCACTGGGAGGCTGGTGGTTTTTTTTTTTTTTTATTTTAGATTGGAAACAGATACACCTAATATTGATACTGTCTGTTTGCAATTTGTAGTGATTTAATGGATCAGGAATGATCCAGGGCAGTGGCAAAAGGAGCACTCACTAGTAATCTGGAAGCTAAGCCTTTCCAAAAATGTGGAATAAAGACTTCCTGACAAAACAGTGTGAATATTGTGCTTAGTGTTACACAGGCATTTATGGTTATACAGCTTGCCTTTAAAAGAAAGCATATGGTGGGATTGCATTAGCAACGCATTAGCTAGGGCACTTGTTGTTTATATGTTGCAAGTGCTATATTTATAGAAAGTTACATAATTTTCTGAAGATCAACAATTTCCACTGAGGATTGCCAAAATTTTGAACGTGACAGGAGAGATAAGCCAAGCAGCGAGGGTAGGAATTAGTGTGTCTTGTGGCATATGGTGTCTGCCCGTGTGGAATTTCCTGAATGATCCATCAGTTACCCATACCTGTCAAGCAGTCAGTGAAGAAGCTCGTTCCATGAAGGTGAATAGCTAAAGGGTTTTTAACCACTGTAAAAATCACATCTGTTATTATTTCATACAGTGGTTTTTATCTGAAGAGGAAATAACTTGCTAAATCGTAACAAAATATTGGCTGTGGTCTGATCTGTAACATCTTCGTTATAAGTAAGTGATGAAAGTTTCCTTTGGTTTTTTTTCTGTTCTTGGGATATTGTTATAATTTTGCAGCGAATCCAGAAATTTTAGTTTAATTTTTTCCAAAATTTTTCTAAAGCTTACAAAAACTATTACAAATATGATCTGAAGTGTGTCAAATCTCCTGCAGTTTACTCTGATAGTTGCATGGATAGATTTCAGCCACTACGATGTTTTCTCTCACAAAGAGCTATTCTGGGTTTCCTGTTGCTTTTATTTTACATACTTCTGCCGGGATGACTCATTTCACAATCTAACTTGTGTTTCCATTTTTACTCTGGTGATACTCATCCTAATTTTTTTCTGCACTCCTAATCAAAGAACGGCTTCATATAATCATGAAGACTAGCCTGCAAGAGAATTTTTTGCAGCTAAATTTAACTAAGCTGCAAACTGCTGCAGGGGATGAGGAGAGTGAGTGGGCTTGGAAAATTGATTTAGTTGGAGTATGGCGCTAGTCTTTTAAGTCACATAACAAGCAATTTTGACCTTGTGGTTCAGCCATGCTTTGATAGACGTTTTGCCTTTTATCTTCTTTCCCTTCCTTCAGATTATAGAAAGGGATATTTAAGCTCAAGTGCTGCAAAACATTTCAATGATCTAAAAGTGCTGCACATCAGTAAAATATGATGCAGCACTCCTTGATAGCCTGGGCTAGACCTGCAGCTCTTACCAGCTACATCTAAGCAAATACATTGATCAGAGACTGGGATTAGCTGAAGTAATGGCCAGGAGTTTTTCATGTTGTTTAATCATTACCGCAGACCAGGGCACGGTGTGGCCTGTTCCATCTGGCTCTCTCATGAGCACTGCCTGGGCATGGTTCTGTCATGTCCTCACCAGGGACCCATGTCACTTGGCACTTTATATGAAGCCACCCTCTTTTTCTTCTGGTGGTGGTGGGGAGTTTATCCATATGGATGACAGCAGTGCTGTGCTGCTTAGCCTTAGGGTCAGAGAATGAGCATTGGCCTGTTCTATTTATTACTACATATGTAGAAACTGGGATCTACTTTGTGCGTAGCTGGATTAGAAAGGGAGAAAGTCCGCAAGTAGGTTACACCACTTCTTCTGATTGATGGTACCATAAAAGCAGGATTTCACTGCCCACTCCTTTCTGCTGGATGAATCCATGAAGACCATTGAAACCAGCTTTGAGGCTGCTCTGAACCATTAAAGATGTGAAAAAAAGAATTTTAGGGTCACTTGTAGATGAACACAGAACTGTGCAAGAAACCTCAAGAAATTACTCAACATTTCTTGTAATTTACATAAAACCGCCTGCCAGCTCTAAAGTGAAGATACCTACACCATTGCCTGCACTGTTACAGCACAGAAATTCTCTGATAGCAGCATCACATCCTTGGTTCGTTGCTTCAGCCTGGGAAAGAGATCCACAAGTCTCCCACAACTCAGCTACGCAATTGCCACACCTCATGTAACTCTGTTGATATGGTCTATCCTACTGAGCAAATATGTCTAACAGTAGATCAGGGAGAAATAGCCAAGGGTGGGAAGAAGTTCAGTCAATCAGCTGCACAAATTAACTGCTCAGACATACGAGGGGGAACAAACATCCAGATAAGATTTCCTCAAAAGATGCTGGGAGAGAGCAGGGAAGAACAGATACACTCTGTACACTCATCCTGTTTCAGAGAAGACTAATGTTAGAGAGAGGGAAACTACAGAAGTGTCTGTGAAACACATGAAAACATCTAGGTGTTCCAGCTTCAGTGAGAAAGTGAATGTATTGCCTGGGAACGGACAAGGAAGATTATCCTAAATTATAGTAAGGGACGTTTAGGTTAGCCTTTAGGAGAAATATTAAGAGTAGGATAGTTAAACTCACCAAAAAGTTTTAGGATGAGACAACAAATCTCTTCCATCTGTCACAAATGAAGTCAACATTATGAGACTGCCAGCTACATGGCAGGGGACTAGATGACTTCTTCACATTGCTTCTAGACCATTTGTTCAGTGATTTTTCTGTGGATGGAGGTAGCAGTGGCAAATTTAGTTCAGCCCTCATCCTGGAGTTATTGCACTGATGGCTATACTGCTTTACAAAACTAGAATCAAGAACAGTTAGGCTTATACAAAAAAGCAGTGCCATTATTGTGAGGTCAAAACACGAATTAAAGCAACTGTAGCATGGAAAGCAGAATGGTTTGGAAAGGTAGAAAGATGTTAAAGCAAAACTTCTTAAACTTTTACTTATAACTACCTCCAATACTAAGATATGGCATTAGCTTCCTTCTTTGGTAATTCGTTTTAAGGCTTGCTGCTTACAGAAATCAAAGAAACATGATTGCCACTGTCATATTAATCAATAACAAGGAGTAGAGAAATGTCAGAGAGCAGCTGGTAATGTGGTTAAAACAAGCTTTGGATCAAGCTGCTCAAGGGATGTAAAGGCCAAAAAGTGGAATGGATGCTAGCTGCAAAAAGCAGCTTAGAGACGTTGCTCTTTTAACAGCCTTAAAACAGAAGCTTCTTAGCAAAACAGCCCTTCATTCGCGTCTGATACTGGACTGAGGTCAGTGGAGAATGACAGGGATGATTATCAGAAGCCTACAAGTTGCAAGGATGAGCTGCAGCGACAAAAAGGGAAGAATTAATTGTGAATCCATCTCAAGCAGACTCAGAAAGGAGATCTTATGGAAGGAGGCTGTGGCTTACCATGCAAGAGGTAAAGGCTCAGGAAGGCAGAGAGAAGATACACATATTTCAGCAATGGTTTACAAGAAGACTTAGACCTGAAATCTTAGTGGTTCTGGACACATGAGTATGGGTTTGGACAAAACGAGGGTGGTCAGTATATTATATGGCCCTCTCTGAATGTTTCTCCTTGATGCGTCTACGCAGAAGTACGAAACGTTAGGTAGTCCTTGTGGAGAGGCTGGTTTTTTGATTGGCATGGTTACCTAGGCAATGGGCTGATTCAGTCAAAAAATAGAGACTGCTCACAACAGTTTGATAATGTCATATTTTAGAATGAAAGCAAATCCCATAAGAGAAGATATTAAGATAACAACATTAAATAAACTATAACTAAAAAATTAATTGTTACCAAGCTTGCAAACAGAGATCACCTTCCAACCAGTTCATTGCATAAAGTCGTGAATCTATCAGGATGTCCAATGGACACATCTAGTGAGCTATTTTCTTCTCCTTCGAGTCTTCCGTTAGCCACTTCCCATCACTTACTTACGTGGGAAGTACCTCTATTCATGCTGTCTGAGCAAGTCAGGGGAAACACAGCGAGCACACCTGCAGCCTGGGAGGGGAGGGCAGGGCAGGCTCTTCCATGGCAAAAAAAGATGTGTCCATAGAGTTAGCTCTGAACATAGATGGTCCCTAGGCCGGACAGTTGAACATTGGAAGTCCATCAGTTGGATCATCCTAACTATTCCAGCCTCATTCTACGGCAATGAAAAATCTGAAATAATGTCTGAAAATCACTATCTGATTAGATGAGTATTTCCAATGAGAGTCATATGACTACATTACAAAACCCCTTCAGCAAATCCTGGAGTTAGGGTCAGGGCAGGTGTGTTTAAAGACTACAACTTGGCTCCAGAGGGTTGATGGGATCTGTTGCTATATCTTGGCAAAGCCTATAGGGCTTGCTGGGCTCTGTGATCCATGCTGGGGCCTTTTCAGGTTGGAAGTGAAGGCATAAATGGGATGAAAAGCCAGTGTACCTTTCTTGGGTCTACGTCGTGTGCTGCCTGTGCCCAGGCAGACAGGGTGGATGACTGCAGCTAGATGGGATCCGTCTTGCCTGGAGTAGTTACACAGTGCCTTGCTTATGGTGAAGGAGAGGGGTGGAGGAATAGTTAATCCCCAGCTGACTTTTTATCAGAAAGATTCCAGTCTACTTTTTATTGCCTGAAACATGCAAAGCTGCCAGAGAGAAGAATCCAGCATACAAGGCATCTCTTGTCAGGATCAAGTAGTGATGGCCAGCACTCCAGTAATGTTAATAGTTGCAAGAAGCTGAGCTGATACAGGATTCAGAAAATTGCAGCTCTCGGGATTCCTTCTTAGATGCTACGCAAGGAGCTACATCCAATAAATACTGTGCATAGCATCTTCCAGCAGTTTGCCACTGTCAGAGATGGAAATGCCCCATTGTGCTGTGCCTCCTGTGTGGCACTGGCAGGACCAGTCATGGCCCTACTGCCCGAAGCTCCTAGCCCCTGCCGAGGGGGTGCCAGCATGACAACACGCTTTCCTGAGAGCTCTTTTGACGAGGAAACTGGTGGCACTCAATAGAGCTGTTTCCATCCTGGCATGACTCACTCTTAGTTAAAACATTATGATTCATGGAAGAGTTTTAGCTCCATGATTCATTCAGGTCCACTTTTCACTACTGCCCAAAAACTTATAATCAGTAGGTGACTTGCCTTAGCCAAGAAAAACTAAAAATGAGCCAAAGGTAACAGTTTTTCCAAGAGAAAATTAAGGCCCTTCTTTTTCAGAGGTACACAGCCAGCACCAGGGCAAGATTAGACACACCAAAGCTTGGGATATTTGCAAAGCAAATGCATTCCAGCCTGAGCAATGTAGCAGATTCATGAATAAATGGTTTTATTGATGTATATTAATCTGGCATGAGTTGCCAATTCTCCCTGATCTCCTGCAGATAACGTTCCTTCTGTCCAAGATATTTTGCCCTGGAGTTTCCACAGCTTTTCTTCTTATAAATGTATAGGATAAAAGTTGTTTATTATGTCTGTAATATTAAACATAACAGATCAAGGGAATAGGTTCCTGGTCTTTCAGTCTCTTCTTTTCCTGAAAGTTTTCATGCTCTCACTTGTGCTGAATGCTGGATCGATTCTTTGTGTGCTTCTACTGAGAGGGCATAAAACTTCAGCATGAAAGACAGAACAGAATGAGGCAGAGGGAGGCAGAAATATTTTGAAATGGTGAAAACAAACAAAACAATATTAATCTGCACGGACATTAGCTATATATAGATTGGATTGTGAGCTATAATAGTTCCTTGGGAAAAGGACAGAGATAACTGTATTCACTCCATCATAGATAGGCCATTTATTGCAAGAATTGCTGGCAATTCTACAGAGCTGGTTTCTGTACTTCGTGTTAAGGAAGTGCCCAAACCCTGGTCCCATATGAATAAGCATTTTGTGTACTTCAAATAGTGTACATTTGAATTGGGCGGGGTCCAAAGACTCCAGCCAGAGATTTGAGCAGCAACATACATGAGTAAACCTGTTCTCTGATTCTTGGAGATGCAAATAACGTCATTGCCTTTTGGTGAAAGCATTAACCACTAGCAGACGATTAGGGCCAAAACCATTCTTGGATTGCATGTGCTTGACCACAAGGATTACACCAAGAGTAAATTCGACCTTTTGGTTTGGTAACAAAGAAATCATAACCATGTGGGATTTGAGGGATCACCAAGGTGATGAATTTGTGTCCAGTCAACAGCTTGTAATGAACCGATTTGCGTGTGTGACCAAATAACCTCACTAATGCCTCCTTAATGCTCTGCAGCCACAGGCTTACTATGTGGAAATCCCTCAGCTCCAGCTCTCTGGGTTCTTGTGGAGGAAAGGGTCACTGTGATGGCTGAGATTTACAGAGGTTCATTTGTAGTTCATCACGACATGGATTAGTTCCAAGCCAGGGGCCTTGGCTCCTAGCACTGAGGAAGCTGTCTCTATTTCAGCTCCCATTACACTTACACTCGCCACTGCCTCAGCAGGGACCTCCTGCCTGTGTGTGTGCCTGGAGTGAACCCTAAATCAAATCCAGATATGCATTTGATTGCTTCAGTGGGTTAGAGCTCCAGGAAAAGAAACAAGGTGCCTGAAGCCATTGAATGTAGCAGGCACTCCCAATTTTCATTTGGGGCAGGAGCAGTCACTGTCAATCAGCTAAAGAGAAATTACAAGTCAGTTTGATGTGCTTTTCCGGAAGAAGTAATGAGGATAAACTTCCTTTTATACAAAATTTGTACAAGCGAACCACAAAACAAGGGGACTCACTGACTCATCTTTCTGGAAAGAACAGTGTGCAACAACAGTAGCATCTCTCCTTATATAAGTTGAGCTTGGCTGGCAGCCAGATGGAGGAGAAGTGTAGAGATATATTCAAAGCTAATTCAGCTCTGGCCAGAGCTGAGCCTGGGCTCAGCTGGGCTGGGCAAGTTAGGAAAGAAAAGGCTGGAAATCGGTGGCAAAGAACAGTTAAATGTTGCCAAGCATTGTACATGGTATTAATTTGAACGTCCTGCCTCTTACAAAACCTGTACACATAAGTGTCTGTCATAAAACAGAAGGAGTTTCCTCCAAGGCACTTGAAAAACAAGCTAAAAAATACAATATCATTTCAATTTCTGATACAGACAATTGCGATCTTCCAAGAAATCAATTAGATGCATAGATCATGCAGTCAGGTCTCTGACCATAAGGACCTCTGTGTCGGTCCAGGATACCACACTCATATAGTGTAGACTAATGTCTTTCTATTTTCATGTTTCATGAAAATGTAATATGGTGGCTGATGCTAGCACAATGTGATGAATAGCTCTGTCAAGTTCTTCTCTTTCTTAGCACTCAGCTTAATTCTTTGCTGAACATGTAAACTTGTGAAAATTAATTTAATGAATTAAAAAAATGTATGATGCAAAATTCAATTTCAGGAAAAAACTTGATGTAATGGATTTAAAATAGTCCTTAAATGTCACAGGTACTCATATATTATAACATCCACATCAGGAAAAGGATCAAGCTTCCCAGTTTGTGATATCCCTACTGTATTTGGGTCTGACAGTCAATGAACAAGGCCCTTGGCTTTCTCACAGGCAGGTGTATTCAGAGCTGTGCATATGCCTGGCACCTGCATCCCATTAAGAAAAAAATATTTCTGACGTACTTGTGAGGCAGCACAGGGTGGAAGTGTCTCCTATTGTCCTCTTTCCTCTGCTACGAGCAGGCTGGAGCGCAGCCAGGGAAAAAGCATTGTGGTGCCCTATGCGCTCAAACCCTCGCTTTATTTAAGTGTAGACCTGGGGTCCAATGCCGCTGCAATAGCCAGTTCTCAATTCCAAGGGTCCAATTGTTTTATATCTCTGAGGAGATAAACGTTTAGGTTTTCCCTGTGCTCACCAGATAACAGTCATATTGAATTTCCTCATTTGATTAAAACCCAATCAAAACTGGAAGAAAAATTAATAATGCTAGTAAATGGTCACAACTGATGTCAGTCACTAAGGAGACCTTAGGGTAGGAATTTCTGAAACCTGCTGAAAAGTTATTACAAATAACAGGTCTCAAACTGTGGTATGGAGATAGTAATCTGAAACTACATGAGAGGCATGAGTGTGCTCTTTGTGGGTGTCCACATCCAATTCAGCCAGGATGTGAGACTGAGCCCCGCTCTAACTCTCACTGATGCTGGTGTAAATCCGACAGGACACATGTTTTTTTTATATCCAGAGGTGAAGATAGTGATCATGCTTAGCTCAATTTACTACAAATTTGCAGTAGTGAATTACTCATTATTACTCATTATTACTTCACATTTCCCTCTCTCCACAGTTTCTAAACTGGGAAAATGTCTGAGCATTGAAAGTTGAGCAAACTTCAGCACAGAGTCTGAGAAGGATAAATACTGAGTCATGAGCATGGGGCCCTTAAAAACTTCCCCATCAATATAATCTGTTAGCATGTTGTTTTAGTTCTGATTAGTTGTACTGATCACCAGGAAGACTGCAGAGCACCGAGCTGTCCACGAGGAGAGAAAAGGAAAGTCAGGAGCAATAGGTGGTCTGCCTGAGGGGGGATGGAAGGAGCCAAGCTCTCTGAGGATCCGTTTGGTAGATACTTGGGTTTCCTAATAGCCTGTACTGATACCGTGTTGTGAATTTTAGCTCACCTTTTGAGGAAACCCATCTTAAAATGATTCTAAGCAGATCAGGGTATCAAACCACCACCAGGTATTTTCAGTGCTTAATGCTTTTTATTTTTGTAGTAATCATCTAATCAGATTTTCCTGGAGTCTTTCCTCTTTTAACTGTGGCTGCTATCATATCTCAGTTTTTTTCCTTTTCACTTTCCCTCAAATTACATTGAAAGCAGTAAAGAAAACAGTCCACTATTGGGTAGTTCCCCTCCTTGAGCTGATTTCTGTTATCACTGTAATGAGACAGTTTTCCCAGGACCATGCAAGAGTGGTTTTCCCCCATTCGAGCGACAGCATACGTCTGGGTTTTCTAATACGTGAATGATGTGATGGCAGGTTCCTCGAAGACCATCTGATAGCCGTAAGCTCGCCAGGGTAGGGGTATGCAGTGTCACCCACTGGGACGCTGCACAGGGATGTGTAATAAGGAGACCGTCAAAACATGAGCAGGGAAGCTCTTTTAGTAAAATAATCCTGCTTCATTCCCATGTTTGATGCTACAGAAGTACGTGTAACTGCTGCATTGCTTTGCCTCTGGTTCTCTGTTTTCATTAGGTATTCTGTGGTTTTGGGAATGCTTCTTATGCACATTAGGGCAAAGGTATGCAGCTGTGAATTCAATGAGATGGAGTATTCAGAACTCATAACTGAATATGCAAGTGACATTTACAGGCTCTGACACCCAATTTAGCAAATACATGCGCAAGTTAAATTTGCAATCCTATACTTATATGATATTATAATTGTGCCTTTTAAAGGCAAGTGTTTGTTGAAGTTGTTTATAGGTTCATCTGACTTTTTTTTTTTAAAGCAAAACAGTATTTTCCTACTCCTCTAATCCAGCTGGAAAATGGCTCGGGCAAATCTTGTTTAACTTAAAAAAAAAAAATGAAATAACCAGCTGGTTGTAATCAATCATAAAACGTTCATCCTGGAGGTGAGCTTTGCTTTATTTTCAAGTACTGTGCAAATGTAACAGAGGTGCAAACAGATTCAGATTAATGGCTTCACAATGAACTGTACATGCCTAATTCAGTGGAAGTATTTGTAGGGCGAAGATATGAGGATCCAAGGGTATGGAATGAAATTTGTACCCTTAACTACACCTATAGCTATTGCAGTTCCCTGAAGAATCACCATGGCAACCCATGGATGCCACAAAGCTACAAACCCTGCTATTTCAGTTACACTCACAAGAGCTATTGTTTCTCTTTTATTTTATTTGTGTATGTTTCAGTCAATCTCTGGAGCTAAGTAGGTCAAACCACGCTCCACATACTCACAGTTGCCCAATCGTTGAGCTCTGTTTGGGTAAAAGAGAGACAGAGAGCGAGGCACATGCCAGGGTTTTTTGCTTATTGCACTCTGGGCCAGTTTTTTACACATAATTGAGCATCAAAGATGCCAATAACTGTGTTGTTGCATATTCAAAAGTCCAAATTTTCCTCTAGAGTATCCTGGTGTTCCTGAAATTTCACCAGGATCATCATCCTGAAATACCCAATTCCCATACAAATCTGCCAGTGAAGGCACTTAAATAAATTACATGACAACTGTGCCCATTCCTAGCCATTAATCTTATAACTATACAAAATTTTGCATTTGTCTTCTAAACTTATATCCATAGAGGCAAACAAAGCCTATTTATGCCATCCTTTGAAGAGAAGGGTAAATTACTGATTTAGCTGGGAAGGGGTTGCAGTTGCTGCTCCAGGGTGCACTGAGGTGAATACAGATATGGGATAACCCATCCTAAAGCAGAAAGAGTTAATTGTCCCCAGAGGGTCCTCTCCATCATTGCTAGGAGAAGCCTAAAAGGAAGTAATACTGGTTGCTTGACTTCTAGAGGATTAAAGTAAGGTGAGATACACTGCACTTTAGGCCTCATAGTATAGCCCAGGTTAAGCTCACATGATCCACACTGAAACACAACTCCATCGTTTATATCACCAGAATCCCAAAAGGAAAGGTGCTGTGATCAGAAAACACAGCTTTCTGACGTAATTTTCTGCCTGCTCCTGCTGCTAGAGAAGGAGTCATGGATCTTTGCTTAATATGCTGTGTAATGGGTGCAAAATATCTGTCTGTGGGGATGCCTCATGCTATTCCAGCTTTGATGAGCACTTATACAATTGAAAAAAATGTCAGGGATGGAGCTGAATGCTTTCAGGCTTGTAATAATCTTTACAGTTTGGCTTCCTACTAGCCAGTTACGTAATCTATTACAATGAGCAGTATTTGTCCAAATATTTATTTAAAGGACCACTGAAACACTTTGATTTATATTCATGTGTAATTAAAACACTGGTGCTCACATATATTTTTCCTTGGTACAGCAGTTAATCTGAGTTTCAGCACAGATCCAAAAGGTAGCTGTCTGGTTGTCCCTTCTCCCCTCCCCAGCAAGCCCTGAGTCTCCGAGGAGTAACAATTACCCAGTGTGTGACAGTGGATGGATAATTGGGGCAGCGCGTTTTACAGTTCCTGCTGGCATTTTTGTTATCTTGCTGAAGCAGACTATGCAATGGATTCAGCAACCAGAGGACCTGAATCTGTCTTGTCAGCAGGGAATATATATGTGGCAATGACAGCTTTTTGTGATGGTGATTAAGGATGTCTGGCTGTCATGGTGCATTTGCATTGGTTGGTGTGACTACA